>NC_056056.1:202597802-202903510 GCF_016772045.2 Ovis aries
CTGGAGAGGAGAAAGAAATATGGTTGGACAGTGGAAAGAGGGGCCGGACCATGGGGAGACGAAGTCACACTATAAAGTACTGTATGGGTCTTCAGAAGCCCTCTGTTGGAGCCTCCCTGGTGGTTCATCAGTTAATACTCCATGCTTCCACTGCAGGGGTGCAGGTTCAATTCCTGGCCAAGGAACTAAGATACCACATGCCAAAAAATAAATAAGTAAATAATAGTTTAGAAGCAAATATCCATATATTCAATAACTCATAATAAACCATAATGGAAAAGAATATGAAAAATAATATATATAAACAAAGTCAAGTGGTTCAGACATGAAATACAACATTGTAAATCAACTATATTTGTAATTTTTTTTAATGAATTTTAGATAAGTACTACTGTACAGTATAGGGAACTCTACTCAATACTCTATAATGGCCTATACAGGAAAAGAATCCAAAGAAAGAGAAGATGTAGGTATCTGTATAATTGATTCACTTTGCTATACACATAAAACCAACACTGTAAATCAAGTATACCCCAATAAAATTTTTTTTACTAAATTAAAATTTTAAAAATTATTAATTTTAAAAATGAAACTAAAACCTCCAAACATTTTTTTAATGCAAATATCCAGGAAAAGAACCAAAGAGTAAGTAAATTTGAAGGGGGGATTAGGGGTGGCCTGTGGTCAGATAGCCTGGACCCTGTCCTGCATGCTGTATTATACATCACCACAAGAGAAAAAGAATATGTTATACCAATATGAGCTGGAACTGTTAATTGCTCATTCTTCTGTCCTGGGCCCTGGGAAATCCTCAATGGAATGAGACCCAATAAGAGTGCATTCTGATAAGGGTGAGGGGAACAAGGAGAGACGGAAGTTATACCAAAGGCCTTGGCAATCCCGGAAGAGCTGGTCCAGGTAGAGCCCCCACCTTATAGGCAGCCAAAGCTTGAGGAAGGACCTCCAAGGAGAGGCAGAGTAGGAAAGTCACATTTCCCTGAAGTCACAGAGACGGCAGCCAGTGGACCTTTGAATGTGCATGATCCTTCTAATCCTTTATGGCTCAGCCAACCTTTGATTCCTTTGGAAAGGATGCTCCTTTGGATCTTAAGATCAAAATCAAGATGTGGGAAAGACTCTGGAGATGGCTTTGTAGGGAGTGGTGGTGGTTTAGTCACTAAGTCGTGTCCAGCTCTTGCAACCTCATGAACTATATCCCTCCAGTCTTCTCTGTCCATGGAATTTTCCAGGCAAGAACACTGGAGTGGGTTGCCATTTCCTTTTCCAGGGGATCTTCCTGACCCAGGGATAGAACCCGAGTCTCCTGCATTGCAGGCAGCTTCTTTACCACCGAGCCACTTGAGAAGCTCTTTGTAGGGAGTAGGTCAGAAGAAGAATGATGTGTCCTCATGTGGCTAAAGGAAGGCCTTTTGCAGGCCCCCATCACATCGGCACCTGTGGGGAAGAGGTGGTCTTTCCTAAAGCCACACCCCCTTCAAGACCTCCCTAAGGTCAAGGTGCCTCTAGTGAGCAGTAAAATGAAAAACAGTTGTTCTCACCAAAGAAATCTCTGTAGACAAGCTGCTGGGAAACTTGAATAGGTGTGTCTTTCTGACCTTCCGGTTCTTTTTATAGGCGCTATAGGAACCCCAGTGGGTGCCTCCATCCTTCCGCCCATTTGGGGAGAGATTAAAGACGCTGAGGTTGTCTCTTTCTTACTCATTGGCAGTTACAACTTCGCAGCCAGTACAGCCTCAGCCTCCAGCGTGGACACAGAGGAGGTAAGTGGGAAGGAAGGGACCATGCCTTCAGCTGTCAGCCTGGGTCACTCAAGCCAGCTGGCTCGGGAATACCCAGAAGGGAGTGGAACTAGGGGTATTCAGCTGCTAGGTACTTGTTTCCAAATGAATATATGTGATTTTTTTCCTAGACAATGCTACTCAAGACAGAGTTTGGTGCTACACTCTCCAAAAAATTAATTGAGGGCAGAGACCACTTTGTAATATTCTTTGACAAATGAACAGTGGATATTTAAGCATAATGTATTGGACTGACTTGAATTAAAAGAAGGAACAGTCATTAAAATGACTGGGAAGAGCCTGTCTCCTTTGAGGAGCACCTCATGTCTTGAATGATCAAATGGTCCATTAATGTTGACAACCCTTGTTCTGGAGCCTGCTATAGCTGGAGTCCAGCAATCATACATGTGTTGTCACACAGCCCATCTTTATGAAAAAATTCTGCCTTAGGCTTCAAAAAGCCTTGGTAGAAATTACGACATGAAATTCATGAATGATCCGGAGTCCTCAAGTGAAGATGGTTCTCCTTTCCTAGCAGGACAGAGCTAGGAAAGTTTTGAGGGGTAAATAGTTCTGAGCTATTTCATTCAATGTATCCAGGCATCTTCATCTGGGAATCAGAGATATTACAGTGTCCTGTCCAGGACTACCCAAGAGACAAGACATTCTTGTGGGTGAAGGTAAAGTCGTGTTTGTTTCATCTTGGGGTTTTTTGGTTTTTTGTTTTTTTTTGCAGGGGAACAGAAGATCGTTCTAGTGAGGTACCAACAAGTCAACATGTATGAGGACTGCAAGGAGTCCACTGGGGACTATTACTTCCTCTGTGACACTGAGGGGGCATGGGGCATTGTTCTGGAGTCCCTGGCAGCAGTTGGCATAGTGGTTACAGTTATGCTGCTCCTGGCGTTTCTCTTCCTCATGAAAAGGGTCCAAGACTGCGCCCACTGGAATGTCCTCCCCACCCAGTTTCTCTTCCTCCTGGGTGTGCTGGGGCTCTTTGGCCTTGCTTTTGCCTTCATCATCCAGCTGAATGAGCAGACTGCCCCCATCCGCTACTTTCTCTTTGGGGTCCTCTTTGCTCTCTGCTTCTCATGCCTGTTGGCTCACGCCTCCAACCTGGTGAAGCTGGTCCGGGGTCGAGTCTCCTTCTCTTGGACGACAATTCTGTGCATTGCTATTGGGGTCAGCCTGTTGCAGACCATCATTGCCATTGAGTACGTGACTCTCATCATGACCAGGGGTGGCATGTTTGTGCACATGACACCCTATCAGCTCAACGTGGACTTCGTGGTCCTCCTGGTCTACGTCCTCTTCCTGATGGCCCTCACGTTCTTTGTCTCCAAGACCACCTTCTGTGGCCCTTGTGAGAACTGGAAGCAGCATGGCAGGCTCATCTTTGCCACCGTGCTCGTCTCCATCATCATCTGGGTGGTGTGGATCTCCATGCTCATGAGGGGCAACACACAGCTCCAGCGGCAGCCCCAGTGGGACGACCCCGTCATCTGCATCGCCCTGGTCACCAACGCATGGGTCTTCCTGCTGCTGTACATTGTCCCGGAGCTGTGCATTCTCTACCGATCATGTCAGCAGGGTTGCCCCCTGCCAGGCAATGCCTGCCCACTCCCGACTTACGAACGCAGCTTCAGAGCAGAGAACCAGGAGCTCTCAAGAGGTACTCTCTGGGGAACTCGGGGAGGCTCTCTTGTGAGCAAAGCAAGAGGGAAAACAGGGCCAGAGGATAAAGCAGGAAAGACAAAAAGGGAATGGTCAGGATCTAGTGTTAGTCGCGCAGTCGTGTCTGACTCTTTGCAACCCCATGGACTGTAGCCCACCAGGCTCCTCTGTCCATGGGATTCTCCAGGCAAGAACACTGGAGTGGGTTGCCATTTCCTCCTCCAGGGGATCTTCCTGACACAGGGATTGAACCCAGGTCTTCCGCATTGGAGGCAGACTTTTTACTGATTGGACCACTAGGGAAGACCCATGGAGGTGACTAAATAGCTCAAGCCTAGAGAGGCAGAGTCAAGGGTAAACTTTTCTGAAAAATCAGTTCATCCAGAATACAGAGATTCATGAGCAGAGGCCAAGACAGAAATGACTCAGAGGTCTCAAATAAAGAGGGTGTAGCTCTGAGGATTCTTACTGGATAAAGAAAGGCACCCACTATAAAATGAGTTTACCAGCCCCAAATTAGGCTTTGGTTGTGCCCTTGTATGACATAGCATGCTAAGTCCAGATGCTCTGGCCATTAAGAGCAAAAGTCACCCTTGGCAGCAGTGACTGACAGTTTCAAATTTTAAGTCTCAAAACTAACTTCCCCAAACATCATAGTAGACTGATGCATACGACTCATCATCTCATTAGAGTCACAGAGCCCAATAACTTCTGGATGTCTGCTTCGCAAACCATTCACTTCTTGAGAGCCTTCAAGGTTTACAAAAAGTGACAGGAAGCGCCTTTAAGTGAGAATTCTGAGCAGAGGTTCAGATGTGTACTCATTAATAGAAATAAAGAACTTGCTTATGTGACATTTTCATAATAATTTCTGGGTCAGATTTGAATCCTTATGTAAGACCAAGTCACCTGACTATACATCGTTAAAGAATAAAATGTATTATCCATGATAACAAGGTGACTTGGACCCCAATAACCTGGGGGAATAAATGGCTAATATCAGTGATCTGGAAATACGTCAAAACTCATTAATTCCTTTCTGAAACATCTGGCCCATTATTTATAACCCAATATCACAGTTTTGCATCCATTTCTGTGTCTTAATAGGCAGCTGATTTCTCACAATGTATTTCTAATGTGCAAAGAGGATGTTATTTTACATATTGCATAGGACCCATTATGTTCACCAGGCTCAAAAAAATTAATAGAAGCTTTCCTGTTAAGTCATACACTTTTTGGGCTGTAATCTATGGCTAATTACACATTCAAATTAATTCCTGTTCAGATAGCTGCATCTATTAATTCTGTTCAGTTCAGTTGACCATGAATCGGAAATTGACACTACACATCCTTCCTAAAGGAGTTTCTCTTTGCTTTTGATGATGTGCGGTTCATGGCAGAATTGCAGAGTCAGTCTTTCTTGAAATGACTTCTCATAGTTCTCACCAAAAAATAGGATAACACTTCTATGTCTGCTTTGTTTGCTGTCATACGTCTCTAGGAAACAAAATCAGACAGTGAGTTCTTAGTATTTCATAATACCCAAACACACTGGGGCTTGTAACGATCAATTTTCCATACCCCCCAAAGATTAGGCAGGTACTTAAAGTGTTCTAAGAAATGTCCTATGGAAAAACAAGAGCTTTCAAAAGCACAACGTTTCCTTATAACTATCTTTATTACTAGAGCATTGGTAGAAAATCCATTTCTGCCAGAGACAGTCACTGTCAATGTAATTTGATATTTTGTGGGAAGAAAACTCGGTGGTGTAGAAGAGAACGTGTAGATTGCTCTCCAAAACTGGGCAGAATAACCAGAAACTTAACCTTAGAGAAGGGAATCAGGATGGAGGTTACCTGGAAAAAAGTACAGATGTCAAAAATTAGAAGAATGATTCGAACTCAGGAAAATGTACAAAATGACACCTAGCTTGGAAAAAACATACAAAGAGATGCAAAAGAGATAAGAATCAGAGCAGTACAATGTAATAACAATAATGCAAAAGATTCTAAGTGTTGCTGTAGGTCAAGAGCTGGCAGTGGGAAAGCAGCTCACAGCTGTGTTTGTTTGTGTCTGCTCAAGAAACAATCGCAGTGCTGTGCGGACAGATGTGTGGTCAGCAAGAACAGTCAGGCCTTTGTTCTCAGCAAGATAAGAATACCCATTCCAGCTCTGGGATCCACTGAGGAGAAGTGTGGGGATCTGGAGAGGTTTGGTGGAAAACCTCAAAGATGATGAAGGGGTTATATCATTAGACCTACATGGGAAGGTTAAGAAGATGAAAGTGAGATGGTAGTTCTTAAGCTTTAGCTGGCTTTCTCACCGACATTCAGGTTCTCTCTAAATTCTGTACCCAAACACATTTTGTTTCAGTCTGTGACTCTTCTGATTTATAGCTGTGATTGCAGTCACATAATTATTTGATTTACCACTGGGTTCTGAGACCAGAATTAATCGGTTAAAAGAAGAGTAAAGACAAGAGGGGATTAGCAAGGAATTTCACACATATGACGACTTCTCCCCAAGAGGCTGTTGTCCTGTTTTCTGTCTCCAGCTAAAGATGAAGGGTAGAAATAGACCCAAATGGAAGCGCGAAGCATTCAGATTAAATGCAAAGAGTTGGTACACTGAAATAAATCAGCAAAGGGGATTAAGGATTTCATTTCCCTGGAAGTCTTTCAAAACATTAGTCTTTAAAGATTCTCTCTAAAGTGATGTATGGACTTAGTTCAAAGATATAAAAACATCTAGATGAAGAATAAAAATCCAGGCAGGCATATTCCTACAAAACACCAAGCAAATGGGTATAAAAAGTCTGTGCCCTGAGATATAAACATGTTCCTGAAAAACTGCATTTATCAACTGAATTTTTAAAATCAATTGCTCTTTTAACTGAGAGTTTTTAGTGTGATATCATTTGCAAAGATCCTAAACCTAGACTATCAGGGGGACTTCCTGGTGGTCCAGTGGTTAAGACTCCATGCTTCCACAGCAGGGAGTGGGGGTTCGATCCCTGGTCAGGGAACTAAGATCCCACATGCCTCGGGATGTGGCAAAAAAAGCAATAAAAATCTAGAATATCAGCCATGAACCTTTTTTTATGAAAGGAAAGCGCCTGTTCTAGTATTGCCTACTTTATCTGTTTTAGATTGCTTAGAATATTGTTTTATCAAGTTCGCTAAAACCAAGACCTATGTGCATTTTAAAGAATCACCTTATTGTGGGCATTTTTTCTATCCCTTGTTTAAACATCTACAGGCAAATCTAGTATGATTTTTTGGAAGGTATTAAGACAGAAACGAGGCTATGCAATGTAAAAAATGAGTCAATGAATAGCAAATGATGGAAATCAGGAGAAAAACGTTCTTGGCAACACAAGCCCTTCAGATTATTTTCCTTACCGCAAATACCAGCTTTTGCTCAGCATAGAAAGTGATGATGAGGATTCAGCCCCTTCAATTACTAAGCACAGAGGTACTTCTGTGTACACAATTGTGATCTGTATGCAACCTTCCTCCGAAGCTTTAACAATGCTATCTTCTAAATCACGAATTGAAAAAAAGAAAAATGTAGCCTCAGTGGAGAATTTATTTTTAAAGGAAGGAGCCTCTTTGCAAGCCACTGAGCCCCACCTTCCTCAGGTGCTGTTTCCAGGTGAACCTCTGACACTAACCCAGACCTTCCCTCCTTTGGCTTTCAGCCCGAGACAGTGATGGCGCTGAGGAGGATGTGGCATTAACTGCGTATGGTAGCCCCCACTCAGCTGCAGGTAAATGTGCTCATCTGCATTCTCCAAGGAGGGACGGAGGAAGCCCACCTTCCTCAGGCGAGCTGTCAGGCTTCCTCTCCAGTGGCTTTCCTGACCCAAGAGAGGATAGATAGGGCAGGGTCATTCCTCCAGACACGCGGAGCCTGAGCCATCCAGACCGAATCCATACCAGGGCAGTGCGATGAAGCTAAATCGTGCCTTTTGCTTCTTCCCAAACCATTCCCAACCCCCCTCTGCCGCTGCCATTGACAATAAATTCTGATGCAGGTGAATGTCCCTGAAAGAAAAGGCAGCCTGAAGGGTTCATGTTGAGAGTGAAGAGGAACAAGCTCACTGCTTTTCGCCTTGGGAACAAAGAGGAGGGAGGTTAGAAATATGCATGAGTGTAGGAACTGTTTTTAGCATCAGTTGTCTAAACGCATCTCCTGGACCATGCTGGCTGCCTCTCTGAGTCACTGTCTGGGCCACCCCAAGAACTGGGCTGGGTCTGTCAGGATCATCTGGATGCCCAGATGGGTGCACCCATTTTATGCCTGCAAAAACAGGGACACTGCTGAGTAGAACCAGAGGTAACTTACATTGGTGCCATGATGGCTTGAAGACAACAAAGCCAAACAGCCAAAAATACCACTTTGGGACACATTTGGATTATGGGGTCAGAAGTCATTAAGATCCAAGAGAGAAAGCCATGCCCAGACTGCTCATTCAATGAACTGTACTAGGCAACTGTAACTAGGTTAATCCCTCTGGTCTGTTATCTGACGTTGCCTTTTCCTGGAATGACACACAGGCCAGGACATAGCTATATCATTTGCTGTAATTAAGCCTCCAGAGGGTATTTACACGATGAGAAAATCTTCACTATCTCCGCCAAGAACTTCTTGGGTTACTTTCAACTTCCAGTAATTTTGCAAACAGATTCTTATTAATGGCTAAGAGCAAAAATGATGTGGGTAGACTCAACATTTTTTTTCTTTTTTGTTTAATTAACAAAGGATTAAATGATGGTGAAATGATAATATTTCGGGCATAGTTTTGCAGAGTATCATCTCCTATGTTGGCTGAGAAAGCTATTCATGGCATTTCTTCCGTTGCAGATTGTTGATGCCACACAGAAATATCTCATTCCACGGACTAAAGGAAGCCCCTAGCAAGATGCAGAATTATAAAGTCCACAGAAAACATGAGTCCTGAAAACCCAGAAGAGCATCCTAATGTCGTCCCGATGGGCAAGAGGAAAGCCTGTCTGCCAACAAAGCATCCTTCCTCCCCTGCCTCCTGGTCCTCTCCATCCATCTGGGGCCCTGCATCAGGACATTGCCCTTCAAGCACAATTACAATCTTTCTGGCCACCCTACTGTGACTATGTGTCTCTTTCTTCATTCATGTAACTGAAAGATTCTCTTCCCCAGCAATGCCAGGACAAATTGGCACCTCTTACTAATGAGACCAAAAGACCTCAGTTTGATGAACTTAGAGTCATGCTAATGTGACAAAATACAGATGGCAGTAGCAATTTACTATTAGATCACTCCTCTAGCCATTTTTTTTAAAGGGGCCCCTAAATATGATTGACCCAAAATTTGTAATAAATGTCATAGCAGAACCCTCAGGATCTCCACAATTGTACATTTCATGGGCTTGCAATCCCGCAGGTTTCTCCCACAGCTTAAGAACTCCCATGACAGCAAGTATGGCGTAGACATGACTGAGGTCAGTGACCTGCTTTGATGAACCAGTAACCGAAAGGTAAGAGCCACCCAAGTTGATGCTCATAAAGGATTTCAGCATCGTCACCCATCCTCCTAGTTTTTATCCCCAAAATGATGACAACAACACCTTCAACATAATTTTGGTTTGTTTAGTTTCAAAGGTGAGAGGTGTTTGAGTCAGCTAACAAATTTCAGTAAACCCATTAAAGACATATAGGATGGCTAATGCTGTTTCCCAAGATGTTTCCCCTAAAATTAGTAAAGGTAAAATCAAACCTCTTTGTACCAAATTGCCTCTGAGGCTTATCCTCATTTTATCAAAATTTGGACCATGTGTTAGTTAGATTTGTGGGGTTGTAAAGCTGCAAAGTGTCTCCTTCAGGCTGTCTGAGGAATGGAATTGTAAGGTTACACCTTTCAGGAAAGAGAAAACCCTCCCTGGGAACCCTCTACAGTCCCTCAGCCAGCTTCATAGAGATGGAACACTGTCAGATGTTGAGGGGACCCTGCTTTCTCCCACCCCATTCCCGCAACCACTCCTCTCCTGACACTTTGACACTTTCCTCACTATTTCCTTTTGTGGTATTTTTACTTATCCAGCCGACTCATTTTCTCCCTGTAGAGCATAATTCAGATTCCTGAGAGAGACTCTGATTGGTTCAGCTGATCGCCCTGTCTCTGATTGGGCGCTCTTTTTCATTGCCCACATGTTAATTTATAATCACCCTGTGGATTGGCTGTCCTTGGGCCCAGTACTCACCACGGATCCCTTCAGCTGTGTTTGGCGTGATCGTGTGGTAGACTTGACTGCTTCCTCAGTGAGACACTCATGGGCAGAGAATTATGCTCTAGGCAGCTAGAGAGCAATAACATGCACCGTGAGTGACCAACTCCAGAAAGATGAATCCAGGAAAATATAATTTTACGAAAATTATAGAATATCTTCATGAAAAGATCAATTCTTTTGAGTTTATGTAGCAATTCACATAACGCTAAACACCCCAATCATCTTCTGAGTTGGGATCCATGAGGAACCACTTGAAAGAACAGATAAAACTATTAATGATTAGCTTGTGTTCTTAGTTGTTCAGTTGCTTCCAACCCTTTGTGGCCCCTCTGTCCATGGGATTGCCCAGGCAAGAATACTGGAGTGGGTTGCCATTTCCTCCTCCAGGGGATCTTCCTGGATCGGGGATTGAACCCACATCTCTTGTGGCTCCTGCATTGGCAGGCGGATTCTTTACCACTAGCACCACCTGGGAAGCCCATGATTAGCATGTTGCAGTCAATTAATCAATTCAATAAGTAGTATTTGAAGATCTAAACACACTTACTGAGACTTCTGTGGTGGTCCAGTGGTTAGGAATCCGCCTTGCAATGCAGGGGATGGGAGAAAGTTTCCATCCTTGGTGGGGGAACTAAGATCCCTACATGCCAAGGAGCAACTAAGCCAGAGAGCTGCAGCTACTGAGCCTGTGCACTCCAGAGCCCGGGCGCCACAACTAGAGAGTCCGTGAGGCACAGTGAAAGGTCCTGCATGATGCACAAATGTCCTATGTGCCACAACTAAGACTTGTCACAGCCAAACAAAGAAAATATGTGTGTGTGTGCTAAGTCGTGTCCGACTCTTTTCGACTCCATGGACTGTGGTCCACCAGGCTTCTCTGTCCATGGGATTTCCCAGGCAAGAGTACTGGAGTGGGTTTTCATTTCCTCCTCCAGGGGATACTCCTGACCCAGGGACCAAACCCACATCTCCTGTGTCTCCTGCATTACAGGGGAATTCTTTATCTGCTGAGCCATCGAGGAAGCCCATAAACAAAATAAATAAACTCACTTACTGGATGTGAAAGCTATCTATTCTCTTAAATATTTTAGATCATCTTCTGATTTTATTTATTTACCAAAAGAAAGTGTATCAGTGAAAAAATTCATTATAAAACACCTTTCTGGTAGAGCATGGCTGATATGCTCAAGCTAAATGAAATATCTTCCCAGGTAAAATTGATACCTTTTATCTTGATGATTTTTTTCCTGATCAGAGATTTGTTTCCCTCCACATTACATTTCATGAACTCCTCATAAGCTTAAAAGTTCTTGTTGTTGCTGTTCAGTCACCCAGTTGTGTCCAACTCTGCAACCCCATGGACTGGAGCACGGCAGGCCTCCCTGTCCCTCACCATCTCCTAGAGTTTTCCCAAGTTTGTCTTCATTGCATTGGTGATGTCGTTTAGCCATCTCATCCTCTGATGCCCTCTTCTCCTTCTGCCCTCCATCTTTCCCAGCCTCAGGACTTTTCCAATGAGTTGTCAGTTCGCATCAGATGACCAAAATCCTGGCGCTTCAGCTTCAACATCAGTCCTCCTAGTGAGTATTCAGGGTTGATCTCCCTTAAGATTGACTGGCTTGATCTCCTCGCTGACCAAGGGACTTTCAGGAGTCTTCTCCAGCACCACAGTTCGAAGGCATCAATTCTTTGGCATTCTGCCTTCTCTATGGTCCAGCTGTCACAACTGTATGTGACCACTGGGAAGACTAGCCCTGACTATACAGACCTTTGTTGGCAGAGTGTCTCTGCATTTCGATACACTGTCTAGTTTTGTCATTGCTTTCCTTCCAAGAAGTAATCATCTGATTTCATGGCTGCAGTCACCATCTGCAGTGATTTTGGAGCCCAAGAAGAGGAAATCTGTCACTATTTCCACCTTTCCCCCTTCCATTTGCCATGCAGTAATGGGGCCAGATGCCATGATCTTAGTTTTTTTTTTTACTATTTAGTCTTAAGCCGGCTCTTTAAAAAGGTTTTATGCCTTATTTTAGCCTGTGGTCAGGTCTGGAATAAGATCCGACATGCTGTGGAGCAACTAAGCTTGCAAGCTGCAACTACTAAGTCCACGTACTCTGGAGCCCAAGCACCACAACATTGTTGAAGTTTCCTCATTCGCTATAGCCATTATTCTTTCTTCTTTTAAAAAATGCTCCCTTTTCTTGGAATTCTATCTACTTCATATTGGCCAGATTCATGACTTCGCAGCCTTCTTTTCCTCCTTCCACCACCAGTTCTAAATCTACCTTTTCCCAGAAACTCTCTGAAGACATGGGACCAACAGGATTGTCTCACACGAAGCCTCACTTAACTTGTGGCAGAATGAAAGTCTCTTTTTTCCTTCAAACTCAGATGGCAAACAAAATCGTTCTGTAGCCTCTTCCTCAGAATAAGCCTAATCATATATTTCAAAAGTGCACAATTCATGAGAAATGAACTAGAAAATCTTTTTCTGCTTCCTTGATACAAAAGCCTCTGTATTTTGCATATGAAGGAATGCTTCTCAATTAACATTGAATGGGAGTGAATATCCTTAACTTCTAAAAAGTCATGCTTGACATCTGAATAAAGAAAGACTTTCTCCTGAAGTTGTTTAAAATGTTCTAGTCAGACATGACCTAGTGACTGAACAGCAACAAAATGGCTCAGTTGCAAACTGCTGGCCTCCAGTGGGAGATCTTCTTTGCCTATCTGTCTTTAAAGATAGACTAGTTATAATTAAGTTTGCATTTTCACATATATCAGAACTTAGTTATTCGAAGAACTTCCAAGGCATAAACATGTACCTTTACTTAAAACATTATTAGGGCCTTTCAGGGACTGTCTTCAAGAATATCTCAGGAGTCTTCCCTGGTGGTTCAGAGTTAAAGAACCCATCTGCCAACGCAGGAGATACAGATTTGATCCCTGATCCTGGAAGGTCCCACAAGCCTCGGAGCAACTAAGCCCGTGAGACACACCTATTGAGTCTGTGCTCTAGAGCCTGGGAGCCGCAACTACTGAGTTCACCTGCTGCTACTCCCGAAGCCCTCGCACTCTGGAGCCTGTGTTCCACAGCAGGATAAGCTATTGCAATGATGAGCTTGTGCACCACAACTAGAGAGTAACCCCCACTAACCACAACCAGAGAAAGCCCCCCCAGCAATGAAGACTCAGCACAGCCAAAACAAATAAATACAATTAAAATTTTTAAAAGTAACCTATAAAAAAAGAATATCTCAGGAAAATCAGAAGGATTGGGTTGCTAAGATGGTCAAACTGTCAGATCAGAGAGGTGAGTTCAGGGGTGAAATTTCTTTAATGGAATGCAGCCAGTTTTCTTCAAATTCTCCAGAATTTGAAGCTCCAATACTTTGACCACCTGATACGAAGAGCCAACTCATTAGAAAAGACCTTGATGCTGGGAAAGATTGAAGGCAGGAGGAGAAGGGGACGACAGAGGATGAGATGGTTGGATGGCATCATCAACTCAATGGACGTGAATTTGAACAAACTCCAGGAGACAGTGAAGGACAGGGAAGCCTGGCATTTTGCAGTCATGGGATCATAAAGACTCAGACCCAACTGAGCAACTGAACAACAACAACTGTGGCTGGTAAAGGAGGGGATCAATAATGTCACAGCACCCTTTGGGGTGATGGAAGAAACCAGAGACCAATGAATGAGCCATGCTCGTGGCTGAAAAGACTGATGTGGGGAACGCACAGAATTATTATCTATGGTCCCTTTGAGCTGTGTAAGGTCTTCCATGGATGCATCCCAATTCTGTGTTAAGATTTCAAAAGTCAGTGTTTCCTAGAGTGAACTCAAAGCATTTCTTTTTTAAAAACTTTTTATTTTCTACTGGAATATAGCAGAGTAACAGGCAATGTTGTGATAGTTTCAGATGAATAGGAAAGGCACTCAGTCATACATATATACGTATCCATTCTCTCCCAAACTCCCTCCCATCCAGGCTGCCACATAGCATTGAGCAGAATTCCCTTGCTATACAGTCAGTCCTTGTTTGTTATCCATTTTAAATATAGCAGAGTGTACACGTCCATCCCAAACTCCCTGACTGTCCCTTCCCCACATCCTTTCTCCCTTCCTCCTGCAACCATAAGTTCTAAATTCAAAGCATTTCTATCCACTGCTGGAACCAACACTCTACAGAAGGAAAGATACTCTGCTGCTCCAGAGTAATTCTGCATTCATATTGGCATTTTGTATGCCTGTAAATCTTCCCTAGTGGCTCTGATGGTAAAGAATCTGCCTGCAATACAGGAGGCCCGGGTTCAATCCCTGGGTTGGGAAGATCCCCTGGAGAAGGGCATGGCAACCCACTCTAGTATTCTTGCCTGGAGAATCCCATGGACAGAGGAGCCTGGTGGGCTATTGTCCATAGGATCACAAAGAGTCAGACAGGACTGAAGTGACTTAGCATGCAAAGTGTATCTAAATATTCTTGCCTAAAACCATGCTTGTCTGCCAAGTAGTCAAACAGCATCTGACCGTCCCTGGCTGACTGCATTTGCCCCGGAGTTTCTAGATCTTCTAACATCTTCACAGTTGATTCAGTTTCTACCTGAAGCTGTTTCAATTGCACGACAATAGTGGTTCTTTTTTTCTCCCAATGCATGAGGAATACCCTCAGAATAAAGTATTTTTATACTTCCGTAGCAAAGCCTACCACACTGGTATCACTAAGAAGATCCTATTTACCTTGTGACAATTCTTTTTCATTATTTAATCTCCTTTACAGAGAGAAATTTAAGCAATGGAAAGACTAGATGCTGATCCAAAAAGTGTATGATGCTAGTAGCCAAGTCATCCCCGCCATCTTGCCAAGGAAAAGGATACACTTTTAATACTGATCTCATCCATCGCTCAAAGAACTACAAGTACACTTTGGAAATACTATTGTCTATCTTTCTAGATTTTTCTAAAGCTAGTGGAACTATTAGAATTTAAACCCTGTTTAGGATGTGGTTAAATCAACTCTGGTTTGGAAAAGAATCCTCTGGGCAGATTTTTTATTTTTTAATGTAAAAATTAAGAGTAGGATATTGACTTTTCTATGTTCTTGGAGAAACCCTTTCACATCTAAATGTTTGACATTTGATCTGAGATTTATTCACACTTTCACACTTAAGTTCTTTCATTGGAGATTAGACATAATTTTTTCATTTCAACAGGATTTTCACATGATTATAGTCACATATTCTGGAGACACAAGTTCTGTGTCATCACAGAATTCAAGACAAATGAAACTGATAGGATCTATCAGTAGACAGATCTATAATTGTCCACAAACTGTAGAATAAAGGAGTCTATACTATAAACACAGAGAAGGATATTCATTTTAAAAGGTTTAAAATAGAGGCAAAGAAAAGAGACAAAAGGTGCCATTGTGTATATATTTCAATTTATAGAACTGACATTTCTGAATTCTAACATGTTCCTTCTGTGATATAAATGCACTATGCAGAGTACATCATGAGAAACGCTGGGCTGGAAGAAGCACAGGCTGGAACCAAGATTGCCGGGAGAAATATCAACAACTTCACATATGCAGATGACACCACCCTTATGGCAGAAAGCGAAGAGGAACTAAAAAGCCTCTTGATGAAAGTGAAAGAGGAGAGTGAAAAAGTTGGCTTAAAGCTCAACATTCAGAAAACTAAGATCATGGCATCTGGTTCCATCACTTCATGGGAAATAGATGGGGAAACAGTGGAAACAGTGTCAGACTTTATTTTTTGGGCTCCAAAATCACTGCAGATGGTGATTGCAACCATGAAATTAAAAGACACTTACTCCTTGGAAGAAAAGTTATGACCAACATGGACAGCCTATTAAAAAGCAGAGACATTACTTTGCTGACTAAGGTCCATCTAGTCAAGGCTATGGTTTTTCCAGTAGTCATGTATGGATGTGAGAGTTGGACTGTGAAGAAAGCTGAGCACCAAAGAATTGATGCTTTTGAACTGTTGTGTTGGAGAAGACTCTTGAGAGTCCCTTGGACTGCAAGGAGATGCAACCAGTCCATTCTAAAGGAGATCAACCCTGAGATTTTTTGGAAGGAATGATGCTAAAGCTGAAACTCCAGTACTTTGGCCACCTCATGTGAAGAGTTGACTCATTGGAAAAGACTCTGATGCTGGGAGGGATTGTGGGCAGGAGGAGAAGGGGACGACAGAGGATGAGATGGCTGGATGGCATCACCGACTCGAATGATGTGAGTTTGAGTGAACTCCGGGAGATGGTAAGGGACAGGGAGGCCTGGCGTGCTGTGATTCATGGGGTCGCAAAGAGTTGGACACGACTCAGCGACTGAACCGAACTGAAGGGAGCACTTATTAAAATTAAAGGGAGAAATTAAAATTTCTTTTTAATGTGAAATTCATCTCTTAATTATTGTTTAAGATTTAAAGATTTGGGGAAAAATGTTAAGGATGTGTATATCTTTCATCAGTGTATAGAGAGGAGGGCTGGCTTTTTAAAATATATGCTACAGAGGGAAAGTGGACTTTACATGTATTTAGGAGAAACTTGTATAGACTTCATCTGCAATTCATTTTTAAATTCCTTAACATCTAATTTAGTGGCGTCATTCCCAGGGCAATTTGTTCCTGGAAAAATTGAGTTTTTCAAGTTTTGTTTTGAATATATAGCTGATTCATACTGAAAGAATGTTTTCTGCGGTTCTGTTCTTATTAAGGGTTTATTTTAAAAGCCCATGGAAATCAACAGAAAAGAAATGAAAAAAATACCTGTGGCAGGAGAAGATCTTATTAATAGAACATAAAGGTCTTTGGGATGGCTAGTCCGTTGGGCTAACAACAATATGTTTTTAAATAGAATTTACATTTCAGCATTCTACCATCTACAGAAGGTTTTCACATCCACTACCTACCTCATTTGATCTATTAGATGGGTTAGGCAATTTATTTGTGTAACTAAGACACTAAGAATCTCATCTAAAATTGAACTTGGGCCACTACATTCTGCTGTTTTTTACAATATAATCTGAACTATAAAATAAAATAGACACACACTCCCAAAAAATCCTTATTTATGAGCAGAGATGTCACTGAAAATTTTCCGAAAAACCTGTGCTTTGGGTTTTAGTTATCGTTGTTATTGCCAGGTCTCGCTGTTGATAATGCATTTTTCTGAATGCCAAAACAACTGGTAGAAAAGGCCATTTAAGAAATAAGAAAGTCAATTTTATGGAAATTGTCAGCTCTGGGAGTCATCAATGCTGTCTGCCAAATGTTTCCAAGCTCTTCTGCCCTCCAGGAACATGGTAGGCTTATACTTTTTGTCCCTTTTGAGGTTGGGTGGGACCATGACACTAATTCTGGCCAGTAAGTTGGAGCAGAAATTATGTCACTTCCAAAGCTGATTCCAGGAAGAAACAATTCATTATTGGTACCAGACTGTCAAAAGTTTTTTCCCTCCACCACAGTGGCAAGCAGAGCTGCAAACAGTGACTGCTCCATCCATCTGGGTTCCATGAGGAACATGCGGTGTGAATAAGAAATAGAACTTTCTTATTGTAAACCCCCAGGTTGTTATTTCAGCTAGCCATGCCCAGCCTGATTGATGCAGCCGATTATTTGGTACCTTGAAGTAAAACAAAGGAGGTACTCGCCTGAATGTTTGACTTTACTACTTGTTATTCCAGTTTTCTTCAAAGGCATCCTTAGATTAAAGAAGAACCACCCTGAACTTGACCGATACAGGCCACACTTCTGTGGCAGGCGTGTGGTTTCACAGCTATCCACGTAATTACACTTCACTGGGACAGCTGCCATCATAAGAACATGCAGAAGATGAAGTGGTAACTTAGAGTCACTGTCTCAGAGACCGAGGGCAAGAAAGACTTCCCGTGGAGGTCAAAGCTTGAGCTCTGTCTTACATGGGAGGGAGGGAGGGCAGAATTCATGGGGAAAGATGTGGGGAATGATACTCAGAGCCGCCACTAACAGGGAGTCTTTGTCCAAGCTAGGAAAACGTGCCCCTTCTGGGTGAGTGATGGGCTTCCCAGGTGGCTCAGATGGAAAGAGTCTGCCTGCAATGCAGGAGACCCAGGTTCAGTCCCTGGGTCAGGAAATGGATAAGGAAATGGCAACCCACTCCAGTATTCTTACCCGGAAAATCCCATGGATGGAGGAGGCTGGCGGGCTACAGTCCATGGGGCTGCAAAGTCAGACACGACTGAGCAACTAACACTGGGTGGATGAATGGGAAGACATGGCTGCAGCACCCATGGATACAGCCTCATGCCAAGCACACTGTGTGGGGAGGGGGGCGGAGCGATGGGGTGTGGGGCTACATAAGTGGAACAGGGTTGAATTCCGACCCCACTCACCATCTCAGCCATGTATCTCTGAGCAGTGCAGAAATCAACAACTATGTGACTGGCTGCAAAGACCCAGGTTTGCAGAGCAGAAAACACCCCCAAGTAACGGTGTTGCTGTTGTTGTTTAGTCGCCAAGTCCAACTCTATCGTAACCCCATGGACTGTAGCCCGCCAGGCTCCTCTGTCCGTGGGATTTCCTAGGCAAGAATACTGGATCAGGTTGCCATTTCCTTCTCCAGAGGATCTTCCCCACATGGGGATCAAGCCTGCAACTCCTGCATCACACGCAGATTCCTCACCACTGAGCCACCTGTAAGAGCGTACCTGCAAGGAAAGCCAAGGCGTTCCGTACTGAATCACACAAAGCGGAAAGCAATAGGAGTTGAGGCTGGAGAGCTGAGCTTCCTGGGCTCACACAGGACTTAGATCCCGAAAGCAGGAACCCAGACATGGGTGCGAAGGGCATTGAACGGAGGGGCCGGCCGACCAGCAGCACTGTGCCAAGTCAAGCTGGAATCTGGGGTGGAGGCACACATGTGTACCCCTGGCACAGGCTTATCAACAAACCCGCCCATGTTTTGAACCCAATGGAAAAAGTTAAAAGCTCTCCAGTCAAAAAAAAAAAAAAAAAAACCTAGAGTTCTTCGTTGCCCAATCTGTTTACACGCCTTTGTCAACCCTCATAAACCCCTGGGAGGAACGTGGCAGCCACAGTAGCCCAGGGACCGAAGCCTGATGGGAAATAATTGTTGCTGTTGTGAAATAAAGCAGGGTCGTGAAACAAACCACGGCAGCCTGTTTTTATAAAACATCTATGTGTTGTGGATCATGGACTTTCTGCATTCTTTTTTTTTTTTTTTTAATATTGTAATCCATCTTGGTGACTGAGGGTCTTGGCGCTCCCTTGAATTTTGTGCTGGAGCTAAGAGCCTCGATCTCCCCACCCGGGCCCCAGCCCTGTGAATGGATCAGATCTGCCTCGTGGGGAAGGGTGGAACAGAGGCTGGAGTGGGAACCCTGGCTGCATGTTAGAATCACTTGGGAAGTTCTAAAAGCTGTCCATGGCCTGACCTCACCACAGACCAATTAAATCAGAATTTCTGGGAGTGGAGCGCAGGCATGTGTATGTTATAAAATCTTTCCAGATGATTCTGTTTGGCAGCAAACCAGGCTTGCAAACCACAGCCTTAAACAGATATTTAGGTTTTAATGTAGGGAATGAGGAAGACAGAGGAGCCAGTATCCTGGCTTGGGTGACTCACAGGACCACGCTTCCAGTTTGCAAAAGAGGGAACCCCAGGTAGAGGGTCCAGGTGGAGAAACAGAGCTGGAGGTGGAGAGGACAATAAATCAGTGGTTTTGAACCAACTGAGTTGGAAGTGGAAGCACCTGAATGAATACAAGGCTGTGAAGTTGCAGTGGAGACAGAAAGGGAGGTTGGGGAGTGAGCTTAGAGGTGGAGATGGGTGATGAAGCAGGAGATGTGATCCTGGCCAGGAGGGGGAGGGGCAGAAGGAAGGGGCCCCAGAATGCCTAGCAGCGAAGAAGGCTGCTCCATCCCTAAGGGCTATCTCTCCTGATGCCTGTGTCTCCATGTCCAGTTTCAGCTTTAACCCTGGGAGGTCTCCACCAAGATCCCTTCAGGGAGGGAACTGGAATCTTGTTTGCAGAACCACACTATGGCTCCCAGACAGGAGAACAGACTGAGAGGCTTCCTATGGATTGAGTTCAAAGGTAGGGAAGGCAAAAAGTAGGGTTTGCCTGGAAGATTGGTGAATTAGGAAAGGTGGACCAAGATGGCTAACTCTCTGATGCCTTTCCCCAGATGTGTGGTGTTGGAGAAGACTCTTGAGAGTCCCTTGGACTGCAAGGAGATCAAACCAGTCATTTCTAAAGGAAATCAACCCTGAATATTCATTGGAAGGATGGATGCTGAAGCTTCCATGCTTTGGCCACGTGTTGTGAAGAGCTGACTCACTGGAAAAGACCCTAATGCTGGGAAACATTGAAGGCAAAAGGACGAGAGGGTGACAGAGGATGAGATGGTTAGATAGCATCACGGACTCATGGACATGAATTTGAGCAAGCTCCCGGAGATAGTGAAAGATAGGAAAGCCTTGCATCCTGCAGTCTACGAGGTCATAAAGCATCAGACACAAGTTAGTGACTGAACAATAAACCTGTCCAGTCAGGAGAATCAGCTGGGATGCCTATTGCAAGTATAACTTTTCATACCTGGACCCCGATCTACTACATCAGACCTTCCAGGAAACGGCCCTGGAATCTGCATTTTTAACAAGCTTCCTTCCCTTGTGGTTCCGCTGGTAAAGAATCCACCTGTAATGCGGAAGACCTGGGTTTGACCCCTGGGTTGGGAAGATTCCCCTGGAGAAGGGAAAGGCTACCCACTCCAGTATTTTGGCCTGGAGAATTCCATGGACTGTATAGTCCATGGGGTCGCAAAGAGTCAGACACGACTGAGCGACTTTCACACTTCACATCACTTCATGTGACTCTTTAGACAGCGTGAGTTTGGGAGGTGCTGCTCTGTAGACAAGAGAAGACTTCCTCTGTGTTCTGGTTTGGAGCGAAGACTGTCCAGGTTTTTCCAATTTGGCTCAAAAAGGCAGAAAGTGATTGCTTTGATATGGCATCAATGGAAAGATTTTATGAGTCAGTCCTGTTCCTGGGAACATTCAAATTCCCTTTGCATCTTCTTCTCTCCTCTTCTCCAGTGTAATGTGCAGCTCAGCCCGAGCCCATCCCTGCCACGTCCCCACTGACCCTCGCCTGCTGCCACCCAGTCACAATCCAGGACACACTGACCAGTTTTCCCAAGAGAGACTGTTGCTGGAAACAACAGTTGCCTTGAAATGTAGGAAGACAAATCCTTTCAAGCCTCTTTGCTGGCACTCTCATCTATTTCCCGTTTGGTTTATGCAGTCTGAAAGGTCCTTGTTCATCCATTTGGTTCAAGTCAGTTTAGGAAAGTAATGTACTTGAAAAAAAAAAAGATTGCCATTGATCTTCAGGGGGATCAGTCTAAAACGCCTCTCTGATTTTTGCCTTGGGGGCTGCTTTTCGCTTTTCTCATATGTGAAGTTTGTTCTTATGTAGTTCTCCTAGGAAACGGCACTTTCCCAAGCTTGACAAAGAAAAGCCTCAGGGAAATAAAACTTGGATGTGATGAAATGAACTCAGCCCCCAAAGTCAAGAATTTCCTTTCTCTCCTCCAAGCCTCAGGTTTGTGAATAGCTTTTATCACACTGGAGTTAAGTGTTGTTCTTGTACGGAAAAAAAAAAAAAAACACACAAAAATCTGATGGTGGATCAACTGAAATTCATCATGATTATTTAAAGATAAATGACCCCAAAAGATACCAGAGCAGACTAGAGGGACTCTGACAGCGGTGCTCGCTAAGTGAGGTGTGTGTGTGTACTTAGTTGCTAAGTCGTGTCCGACTCTTTGCAACCCCATAGACAGTAGCCCTCCAGGCTCCTCTGTCCATTGGGATTCTCCAGGGAAGAATACTGGAGTGGGTAGCCATTCCCTTCTTCAGGGGATCTTCCCAACCCAGGGATCGAACCTGAGTCCCTTATGTCTCCTACATTGGCTGGCAGGTTCTTTACCACTGAGCCACCTGGGAAGCCCCTGAGTGAGAAACCAGCATCCTAATTACCCTGTGATAAACGAACAAAAAAAAATTACCTTTCTCCCCCAAAGTTTATTGGTTCATGCAACAAATTCTGATATGTGTGCAGGCATGGAACTAGGCCCTGGGGCTATAAGAGGACACAAAAGAATTCTCTGCCTTCCTAAAACTTTCAGAATAGTGGGCCAAAAACAAGTAAAATGAGAAAGAAATGTAGTTGTAAGTGATAAGTGCCCTGAAGCAAACAGACCGGTGACTCTGAGGATCAGCTGCAATGGGACACTAGCGTTAAATAGACTGGCAGGGCGAGGCCTTACTAAGGAAGCAGCATGGGAGCTGAGATGCAAATGTTGCAAAGGGGAAGAGCTGGAGGAAGACTCCAGGGAGAGGCCTGTAGAGCTGGGCTCCCTCCAGGGTAGGACTAAGAGAGAAACTCATCTCAGTGTGAATGATTAAAACATTTAATACAGGGACCTCCCTGGTGGTCCAGTGGTTAAGACTCTGAGCTTCTAATGCAGAGGCCACAGGTTCTATCCCTAGTCAGGGAACTAAGATACCCATCCGTCGAGGTATGGCCACACACACACTCCAAAACAACAACAAAAAATAAAAAACATTAAGAACTCTAACTGGAAGGATCAGAACCAGAGATAGGAGAGAGGTACAAAGTGGGATGATGACAAGGATGGGCTAAGCAACGGGCAGCAGGCAAGTTTGAGAAGAGCAGAGCCCAAACTGGCTCTTTCTGCAATGTCCAGCAGAATCCATTTACCCCATGTGTCTTCACTTATTTATATCAGCTCCCAAGTGTCCCAGTAGGTGAACTGATTGGAAGGCCCTACTTAAGGCTTCAGCGGCTTCCCCGGCGGGTTAGTGGTGCAGAATCCGCCTGCACTGCAGGAAATACAGGAGACGCAGGTTCAGTCCCTGGGTTGGGCAGATCCCCTGGAGGAGGAAATGGCAACCCACGCCAGTATTCTCGCCTAGAGTATTCTATGGACAGAGGAGCCTGGAGGGTTATAGTCCGTGGGGTCGCAAAGAGTCAGTCATGACAGAGCAACTGAGCACACACAAAGCTTTTGGTCCAAACCAAACCAACTTGTGAAAACCCACCTGGGGTTAACCTCAGCTAGGTATCTAGATTCTACGCTCAGATCTCTTCACCATCTTCCAGTTTTTCAGACTGGAAAGCATTTCTGGCTGATGGAACACCTTGGGAAAAGCAGGGGTCTAGGAAGCTGGAGAAAAGGAGGTAATGACGTTGCGTTGTGACACAGCCCTAAGGACAGGTGAGATTGTGGGAACCAAGGTCACAGGGACGGGTCAGTAGGAGACAGTTGGTGGCAGGCATCCCTTGTCAGTTATTCAATCAACAGCCTTCTGATTTGCCACTGATTTGAATGGAAATATTTTGGGAGGCGGGGATCTATTCACTCTACTTACAAGGCACCTTCCATTCTAAAGCAAACTCTATTCGCAAGGCACCGTCCATTCTAGGAAGCAAGGCTAGGAAGAAGAGTTCTGCAAAATACAGCTGCCTGCCAGGGGTGGGTCGTGACAGCCAATAATTACACTTACTACAAGGTAAGGGCACATCCAAGCCGTGAAGACATTCTTATTTTCACCTGAGGGCAAAGGAAGTGCAGGGGTGGGGGAGGAAAACAGTGTGGAAAACTGATAACCCCTCCACGGATCTTAGAATCAAACCCTAAGAATGGCAGCTTGGACAGTGAGAGTCCAGAGTCCAGAGACTCCTTGAGGTTACCTGGTCCAGCCTCACTCCTAACACAGAAGTCACCCACATCATCCTCAGCAGAGCACCCTTGACCTTGAACACCTCCAGCAAGAGATGACCCACCACTCTGCAGGTAGCTCTTCCAGGGTCTGTCTCCTTCAGATTTCTGCCTCAGTGGCTCAGCAGTAAAGGACCCGCCTGCCAGTGCAGGAGACACAAGAGACACGGGTTCAGTCCCTGGGTCGGGAAGATTCCCCTGGAGGTGGGCATGGCCACCCACTCCAGGGTTCTCGCCTAGAGAATCTCACAGACAGAGGAGCCTGCGGGCTACAGACCATGGAGCTGCAGAAGAGTCAGACACGACTCAGCGACTAAACAACCGAAAGGATCTGCCTCCAGATTGCTAACTCTGGAGCCGTGCGCTGTGCTGCCATTGTTACAGACAGTTGAGGCAGTCTGGGGCTGGCTTTGACTCCCAGCCCCCCACTCGGCAGCTGTGTCACCACAGGTATTAGTTAACCTCCTAGTGCTTCCATTTCCACAGATATTAGATAAAGGAAGTATCCAACCAGTCCATCCTAAAGGAAATCAGTCCTGAATATTCATTGGAAGGACTGATGCTGAAGCGGAAACTCCAATACTTTGGCTACCTGATGCAAAAAACTGACTTTTTGAAAAAGACCCTGACGCTGGGAAGGATTGAAGGCTGGAGGAGAAGGGGACGACAGAGGATGAGATGGTTGGATGGCATCACTGACTCAACGGATATGAGTTTGAGTAAACTCTGGGAATTGGTGATGGACAGGGAGGCCTGGCGTGCTGCAGTCCATGGGGTTGCAAAGAGTCAGACACGACTGAGTGACTGAACTGAACTGAACTGAACCAGATAAAGGCCGGGGGTAATAATCATCATAACCCATATGGTTTTAGTAGAAGTATACGACACAAGTAAGGCACTTAGAGTGGAGCCTGGTACTGAGGGAGAGCACAGTAAATATTAGCCGTGATGACGGTCACACACACTGCAGTCTTCTTCTTTCCAGATGAAACATCTCCAGCTCCATCAACCGTGCTATAGATCATGTAGTTCTAAAAACAGCTCCTCCCTTAGAAGCTCCTCCATACAGTGAGACCCAGAGGAACTGATGTGATATTCTGACGTGGTAGAACCTGCCCCCAGTGCGGTGGGAATAGCACCTGCCTTGACACAGACTTCACAATGGTATCAGTGCTACCTTTGACTGAGTTGGCTTTTTATCTGCTCAGTCACATCACTAGTCCTCATCAGTCTTATCAACACCTAAAACTACCAGGTTTGTTTTTTTTGTTTGGTTTTTTTTTTTTTCCATAAAAATGACTGTCAAACCAAGCCTTTCCAAGCTATACTTATGTAATTTCTTTTGGAGGCATGAATATATTTACATCTATTAAACTTAATTCTGGGTCTGGGATCTTTGTTCCAGTCTATTGCAATATGTTTGTATTCTGGTTTTATTATTTCAGTCTCTCCTAAGGTTTTATCTTGTGCAAAATTTGAGAAATATGCTTTATTTTTATCTAAGTGGTCAGTAAAAATGTTATCCAAACAGATCCAAAAACAGAGCCCTGTGGGAAACCACTAGAGACCTCCAGCTAATAAATGACCTTTTCTTGAATATTTGTCTTATGAGTTGGCCTAACCCTATGATCATTATCCTTCTCTTTTTCACGAAGATAGCTTGTTCATAAAGATATGCTGAAACAATGTATGTTTTTTCTATTTCGATTCCTTGTGGGTAAAAGAACTGTTGATCTCGAATTATTCCTTGTAAGAAAGAAAAGTAGTGGCATTACATAATCACATGATACGGTGCTAACCTCCACCACCATCCCAGAGTTCAGGGTGTAGCTACACTGGCTTCTTGGAGCTCTAATCGAGTTGATAAAAATCCAGCAGTTTTGGTAGATTGTATTATGCAAGGGAACCTGACACAAAGCAGCTGAGACCAGACAGTTTGGTGTTAAGCTGTAGTAACGAAATTCCATTAAAGCTTCATCTTTTCTGTTGAAGATCCTGGTTGGATCTGGTGCTTGGGACACAACAGTTCCTTGCCACATTTTCCTAAGGACTGCCTCTGAAATACGCCATCTGAAACCACGTAGGGCAGTGATCAATTCGTAATGTACAAAAGTATGGAGTCACTATGCTGCACACCTGAAACTAATATAATATTGTAAGGCAATTATACTTTAATTTTTTAAAACAAGAAAAAGAGGGCGTCCCTAGTGGCTTGAATGGTAAAGAATCTGCCTGCCAATGCAAGAGACACAGGTTCGATCCCTCGTCCGGGAGGATCCCACATCCAGTGGAGCAACTAAGCCTGTGCGCTACAGCTATTGAGCCTGTGCTCCAGAGCCCAGGAGCCACGACTGCTGAAGCCCACGCGCCCTGAAGCCCAGGCTCCCCAACAGGAGAAACCACTGCAAAGAGAAGCCTGCACGCGGCAATGAAGATCCAACACGGCCAAATAAATAAACAATTTTAAACAGGAAAAGAAATCCCATAGGAGTAAGAGATTGCCGATGTGGGTGTAAATCCACAAGAAGCAAAAAGCTGCTGGATATGGGTGTGGGGGTTGGGGGTGGTATTTATTTTGGGGCTGCTGAGGATCTTAGGTGCAGCACACAGGATCTTCAAGCTTCATTGCAGCATATGGGGCCTAGTTCCCCGACCATGGATCAAACCCGGACTCCCTGCATTGAGAGCACTGGGTCTTAGCCACTGGATCACCAGGGAAATCTCTATGCATGAGTTTTTGACTGAGGATGAGACTCAAGGAAGTAGAAGAATTTTCACAGCAATGGGAAGATTGGAACCTCTGCCTCGCCCTGAAGCCCCTCCCTAGGAGGCAAAGACTCGTGTGGCTAGGAGATTGTGGACGAGTGACCTGGAGTGACCCAGAAAATGTCAGTCCTCAGCCAGTCCCTCTCCCCACAGCTTCCACACCCAGGGGAGAAAACAGGAGCAGCAAAGGAAAACTTCCCAGGTAAGGAAGATGAGAGGGGAGCTTCAGATACATACTGACTGTGGTCATTTTTATGAGTCTTTCTTCAAACACCCTCTTTGGGGAAAAAAAAAAAAAGGTGTCTAACACGGACCACACAAGCGTGACAGTAGAAAGAAGACAGAACCAGAAATCTGGGCCTGGGTCAACTTAAGTCCTTTAAATCTGTAAAATGAGGGCTATGGAGACCAACTAAGGAAGCTCCGTGAGCTTTTCAAATGCTAACGTTTTAGGCGTTGGAGTGTCCCACTCTGAAGAGTCAAGGAAGTGGGGCAAGCAGGAGGTGGCAGAAACCAGGGTCAGATGCCCATCCTCTGCCACACAAACTCCTCTGCATACGTGGAAACCCTGACACCAAGGGTACCAAGCATTATCTGCCCCAACAGAAGGGATGAGAGACTGTGACCAGAGGAGGACCAGTGAATTTCCAGAAGCAGCAGGCTACACACTGGAGGCTGAGCTCCCAGATTCAGGGGCTCAGCCACCAACACCTGAGAAAGAGTTGTCTGAAGCTGCCACCTCCAGTTCTGAAATAACCCCATGTTTCAGGCTGGGGCTGGGACAGTGGCAAACCTGCAAACCCAGTAGCAACAGGAGGAAAGTGGCCGAAGAGAGAGGTCAGAGGGGCGCAATTCAGTTCTCTGTGATGATGAGAAGTCTAGAAATGAAGGTGGAAAACCCAGAATGCACCGGGTGGGGGTTTCACTGCTGCATCTTCAGGGCCAGACTGTACTCTTGGTTTTGGTAAACATTTCCGGACAAAACGGAGTGTTCTCACCGCATAAATACTCTTCGACACTAATAATAGCCTATGAGACCAATAAGGGCTTCCCTGATAGCTCAGACAGTAAAGAATCTGCCAGAAATGCAGGAGACCCAGGTTCAATCCCTGGGTGGGGAAGATCCCCTGGAGGAGGAAATGGCAAAACAATCCAGTATTCTTGCCTGGAGAATTCCATGGACATATAGAGGAGCCTGGTGGGCTACAGTCCATAGGGTCGCAAAGAGTCAGAGAGACTAACACACGAGGCCAGTATCTGCCTGCAAGGAGAGTTTCACAAAAATGAGACACGGAGCAGTGGGGCTCAGGCAAAGAAGATGGAGAGCGGATTCTTTAAAGACGGCGGGAGGGAGGATGCAAACAGCTCACACGGTCAAGCCTTTTAAAATGGAATGCACGTTTGCTTCAAGTCTGCTGAATAGCTGCAGCCCTGCCCGGTGCCCTTCGTAGAATAGCTGTGGACGTTTGCGGAGTCCCTGAGGGCTGATGCCTGAGGCTTTAGCGCCATCCAGTGGAAGAAGCGGGTATGGCGGCTATCGACGGCTTCAGCCTGAAGTGAGAGGCGGAGATGAGACTCGGTCTGTTTTTCATCTGACAGTGATAGATGAGGGGAAGGTGGCTGAGCTTTATTTCATTATCACCCGTTTAGTTCCAAGGAGATGCCGTCTTGGGTCCCAGCCATCAATCAATTGACATCATTCAAGGACCAGGCTGGGCTCAATTTGCCCATTCTATTTCAGCCCAGGTGGCGATGGAGACCTAGGGGAAGGGCTGTGAAACCCTCTTCTCCAGTCACACACTGATTCTCAGATGTCCCAACCTCCAGTCCCTGGGGTGTCCCTATTAATAAAAGAGTTTAATTATGTGCAGAACACGGACACCTGAAGTCAGATTAGCCTCTGGAAGGGAGGGTGGGGGTTGCAACAATTGCTGCCTGAATGGGGAACATTCTTCCACCACGCTCAAGAAAAAGAACTCAGAGACAGGACGGTCTGCGTGTCCAAACTATCCCTCGGAAGAGAAAGCAGTCTCTAGCGACAAGCGCCATATTCGTGCCCTCTTGTGTTTCTGAAGACAGTGACTTAAGGATGACCCCTGAGGGGCTACAAAGGCCTGGCACATTTTTTCCTTAAAAAGAAAGCAAATCCAGAGTGGTGGCTTCGCCGTCCCGCAGCTCCCTTTGCTTGGCTGACAGGCCACAGACACAGAAGAAAAGTGTGCAGGAGGACGTCCCTGGTGGTCCAGTGGTTAAGACTCAGCTCCCACGGCAGGGGCCACAGGTTCCAACCCTGGTAGGGAAGTCCCACGTGCCTCAAAGTACCGCCAAAAAGGAAAAAAGCTAAATAAGTAAAAATTGTTGAAAAGAGGGAAGGAAATACATATATTTCTTGAGTACCCACACTGATAATATGCATGAAATTATATTGTTTTCTCCTCACAGCAAACCTCACTGGGTTATGGCCTCTTTGGGAAAACTAGAATAACCTAGAAGGGTCCAAATCATCATTTGCAATTCCCCTTTTGTTTTCCTTTGGGTGGGGAGGTTGGCTATTGATTTCTAGTTTCATCCCATTATGATCAGAAAAAAATACCTGTTATGATTTCAATTTTCTACAATTTGTTAATACTAGTTTTGTGGTGTAAGATGTGATCCATCCCAGAGAATGGTCTATGCATACTTAAGAAGAATGTGTATTCTGCTGTTTTGGGGTAGAGTATTTTATAGATAGATATTACATATATATTACATATATTACATGTATATATATATATATATATACACATATGTATATTACATATCGATATTAATATATATTTGGCTACATGTGAGGCAAGTGGGAGCAGTAGCCCGCCAGGCTCCTCTGTCCATGGAATTCTCCAGGCAAAAATAGTGAAGTTGGCAGCCATTTCCTTCTCCAGGGGATCTTTCCAATCCAGGGAGTGAACCCAGGTCTCCTGCACTGCAGGCAGATCTTTATCACCTGAGCCTCCCGGGAAGCCCTACATGTATATATATATATACATATATATTATATGTGTGTGTGTGCGTGTGTGTGTATATATTGAAGCTGGCGCTAGTGGTCAAGAACCTGTCTGCCACTGTAGGAGACATAAGAGATGCGGGTTCAATCCCTGAGTCAGGAAGATCCCCTGGAGAAGGAAATGGCACTCCAGTGTTCTTGCCTGGGAAATCCCATGGACAGAGGAGCCTGGCAGGCTACAGTCCATGGGATCACAAAGAGTCGGACACGACTAAGCAACCAACACACACACACACACGTATTATATATATTACATATATGTATTAATATATATTTGGCCACACTGTGGGGCAAGTGGTAAGTGTGGAGTCTTAACCACTGGACTGCCACAGTGAAGTGAAAGTCACTCAGTCATGTCCAACTCTGAGACCCCACGGACTATTCCATGCATGGAATTCTCCTGGTCAGAATACTGGCATGGGTAGCCTTTCCCTTCTCCAGGGCATCTTCCCAATCCAGGGATTGAACTCAGGTCTTCCACATTGCAGGAAGCTGAGCCACAAGGGAAGCCAGAGAAGCCCCTGTAACTCCCCTTTCCAATACAAAACTGGGCTGACGTTAGTGCAAAGTCATGTGAGAAGCAATCAGCTAAATCTCTGTGAAATGTCCATCTCCCTAATTCAGTGTGTCATTAATTCCCTCCAACCTCACCACACCTCTCCCCACGCTGGGTTTTCTTTGTGATGAGAAGCAGAGCGTCAGGCTTTTGGGTGGTAAATCCTTAACTCAGCAATCGATCTTATAAATGTCATTCAGTTTTTCTTCTTTACCCAAAAGCAATTTTATACTGCCCTACCCAGCAAAGCTGTTTCTGGGATTAAGCAAATGATAATTGTTAGGTAGCCTGTCTTTTCTGAGAGAGATTATGAACTAATTCTATTAGAGAGCTGGATTTAACCCCTCCTACAATTTAACCTCAGATGAAATGCGACACTGGCTTTGAGGTCTCCTCCTGGTCTGACCCTGGCTGCCAAACTCCATTCTGAAGTTGCCACTCCTCTGTTTACTTGGAGCAAAACCTCAGATTCTTGACCCTTCCCAGCTCCCCCCTCACCTTTGTCACTCACCCCTAAAACTGGGCAACACACACTTGTAGACACAAGGAGGAGGAGAGACACGTGGAGAAAGTTCAAGTCCACACCCAGTGGGACCGAACCTTGAACTTCAGCTCCCACATAAAGACAAATGTCAGGCGCCCACGGCTCACATGGCTGTGGCCACACTTTTATTGCATCTGGAGGGAAGAATGGCGAATAACTTATTTTACAAGAAACAACCCCCTGCCCGTGTGTGGACAATACCCACTTCCAGAATGCAGAGGGTGAACACAGGGTACTTCTATTTACAGAGGCTGAGGAGCAAGGGGATGGGAACTCAGAGCAAAACAGCACACATTCTCCTGGCAAAGAGAATTTGGGCTTGTACACCCTGGTGCAGTCTGGAGGGACGGCCCCTGGTGAGGCACAGCAGGGAGGTAAGTCTGAGGACTAATAGCACGTCTGGGAGAGCTGGCGCTAGGGACCCTGGTTAGGCGGCATCACAGAGGTGCGAAAATTTCAGGTGACTCTTAAGCCTGTCCCAGCCAGGCAAGAAGGGAGGTACCAGTAAGTTGGCTTCCAGTGTAGATGTGGGCAGAGTGGGCTGAGAGATGATCCTTTGCTGGTTTTGCTCAGATGTGCAGCTCTGCTCTGAGCCAAGCAATTGGCACAAAGCCAGCCCAGAGTCAGAAGAGTTGGCATCGGAGGCTGAAGAGGTCAGCGTGTGGGTCAGTGACCAGAGCCTCAGTCACGTGTAAAATGGCAGGGATGGTAAGAGTTGCCCTGAGTTGCCCGAGACTCCCACTCGAGAGAAGTAGCCTTGGGATGGGATCAAGGAACAGCCGCAGTGCTGCTGAGAACTGTGGTCCCTGCAGCCCCATCAACCCCAGGACAGAGGATGTGGGAGGAGAGATCTTCCTGTGATGCTCCTGGGAAGACTCAGGACTCAGCCTTCACCTTGTGGACTCCCTGCTGTTTCTGCTGACATCTCACCCATTGGGTCATGTTAACTGACATCTTTCCTTCCTTCGTAGTCACTGTAAGGGCTAACCCGAGTCTGGACACGAGGAATGGAGAAATCCTTTGGGGAATCTCGATTCTGAAAAGGAAGAATTTCGTCTTGTTCAACTCAGTCCACTTCCCGGCCATTTCCATAGCACCTCTTACTCCAACCCAGGCAGGATTCTAACATTCCTCCCCTTTCTTCTCAGTCCTCCCCTGCTCTGTGCTCGGGTCTCGTATCCTAACCTCAAGAGGCAGATTACAGGAAAAGTAGACCCGTCATCCTTTCTAGGTGACATCCAGAGGCCATCAGAGTGGCAATATCATCTATTCCCAAAGGACAGATGCTCCTGGGGCACTAACACTGCCGACAAGAAAGGGGAAAGGGCTCCTTTACCTGTAGCTGGAAATGGGTGGAGTACGGTGCGTAGAGCGTGCTCCCTGTCTCTTCAGTACCTGAAACAGACGGAGAGGAATAGGTAAACATGAGGATCCCCTCCGTTGTGCCCCAATCCGTGCTCACCCCAGGTGCTAAGTCATGCTGCTGCTGCTACTGCTGCTACTGCTAAGTCGCTTCAGTCATGTCCAACTCTGTGCAGCCCCATAGACGGCAGCCCACCAGGCTCCCCCATCCCTGGGATTCTCCAGGCAAGAACACTGGAGTGGGTTGCCATTTCCTTCTCCAATTCATGAAAGTGAAAAGTGAAAGTGAAGTCGCTCAGTCATGTCCGACTCTTAGCGACCCCATTACAGCCCACCAGGCTCCTCCGTCCATGGGGTTTTCCAGGCAAGAGTACTGGAGTGGGGTGCCATTGTGCATATCCATTTAATTCTGTCTCCCTGGGAGACAATCAGGGGTTTTGTTTTGTTTTGTTGTTTGTCTGTTTTTAAAGAGCTCTCTTACTCTCTTTTTAATTCTTTTAATATTGATTTATTCACTTGGCTCCACCAGGTCTTAGCTGCAGTACCTGGGATCTTAGCTCCCTGACGAGGGATTGAACCTGGCCCCCTGCATTGGGGGTGCAGAGTCTTAACCATCAGACCACCAAGGACGTCCTCAATGGTCAGTTTTGTGCCAGAGAAAACTGTCCTCAGGCCTAGGACCAGGCACAGAGTCAGCCCAAAACTGGCTGAATAAATGAACAACCAGCCACGTATAATCACTAGGGAAATGCCTTCCAAAACACCCTCCAGAGGGACATATGCACACCCATGGCTGATTCATGTTGATGTTTGACCCAAAACAACAAAATTTTGTAAAGCAATTATCCTTCAATTAAAAAATAAATTAGGCTCTTTGTCCTAGGCCACTTCAAAAGCACATTTGAAGCTAGTGTTTTCAGGCATAGATCTGACCAGAGGTGTATCTAGAGGGAATTTTACTGAGGATTTATCCACTTCTTTACCTGCCCGACAAGGAAAGGTGGAAGTTCCATGATTTTGTGAAGGGATAGGATCTATGAGCAATCATTTTCTGTTATTTGGGAGAAATCAAAGGGATTTTTTTTTTCATGGACAAGTGGCATAGAAGTTCCAACCAGGGACTGAACCTATGCTACTACAGTGGAGGTCAACCACTGGTCCACCAGGGAAGCCCAAAATCAGAGGGATTTAAACTCAGGAACAGACCGGTAAACACACACATTCATCACAGAAACCATTTAAGGATTCCCTTCCAGTCCAGTGGTCAGGCTCCGCCCTTTCACTGCCGTGGCCCATGTTCCATCCACGGTTGGGGAACCAAGATCTCCCAAGCTGCCCATGCAGGCTTGAGTGCATGCTCAGTCATGGCCAACTCTTCACAGGGCAGATAGATATGCAAACACAATGCAATTTAAAGCAATCCATTTATTTCCCACCAAATTTACCTCTTCAATTTACTCAACAAATACCTAAGCACCTTCGGTATGTGAGATATTGTGAAAAATAGAAGGATTAATCAGAACGATTCCTGCCCTAAGGCTGACACTGGAGAGTTCGGAATATCTGACAGCTACGCAAATAACTCCAAGATGAGACAGACTCTGATAACAGCATCTCAAAGGTCTAGAGCTAGATGGGTGGAGAAAAGACTGAGCGAGACTGGGGAATAGGGACACTGGAAAAGCGAGAGAATAAGGAGGGACATGTCCTCTTTGAATAAAGAGAATAAGGAGGGACAGACAGTCTTTGAACCCAGACAGGCAGACAGAAAAGTGCAGGGAACTTGGTTTGTTGGAACGGAGAGCACAGCTTTGGGGATGGTGGGGTTCCGGCTGTGAAAAGCCTCACCAGTACTGTGTGCTCAGTTGCTCAGTCATGTCTGACTCTTTGTGACCCCGGGGACTGTAGCCCACCAGGCTCCTCTGTCCCTGGGACTTCCCAGGCAAGAATCCTGGAGTGGGTTGCCATTTCCTTCTCCAGGGGGTCTTCCTGACCCAGGGATCAAACCCGCATCTCCTGCGTCTCCTGCATTGGCAGGCGGATCCTTTACCACTCACTGAGCCTCCTGGGAAGCCCACCAAGGATTTGGTAAATGCAGTGGATCCTGGGGAGCCAGCGAGGCATAGAGGCAGGAAAGGGGGTGGGCAGAAAAGTATTTCAGGGAGAGGGAGCTGATAGTGGTCCATGGAGTGAAGGGAAAGGATTAAAGGAAGGCAAGCCAGTTAAGAACCCATAACATGGATTCAGGCATGGGGTGATAGACTGAAGCGTTGGGAATGGACAAGAGGAGATGGGTGGGAAAATATCCCTTCTGCCCTGCCCCCTGGCTCTCCCCCTCCCTTCAGACTTCCCGGGGTACAGGAGAGGAACCAGGGCTACAGAAATAATACCAGCAGGTTGTGTACCATAGGCTCCAAGGGCAGAAAAATTCACTAGCTGGAGCTATGAACCTGGCCTTGGAGGACCCTCCCTCCTATTCCCAACCCTCTCCCCTTCCCTGATTAGGCCCAGAAAGTGAAGTTGCTCAGTCGTGTCCGACTCTTTGTGACCCCATGGACTGCAGCCTACCAGGCTTCTCCATCCATGGGATTTTCCAGGCAACAATACTGGAGTGGGTTACCATTTCCTTCTCCAGGGGATCTTCCCGACCCAGGGATCGAACCTGGGTCTTCTGCATTGGAGGCAGGCACTTTAACCTCTGAGCCACCAGGGAAGCCTGATATAAACTCAAGAGACCAATGCACAGAGGCATACGAAAGTGAAAGTGAAGTCACTCGGTCATGTCTGACTCTTTGCAACCCCACGGACTGTAGCCTACCAGACTTCTCTGTCCATGGGATTTTCCAGGCAAGAATCCTGGAGTGGGTTGCCATTTCCTTCTCCAAGAGGTCTTCCTGACCCAGGGATTGAACCTGGGTCTCCCGCATCGTAGGCAGACGCTTTACCAGCGGAGCCACCAGGGAAGTCTAGAGACTGATATAAACTCAAGAGACTGATGCACAGAGGCATATGAGTAAAGGCTACTTCTGGCTCTTAGTGTAGTCTGGCTGCTCACCATTCCAGACAAGAGCAAAATTCCCTCCCGCAGGCGAGAGACAGGCAAGAAAATGTAGCTCCCCAGGCTACATCGAAATCCTCAGAAACTTTATGGAGATTCCTGCTGGTTTACGAGAAGAGAGTTTTTCCCCCACTTATGCTCTGTGGCCACTGCATGGCTGGGCTTTGTGCACTCAAACCTACAAAAGCAGGGACCTCCCTGGTGGCTCAGCGGTAAAGAATCTGCCTGCCAGTGCAGGAGATGTGGGTTCCACCCCTGACCTGGGAAGGTCCCACATGCCTGGGTGCAACTAAGCCCGTGTGCCACTACTGAGTCAACGCGCGTGGGAGCCTGGAAGCCACCACTACTGAGTCCCCGTGTTGCAACTCCTGAAGCCCAAGTGCCCTAGAGCCCGTGGTCTGCCACAAAAGAAGCCCCTGCAATGAGAAGGCCTTGCGCTCAACTGGAGAGTAGCCGCCACTGGCCAAACCTGAGCCAACAATTAAATAAATATATATTTTTAAAAATCCACAAAGTCTCCACATTTCTATAAAAGTTGCCCAACTGTCTTTTATAAAGGACACCATCATCTCACCCACTTGTCTCTGGGAATTTCTCTAAACACTCCTTTGCCATTCCTTTGCTCCATCTTGTTTTGATTCCGAGAAACCTACATGGTATTGGATAGAAAGTACTAGATAGGGACTTCCTGGTGGTCCAGTAGTCAAGACTTCACCTTCCAATGCAGGGGGTGCACGGGTTCAATCCCTGGTGGGTGAGCTAAGATCCCACATGCCTCGCCGGCAAAAGGCCAAAACATAAAGCAGAAGCAATATTGTAATAAATTCGGTAAAGATTGTAAAAATGGTCTGTGCCTGTGCGCTCAGCCGTGCCTGAATCTGTGACCCCAGGGACTGTAGCCCGCCAGGCTCCTCTGTCCATGGGATTTCCCAGGCAAGAATACTGCAGTGGGTTGCCATTTCCTTCTCCAGGGGATCCCCCTGACCTAGGGGTTGAACGCCCATTTCCTGCACTGCAGGCAGATTGTTTACCGCTGAGCCACCAGGGAAGCCTAAAAATGACCTACATCAAAAACAGAAAAAGTACTAATGACTCCTGAGGCCGGTGCTAGTTCTATTTGTCTCTAACCATCTGGATGATTTTAAGCAAGACCTGAGTTTTGCAGAACTTATGTTTTATCAGGAGCATGTCCTGCATGTTCCCTACAGTACTAATATCTTATGATTTTCTTTTATTCTATCCATTTTTTCCACAAAGGATTCTGCACCCAACCAGGTTCTGTACCTTGAATGATCCCCTCTTGAGAGTAAGCTCTGTTCACCACGCCATAGCTCTGCTTCATAAACTGAGGCTGACAGAAAGCATCCTCCACAGGGTAATCCATGGGGTTCTGTTGCCTTGTGAGCAGCTGAAACTCAGGTGCAATGTAAGCCAATAGGAAAACCCAGCCATTGGCCACCAAGGCTGAACTGAGGATGGTGTCGTCCCACTGGGGGCCGATGGTAGGGACCAAGAGCAGGGTGATCCACGCCACCCAGATGGCAATGGAGAGGATCGTGGCGAGGTAGATATGGGCCCCATGTCTCTTCCAGGCAGTAAAAGATCCCTGGAAGCTGAAAGAGGCCGTGAGGAAGGTCAGCGCCATGAGGAAGAGGACGTAGATGAGCAGCATGACGAAGTCCTCATTGCGCCGTTGGGGGGAAAGCTCAGAGAAGATGTTGGCGTTGGTCCTGTTCATGGTGAGGACCACATACTCGACGGCAATGATGTCCTGCACCAGACTGAAGCCCAGGGCCAGGCCCAGCATCACCAGCATGGAGAGCGGCTGCCTCCCTCGCACCAGCTTCGTCAGGTTGAAGGCGTGAACCAGCAGGCAGGAGAAGCAGAGGGCGAAGAGGACGCCAAAGAGGAAGAACCGCGTGGGCCCCGTGCCGCCGTCGAGTGTGATGAGGAAGGCGAAGGTGAGGCCGAAGACCCCCAGCACACCCAGGAGGAAGAGGAACTGCGTGGGGAGCAGTTTGCGCTTGTTGGAGTCCTGCACCTTGCAGATGAGGGCCAGCAGGGCGATCATGAAGGCCACCGAGGCCACAGCCCCCACGCCGGCCAGCGCCTCTAAGACGATGCCCCAGGCTGCCTTCTTATCACAGAGTCTGTAGTACCTGGGGTCCAGGTCTGAGCGGCAACCAGCAGGGGCTGTTGTGGACATTCTGGCCCTGCAAGAGAGCAAAGCTGGGCTGGGGGTGATTCTCTCCCATAAACTCAGGCACAGAGGACCAGAAACAATTCAGAAACAATTTTGTATATCTAGTCAGGGTTTTTTGGAGAAGGAAATGGCAGGTGAAGCGAAAGTTGCTCAGTCGTGTCCAACTCTTTGCAACCTCATGGACTATACAGTCCATGGAATTCCCCAGGCCAGAATACTGGAGGAGGTAGCCCTTTGCCAACCCAGGGATTGGACCCAGGTGTCCCACAATGCAGGTGGATTCTTTACCAGCTGAGCTACTAGGGAAGCTCAAGGAAATGGCAACCCACTCCAGCATTCTTGCCTGGGAAATTCCATGGACAGAGGAACCTGGTGGGCTACAGTCCATTGAGTCGCAAAGAGCTGGACACAACTGAAGTGACTTAGCACAGGCAGTCAGTGTTTTACCCCTGAATTTACAACATTAGATCAAGCTACTAGCTGTTCTCCACCTCTCATGGCAAATTCTAAAGGCTGATGAAGGGAAAGAACTCCTCATACCTCCCTCCCCGCAATTTAACTATATTAATATTTTCCCTGAAGCCAGGAAACCCAGAACTTTGAATGGAGTATTTGAGCCACATCTCAAGAAATAACGTCGCAAAGAACTTGCCAGGGTTCCTGATATTTTTGACTAGTACTTTCTTAGGAACTGGTGAACATGGAATTCTCTAACCATAAGGCTAATACTTTGTGAATTCCTTGGTGGTTCAGTGGTTAGGACTCCACGCTCTCACTGGCAGGGCCCGAGTTTGATCCCTGGTGAGAGAACTAAGATCCTACAAGCCTTGTGGAGCACCCAAAAACATGAAAAAAAAATAATAATAAAGCTAACACTTGAATCGTATCAACAGTCTCCAGTTTTTCTCTACCTCAGGCCCAGCCATGGATGTTATCTGTAAGCCTCCCAATCTCTCAGACAAGAGAATCATAGGTACTATCTGAGTTATCTGATTTCTCTGCAGAGTGTCAGCCTTCCCCTCTTAACCACTGAGCCCTCATCTTGAGCTCTGCTGCCACACATTATTTTCCTTCCCTAATTAACATTTGTAAGGATGGCACTGCTGATCCCAAAAGAAATGGAACCAGTCTTCCCTGTCATAGGGTTGGCCGTGCTGCATGGCCGTGCAGGATCTTAGTTCTCCAACCAGGAATCGAACCCATGCCCTCAGCAATGAACGTGTGGAGTCCTAACCACTGGACCACCAGGAAAGTCCCCATAGTGAGCTCTTAATTAGCTACTCATAAGGAGGGACATCCTGGATGACACATCCTGGAATGACATCCTGGAAAACAGGAGGCGATCCAACAGAAAATATTACCAATAGCTGATGCTCCTTTGTGGGCTTCCTTGGCGGCTCAGATGGTGGGAAAAAAAAAAAAAAACAAACCTGCCTGCAATGCAGGAGACCCAGGTTCAATCCCTGGGTTGGGAGAGTTCCCCTGGAAAAGGGAATGGCAACTCACTTCAGTATTCTTGCCTGGAAAATCCCATGGACAGAGGAGCCTAATAGCTTCTCAACAGACCTATAATTTTTTTTTTTCTGAATTATTTGACTGTTTTTAAGTTTCTATGACACAATAGAAAGCTTTTGTTTTGTTGTATGCTGTTTATGGAGTTTTTTTTTTTCTTTTTGCTATGTTGCAGGGGTGCTATGTGAGATCTTAGTTCCCTGATTAGGGGTGGACCCCATGTCCCCTGCATTAGAAGCACAGAGTCTTAACTACTGAGCCCCAGGGAAGCCCCTCTAAGCTTCACTTTGTAACCCGGCCATTCATTCAACCAGCACCACTATGTGTCCATCATTCTTCCAGATGACCAGCTGGCAAAGGGGAAACAGACATCAGACATGTTTCTTGCTATAGTAGAAGAAACAGATCTGACCTGCCACTGCCGCATAGCCTTGCCATGGACTCCCCTGGCCAGGGATCTGTCACCTGAACTTCAACCCAGGGATATAACACCCTGGTCATCCCAACCGCATGCAGGGCACACAGCAAAGAATGGGTCACGTCCCACCTCCGCAAGGCAGTGCAGAATAAGACGCAAGTGCACAAAGAAAGGCAGATGAGCTTCAGATACAGGCAACCCCCGATGTACAAGGCCCCCAAAGGTCTGATATGGGTGGTACAGGATGCAGAAGAGGAAGGGCCCGGTCTAGCTCAAGGGCAGCATCCTCAGGGGAAGGGACCAGGTTCCACTTTCTCCTCCCTCACCACCTCCCCGCCTCACTCCTCTCAGAGTAATCATGAGGGCGGCTGCCAGCTGGAAAGGTATTTCTCTCACCCTCCATGCCCCTCCCTGGCACTGCTCCTTCCCCACCCCTCAGGGCAGTGCTGTTGGCTGACAAGTCATTGTTGTCATAATTATCTGATAATTATAAAGGACTCTGAACCAGTTTACTCTGAACTCTCAATCTTGAGAGACTGATGAGGTTTTCCACTAAAGGAACATTCTGGTGCTGCACAGAGGGGTGGTCAAGCAGAGACACCCGGCCCCCAACTTGGACCTCTGAGCCCCTCACTTCTGTGCAGCTATACAGGGAGGGTTTGTGTGCCAGGGCCTCCTGGCACCCACAGACCAAGGTCCAACACAGTAAGCACACAAGGTAGGGGGTCCCCGAAGAAAGAGAACCAGGTATGACTTTCTTAACCTGAGAGAAACCATTTTTAGCCTAAACCATTTTGTGATCTATGCCTGGCCGTAAGACTTGCCCTTGAATAGGTCTCAGCAATTAATGTTTTGTTTTGTTTTGTTTTGGCTACACCTCTCATCATCTGAGATCTTAACTCCCCAACCAAGGATCAAACTCATGCCCCCTGCATTGGAGGCAAGGAGTCTTAACCACTGTACCACCAGGGAAGGCCCCACTAGATCATTTTTAGCCAGATCTCAGATATCATTCTCTACATAGCTGCTTCAGCATACATTTATAAAGGACAAAACTCCTTTTTAACTTAATCCCACTTTAGAAATTAACAATGACACTTTCATGTCAAATAACCAATTAAGGTTCATGGTTCTCAATTCTCTCAAATTGAGAAAATTTGAAAAACTTTTCAAATGAAAACTTCCTGGTAATTTTTTTTTTTAATGTGAGTGACTAATTTTTTGAAACTCTCCTTCCTATTTCACCTCTCAGTCCTCCTCCACCCCTTCCCTAACATGACAGCGATTGCACAATGGGTCTGAAATGTCCCTAGTACTTTACATTTTGTCAGAGGGAAATAAAACTGAACAAACTCACTCACAGCAGATCTGCACTGAGAAGGCACTGGGTCACGCAGGGAAAGGCCCAGATGAGCCGCCAGGATGGAGGCTGGGGAAAGGGACAGGGTTCTGAGGAGCTGAAGTCCTGTAGAAAGCAGGGTTTGAGGAAGAAAAGAGCAGTACCACCATTTGAGAATAGAAACCTCCAGGAGCTAAAGCAACAGCCTTGGAGAAAAACCTGAGGGCTGGAGAGAGAGAAATAAGACTAGAGGTCACGTGGTCATCATTCGTAACCAGAGCCAAGGGCAGAGAGACCTATGGGACTTCCCTGGTGGCCCAGTGGTTAGGACTCCATGCTGTCACTGCCGTGGCCCAGGTTCAATCCCTGGTCAGGGAGCTGAAATCTTGCAAGCTTTACAGCGCAGAAAAAAAAAAAAAGGAAGGGTGGGCAGACAGACCTAGAGTCCGACCAAGAAAGCAGGTGCTCCTACAAAGGCCAAACGAGGCCAAAAAGAGACAATTCACTCTTGGACCTGCTCTGAAGAGGAGGGAAGGTCTCATAACTCATTCTCACAATGGGTCAAGCATGGTTGTATACAACTCACTCGTCTAAGTCTTGCAATCATTTTTTAATATTTATTTTCATTTATTTATTTGGCTGTGCCAGGTCTTAGTTGGGGCACACAGACTCTTTTAGGTGCGGTATGTGGGATCTAGTTCCCTGACCAGGCATTGAACCCGGGCCCCCTGCTTTTCGAGCATGGAGTCTTAGCCACTGGCCCACCAGGGAAGTCCCCGGCTCAGGCTCTCAGAGTCACTCTCTTTGTGGCCAGGGGATGAGCTGTCGCCTGTACACCCTCAGCCCCTGCCTACCTCTCCAGCCTCATGCCTCACCATCCCCATATGTGTGCTTCTCATTATCCTCCCAACAAGCCCCACTATCTCACTTCAAATCTGCCACCCCATCTGTATGGGACATTCTCCCTGACATCCCTCACCTTAGAGGTCCCCTCTTCCAGGATGTTTCCCTGGATGCCCTAGTCCAACGAGAGATTGCTGTTGTTTACTCACTAAGTCATGTCTGACTCTTTGCAACCCCATAGACTGTAGCCTGCCAGGCTCCTCTGTCCACGGAATTCTCCAGGCAAGAATACTGGAGTGGGTTGCCATTTCCTACTCCAGGGGATCTTGCCGACCCAGGGATTGTGTCTCATGCATTAGCAGGCAGATTCTTTACAGCTGAGCCACCAGGAAAGCCCCATGATAAGAGCTACATCCCTTGAATTCCCAGAGAGCCTCCACATCGCCTGCATTTATCACAGAATCCTGTAGTGCCTCTTGGTGAGTCTTCGTCTTCTAAATTCAAAGCCTCCTTAAAGCAGGGATTGAGCTGTTAAAATTCTCTCCCTGACCACTAGCCTTGTGCCTGACGCAGTGAAAATGAACGTCGCTCAGTCGTGTCTGACTCTTTTTGACCCCATGGACTATATGGTCCATGGAATTCTCCAGGCCAGAATACTGCAGTGGGTACCCTTTCCCTTCTCCAGAGGATCTTCCCAACCCAAGGATCAAACCACATTGCAGGTGGATTCTCTACCAGCTGAGCCACCAGGGGAGGGCAAGCACCTAACCAGGATGGATGAGTGAGCGTGTGGATAGAAGTAGAATCTGGTGGGGAGCAGAGCTACTCTTGAGACAGTGGGGTGGGGCGGGTTTCCTCATAAGCCCCCACTGCGTTCATCCCCAGCTCTAACTCCCTCTCACCCATCCTTCTCAGGTGGGTCTGAGGTAGGAGTCTGGCCACAGCTGGGCTACTAAGTGATTCCAGGTGCCTCCTAGTAGCTTGGATCCTGAGTAAGCAGATCCAAGCAGAGGTTTTACTGGAATCCAGTCATTCGCTCCCACCCAATTCTCTGATGACTAAACCCTGCACTATGGAGGGAGATGGTGAGGTTTCAGCATAGCCCCAGACACGAGCAAGGACCTTGAGTCATAAGGGTGAGACCCCCTTCACTTATTACAGCAGCTGAGCCAACCACGCCCATCCAGTAATCCACCAACACCCACAGCCAAGACCCCGACAGCCCTTGTTAAACACTTTTCAGATGAGTCAGTGCATGACCAAAAGGTTAAAAAAATGAAAGACGGAGGAAAGAGATAGGGAAAAGAAAAACCAAAGCGGGGGTTGGGGGGAAAGACGAGAGGGAAGCAGGGAGGGAGGGAGTCCCTAGGCTCTACTGACTCCGATCTTTAGGACAGAGGGGTTTCAGCTGCCTCTCTGTGTGGACACCATCTCCTGGAGCCTCTGTTCTCTCCTCTAAGAAAGGCACCTGGGTGCTAAACTAGGCATTCTGAGCCCATGTCCAGCTCTGCTGTTCATCCCAGAGGGATGAACAATTTGTAGACAATTCCCAAATCTCTTTCTCCCATCCCCTCATCCTGCTTCCTGCCCCATCTCCTGTCATTAAAAGAATGTCTGCCCCAAACTCCTAACCAAACTGCAGACCAGGGCTGGAGGTGAGGTTGAAGGGTCTGAGTACCGCTGCAGGACACCAGGGGAGCACTCGCCTGCCAGACAGAGCTGCAGGGTCAGGACTGACCCAGGAGTGGCCCTGACCGACACAGGCGCTGATGGGGATGCAAGGTCAAATGCCAGCACGTGAAGGGCCTCTCAGGTGCTCCTTTCCAACCTCTGAGACTCCTCCTTTCCCAGAGAGGTGGGGAGGGTGTCTGGAGTTACTTACATCCAGAGTTAGTAGGTTGCCTAGCTGGCTGTATGCGACTCTCCCCAGATTATCTGGGCAGGAATTACCCATGGCCCTGAATTTTGCCCATAGCTGATCTTACGTTCCTCCTTATATGAGATTTATCTCATTCTGTCATCTAAAAAGAAGACATCAGATGGTGAAGACTCCGCCTGCAATGCGCAGGGTTTGATCCCTGCGTTAGGAAGATCCCTTGGAGGAGGAAATGGCAACCCACTCCAGTATTCTTGCCTGGAGAATTCCATGGACAGAGGAGCCTGGCAGGCTACAGTCCACAGGGTCACAAAGAGTCAGACACAACTGAAGCGACTTGGCACAGCACATATATATACATAGGGGCTTCCCAGGTGTTGCTAGTGGTAAAGAACTCACCTGCCAAAGCAGGAGACTTAAGAGATACAGGTTGGATCCCTGGGTCAGGATCACCTGGGAGGCCCCTGTGTGTGTGTGTGTGTGTGTGTGTGTATATATATATGTATATATATATATACATATATATATATATATATATATATGGTCCCTGAGTCAGGAAGATCCCCTGGAGGAGGAAATGGCAACCCACTCCAGTATTCTTGCCTGGAGAATCCCATGGACAGAGGAGCCTGGTGGGCTACAGTCCATGGGGTAACAACTAAAGTAACTTAGCACGCATATATATAACAGGTTCCCTTTTCTGTACACCTGAAACTAACAATACATTGTAAATCAACTACAACTAATCAACTAAAAACAGAAAGAAAAAAAACCTTTCAATAAAAAGAAGAGGATGATAATGACCTCTTAGGATAACTGCCTGGGGAATGATAAAAAATAACTCAAGTGTTTGTTAAGTCAAGCCAAGTCTTCACACCATCCCAGCCAGGCAAATTGGCCATTTTCTAACATTTTAATTTTCTCTCTATTCTGGAATTGCCACATTCCATCAGTAGTAATAACAATAATCAGAATATAAGTATGAATAATGTAAATGGCAACTACTGTTACATATGGAGTCCCCTTAAGAGCCAGACTCGATGCTGAGAGTTTATATGTTTCCATGTGTATTCACTTATTAACATGGTTTTACATCTATTTTCGGAGAAGGCAATGGCACCCCACTCCAGTACTCTTGCCTGGAAAATCCCATGGACAGAGGAGCCTGGTAGGCTGCAGTCCATGGGGTCGCTGAGGGTTGGGGACGACTGAGCGACTTCACTTTCACTTTTCACTTTCCTGCACTGGAGAAGGAAATGGCAACCCACTGCAGTGTTCTTGCCTGGAGAATCCCAAGGACGGGGGAGCCTGGTGGGCTGCCCTCTATGGGGTCGCACAGAGTCAGACACGACTGAAGTGACTTAGCAGCACAGCTATTTTATCATTTAATATTCCTACAGCCCCTCTTGTAGGTGATAAGACTGATTCTTGGAGAGACGAATTTACATACTCAGTGTAACAGGAAGATTATCCCTTTATGAATAGTCTTAATTAGAATTTAATCTTTTGTTTTCATCTCTAAATCACTATTACACTCCCTGAAGCTTTTCTCCCTGACTCCAGCCTCTATTTATTTTCTTATTTTTAATTTTTTAATTGAAGTATAGTTGATTTACAATGTTGTGTTAGTTTCAAGTGTACAGCAAAGTGATTCAGTTATGCATATTTATATTCTTTTTCATATTCTTTTCCATTATGGTTTATTACAGGATACTAAATACAGTACCTTATGCTACACAATAGGACCATCTTGTTTATCCACTCTGTATATAATAATTTGCATCTGCTAACCCCAAACTCCCAATTCATCCCTACCCCAGCCCCACTTCCCTTTTGGCAACCACAAGTCTGTTTAAGCCTCTCTCTATTTAAACAACATCTGACAAGTCTCCAAAGTAAGCAGTTCTGCAATTGGTCAGTCTTCCTGTCAATCAACATTTAAGTGTCTACTTTGTGTCAGGGGCTGTGTTAAGTATACAAATCACTCAGACCCTCAGACTCAGAGTGTGGCCGCTGCCCCAGGACGACCAACAGAGTCACACTGGCACACAAATAAGGGTTACAGAGTGTTTGGGGAATCTTGAGGGCACACGGGAAAGAGTGACCCACTCTCCCTAATGTTTTGTTGTTTTTTTTTTTTTAAAAAAAAGGCTTTAGAGAAGAAACCAGGGAGATGAGGCCAGAGAGATGGGCAAGGAATGGTGGGAGAGTCTTAGGAAGGCAGAATCAATGGAGCTTAGAAACACAGGCTTGTGGGAAGAGATGCCCAGTTTAGATCTATTGACTCTAAGATGAATTGGAGGGATTTCCCTGGAAGTCCAGCGGTTAAGACTCGGCTCCCACTGCAGAAGGCACGGATTCCATTCCTCGATCCCTGGTCAGGGAGGCATCATGTAATCCTCGCAACAGCTCTGTTATTATGTCCCCGTTTTTTATTTTATTGGAGTCTCCTTGATGCACAGTGACGCATTAGTCTCAGGTGTACAGCAAAGTGATTCAGTTGTACATATACATACATTCATGCTTTGTTAGATTCTTTTCTCATATGGGTTAACTCGGAGTATTGAGGAGAGTTCCCCTGTGCTATACAGCAGGTCCTTGTTGGTTATCTCCTGATTCATATCTAGTAGTGTGGGTGTGTTCATGCCAGATTATGCCCCCTTTTTACAGTGCAGAAAACAGAGGTACAGAGACATTAAATAACTTGCCCAAGATCACTGACTTTTAGAAACCCAGGCTCCTAGAAGTTCCCTGGTTGCCTAGTGGTTAGTATTCTGGGTTTTCACTGCCATGGCCCAGGTTCAATCCCAGGTTAGGGAACTGAGATCCCACAAGCCATACAGTGCAACCAAAAAAATAAATAAAAGCCAGGCTCCACGACACCAGGTTGTGCTGACCTCCCTGTGCTCAGACATATGAGTCTGAGGCTCAAGAGATGTTTGGGCTGTGAGCACAAGTGAGGGGTCACAGACGGGTCAGAGCAGGCATTGGAAGGCTGTGGATACCAGATCATACAGAGAGCACATATGGCAGCGAGAGCGCCGAGGACAGAACCCTAGAACATCGTCTCAACCAAGCAGGAATCAGCAGAGGTTGTTCAAAAGAGATTGCCAGCGTTAGTACAAGAAATAAGCCCAGCTGGTCTCCCAGGAGCCAAAGAGCAGCTTCCCAGGGTGGTTGATGGAGTAAGATGCTCCCAGGACAGCAAAGAAGAGAAGACCTGAAATGGACTTTTGGATTTAGGAGTTTTTTAAAAAACGGATCTGCCAGGGGACTTCCCTAGTGATACAGTGGTTAGGACTCCCCCTCCCAATGCAGGGGATGCAGGTTCAACTCCTGGTCGGGAAGCTAAGATCCCACATGCCTCTCGGCCAAAAAAACTGAAACATAAAACCGAAGCAATATTTTAATAAAGTCAATAAAGACTTCAAAAGTGGTCCACATCAAAAACATCTTTTTTTAAAAAAAGCATATCATCTCCTTTTTGTCTATTAAAACAGATTCAGCCTCAATTTGAGCTTCGAGGCTTTTCTCCAAATAGTCCTCCTACTTACTTTATCCAGCCTTCCTAACTCCCATCCTCACATCTATGAAAAACTTCCAAGAGTATTTTCTCTCTGGAAGGGAACTGGGGCTCATCTAAGACCTTCTCTGACAAAGTGGCTCTTTGCCTCACCACATGCATTATTCTCCTTGTCAGAAGGATCCTTCTCCCCCTAATCACAATTCATGTATCATGTTTCTTAGAAATTTGACTCCAAATTTACCTCTACCTTGAGGGTTTTTTAGTTATCAGTCCCATCTCATTCTAAATCTGTGATCTCATTGTAGTTATTAACTATTAACTATTTTTCAGCACTCAAGTCTTTCCATAGATACGTCTTATATTACAGCGGTCCCCAATCTTTTTGGCATCAGGGGCTGGTTTTTTGGAAGACAATTTTTCCATGGACCAATGTGTGGTTGGGGGGTGGTTTCAGGATGATTCAAGTTCATTACATTTATTATACACTTTATTTCTATTACTATTACATCAGTTCCACCTCAGATGATCAGGCATTGGATGCCAGAGGTTGGGGCCCCCTGATACAGTATACATTAATATCAGTGCCAACTCACCTATCAGATAGCAAACTTTTAAGGAAATAGAGCAAATCTATTCGTTGGCATTGCCCTCACTATGTACTCTGCACAGTGGTTGTTGAGCAAATGATTTGCACTGAGTGTGAATAAAACTCAAAGCAAGTTATTCATTAGTAAGTGTGAGTAATGGAAAGGGAAGATTTTGGGAGCTGCATATGTGGTGCTAATCCTTGTGTTTTAGTCTAGGCTGAGTCCTAAGATGAGGGTGGAGTCCCACAGACGTTCCTCTGTACTAGGTGCAGGATTAGCTGTAAATGGAAAGTATCTAAAACAAAATGTCCAGGATCCCCTCTTCCAGGTAAGCCACCTGGATTTGGATGACACAAAAGTGATGCATCATCGCAACAGTATGTGAACAACATCTGAGTAACATCACTGAGTTGAGTTTCTGAGTAGTACCTAGGAGAAAATAAATCATCATTCCCACACAGGCAGAGTCAGACAAGCACTGAGTCGGCCAGAAAGTTCATTTGGGTTTTTCATAAGATCTTACAAAAAAACCTGAATGAACTTTTTTGGCCAACCCAAAATAAGAACAGTGTTCATCCCAATTTCTTCACTTTTGGGGGGTATTATCATATTCCTCTATTCTAAACAATACATGTGAACTTTCGATAAATTACTGAAACATAAAATAAAATACAGGAAACCACTTTTTTTTACTTAATATTTTGAATGAAACTACTAAATATCTTATGCCAAGAATTTAAGGATGTGAAAAGCATCAAGAAAATAGGTGGATAAGATGAAGTCCTCTTCTGGTATACCACCTCAAAGGCACCTTCTTTCAAGTGTTTTATTTCCACATATAAAGGTGATATATTTATGGTCTGAAACTTATCTCTCCTTACAAACCTGTATTTCTAAACCCCGAGAATGGTACTACCAAACACTCAGTGTATCTAAAAATACAATATAGATTATCTAATGTGGGAGAAGAGGGAGAGAGCAGACTATGTGGCCAAAATTAGATGACAATAGCAAGCAACTATTATTACAATAAATGTAAATGGAAAGTTTTTTATTTTGAAAAGACTAAATCAAACCATATTATGCCTATAAGAACCCCACCTAAAACAACAGGATTCAGAAAAGTGGAAAGGAAAGGAAAAATAAGTGCAAAAAAATAGGTTTGTTTAGCAAGTATTATGTATCATGTACAAAGTTAAATAATAGCTTGTTCAAGGTAAGAAAACTGAGAATTGAGTTATTATTATCACACAAAGTTTAGTTAGGGCAAAAAGCTATTACGCTGATGTAAAAACTTTTTTATAATAATTAAGAATGCTCCACATTGAAGATATAACCATCATAAATTTGTATGCAGTGAATAATATACCACCAAAATACATAACATAAAAGCTACCAGGAATACAAAAAGAAATCAAAAGAAATTGATTACAGTTACAGATGACTTTAACACTTCTTTATCACTCCTCAGCAAATGAAATAGAAAAAAAATAAATAGCAATAAGGTAAATTTTTAAAGTGTTCTATGGATACTTTAATCAAAATATACTCTATCTTTATATTTTATTAGATCTCTATGATTAATAATATAATTCAGATCCTCTATATCTGTGATCAGCAAATATTTTCTCTAAAAGGCCAAACAGTAAGTAGTTTAGGCTTTGCAGTCCTTTTGTTTGTAGCCGAAAGCAGCCATAGATGACATATAGACAAAATGAGCATGGCTGAGTTCCAATAAAACTTTATTTACAAAAACAGGCTGTGGGATGTTTTTGGCCAGGAATCTGGTTTACCAACTTCTCTATATGATTTCTTCTATTGAAGTGGTCATGAAATATTTACAAAACAGCATATTTTAGACCACAAAAAATAATCATAACAATAAAGTCTAAAATAAGAAATGCACAGACCATATATTTTGACCACAAGGCAATCAAAATAGGAATATAAGCAGAAACTAACACACCAAACTACTCAGAAAATGCGAAGACTCCTCAAGCAAAATTATTCTTCCATTCATTGTTTTTAAGGACCCAACACATCATTTCCTGCCCATTTCCTCAGCTCAATCTGTAGATTTTTAAAAAACAATGAACCTGACGACAAACCCCCAGAATGAGAATGAGAATAAAACCATAGACAAAATTCTTCTTCACATCCTGCTACCTTCAATTCTCACTAAGGAGTAGAATACAAAAAAGCATACTCCAAAGAGGATGCTCAAAGAGACATATATAGATAGAGAGGGGCTCTCGGCCCTGGCCCTGGGAGGGAGCTTAGGACCCTTTCAAGACCCCTTAGGAGGAACTCACGGTCCAGCTCAGCCTTTTCACAGCTACAAGCCGGCAGAGCTGGGATGAGAAGTCGGGCTTCCTAGCTCAAGGCTAAGAGCACTTCCCAGAGTGTTAGCTCGCTCTGAGTTCCACTCATTCCTATGTGCCCTTGAAGTTCCTATCTACCTCTCCACACCTCGAGGAGCCTGTCTCCCAGATGACACCTCTGTTGACCTTCCCAGTACCAGCACAAAGACCAGAGGACAGAGCTCTGACTCCCATCCTCGCCCCTCCCAGGGGCCGCAAGTAACTCAAGTATTCCCTTCAGGAATGAGTCCACAGCCCTGGCTGATTCAATCAAACCCTTCAGCAGGTGTGGCGTGTACAAACATCAGCCTGGAAACAACTCAGGAATGGAAAGTCCTACAAATTCCTTGAACCTGAGCTGGCTTTCCCTGCCTTCCACCCCCGGGAGGTTCAAGGGGCCATATCCGGCAGTTGGGGGTCATTGCTGAGTCCCATCTGGTTGGTGCCTGAAGGTGGGCTATTACTGGATACTCAAATGGACGTTCAACTCAGGAGTCCAGAGTAACTCAAGGGACAGCAGATGGGAGAATGCTGCAGAGTTGATGGCCACGCTCATGTCACGAGAAGAGGTGGCTTCTAGAATCTACTTCGCAAAATTCAGAAGGGCACACTTATGAAAGGACAAAATAGACGGACATTTCTCAGCATCTGGGTAAACTAGCAGGGGTCACCATCTCCTTCTGCTGCGCACCCTGCCAGTTCCCTGCCATGCCTCTAAGATCGTCCTCCCTCTTTTCTCTTTCCCTAGACCGAGGCCAGAACTTTCACCTGCCGGGCCAGGATTCCAGCTACTCAGTTTGTTCAGTGTATCTGAGCAGGAACTATTTATCCTGATTATCTTTTTGCTCTCTGTCTCTTAGCCTGGGAAGTTCAGGGAGGGTAAAAAAAAAAAAAAAAAATCTGAGTTGAGTTAAACTACAGGAATTCCTTTTCTGGGATTTTTTTCCCCCTCCGAGCCAGCTGCAGTTCATTACCAGGGTTTCTCTCCTCTTGCATCCGTAGCTTCTAACACTCCCTGCGCCCCTCCCCCTACTCCGCAACCCCCACCCCCGAGGATTTCAATCACCGAACCCAACGCTCTCTGGCTCCGTGCGCCTCACTTACCCTGATGCCTCGGCTTTGGCGCGTGAACTTGGCGCTGCTTCGCGCGCGTGGAGGGAGCACTGTAGCCCCTAGAGGTTCTGGGGGAGCCCGTGGGCAGGGATCGCGCCCTCGCGGCGCCGAGCAGTTATAAAGGCGGCAGAGGGAGGAGGGAGCGAGGGGGTGAGCAGAGGGACAAGGGGCGGGAGAGGGTCAGGGGGAGAGGACACGCCCATTCCAGTTCCACGGCACTGCACGCTGTTATGAAAATAAAGTCCCCGGGCCAGGGCATGAGCCAAAAGCCGCCTGACGTCAGCGGCACAGTCACCCTTGGAATGGGTGGTGGTGGTGGTGGGAGGGGAGACCCAGAGCACCCACTCCGCTCCGCGTGCGTCGGGACGTCCCAGGGCATAGGGTAAAGGAAGGGGCCAGAGAGCAGATGCTCCCTATCCGTTTGACCAGCTGTCACCTCCAGGAGGGAGCCATCCCCGCCCTCCCGCCGGGCGCTCCAGTCCGCCCAGGACACAGGCTGGATAGTTCGCAAGCCCCATGTGATTCCTGGGTACCCTGGGAAGCCAGGCCAGGGAAAGGAACTGGCCAGCGCCTGAGTGCTCCGCTGTGGCAGTCAAGGCTGAGGGAGGCCAAGAGAAATATCCAGCTCTGCATGGCAACTCCCCCAGTCAGAACTGTCCCCAGACCCACCAGTGCTGCCCGATGGCGGAGAGAGGGAGAGGACAGGTCCTTAGGTCTTCATTTCCTCACTAACCCCTCTTAGAGCCTTGACAACGCAGGTGGAAGAGAATGGATGCCAGATAAAATTATGAAATAAAGGAATCTGCCTTTCCGTCTGGTTCCCTCTCCCTCCACTGCCCACTGCTCCACCACTGAAACCTGCTTTTATTGACTCGTCAAACAATCCCTGAGTGGCTGCCTCCTGGGTGCCAGCCTCCGGTAAGGCTCTACCCCACTGCCATGTAAGAGAGGGAGCTGGGTGCATTTAAGGTGCTGGTTAGTTAGCACACCCGGTCAGCACACCTGGGGTACTATGCATGTAAGCGAACTGAACAGGGAAGGTCTAGGACTCCCCAACTTTTTCCTCACGTCTCCTGGCACCCCAACTTTCCAGTTTTGTTTTGTTTTTTTAAGTTTTTATTGAATTTGTTACAACAGTGCTTCTGGTTTGCTTTTTGTTTTGCCCCTGCCAGGAGGCATGTGGGATCTTAGCTCCTGGGCCAGGAATTGAACCCACACCTGCTGCACTGGAAGGCAAAGTCTCAACCACTGAACCCCCAGGGAAGTCCCTCCAGAGGCTTTTTAAAGCTGGTATTTTGGAGACAGTGACTCCAGCTTTGTAAGTTTTTATTTCTCTCTCAAGAGACCACAGCCAACATATAGCATCTTGGAAGACTTCCCTTGAGGCCTGCAGCTCAAAGGTCTAAGTCCACGGGCTCCTCTCCCAGGCTCCTAGGCCTGCACACGCGCTTGTGAATGTGTGTGTATGTGTGTGTGTCTGTGATTGTCAGGGACTGGAAGTGACAGCCCTTTTTAGCCTGTGCTCTCTGCTAAAGCAGGTCTTCTCTCTGGACCTCAGTTTTCTCATCTGTTAAAGGAGGAAGTTGAAGTGGCTCATCCTTGTCATGTGTATATGTCATTCAAGCCACAAAGGTCAGCCACAGGTATAATTTAAACTTTCTAGCAGCCAGCCACATTAAAAGAAATAAAAAGAGGGGAATTAATTTTAATGATGTATTTTATTTAACCCAAGAGATCCCAGACATTGTCATTTCAACATGTAATCGACATTTTTAAAAAATGTATTAATGAGCTGCTTTACAGCCTTATTTCAAACTATGTTCTCAAAAGTGCAATATTTTATACTTTCAGTCCTGGCCTAATTGAACCAGCTCCAGTTCCAGTACTCAAAAGCCCTGGGCTGGTGGTCTCTAAGGGAACTTCGGGCACCAGCATTTTAGGGGTCTGGATCACCAAGGTTGGGATGAGGTTCATGACACCAAGAAAAAGATATCAAGTTGACAGAGGGGGTAAAAGCAGAGGGGGGGTCATGACTTTGAGGGTTCCCTATCCCCAACATCCTGCGATCCCCAACTCCCACAAGAAATTCTGGGAAAACTAATGAGAAAAGCGTGAGTGCTTTTTCTTTTTCCTGTTGCTCCTGGCTGGCTGGCTGGCAGACCTGGGGCTGCCTCCAGGGGAGCCTTGTGGACATGCCTGTTTGGAAACGCTGCCCTTGGTCGCTGGTGCCCATCAGTCTCCACACTTCTGTTTACTGCAGATTGCCCCCCTAGTCCTCTAAGTGTTCTCCCTTTTTTTTTTTCTCTAATAGTGTCTTGTGTTTATTTTTCTGGAATCTTCCCTGGTGACTCAGACGGTAAAGAGTCTGTCTGCAATGCAGGAGGCCCGAGTTCAATCCCTGGGTTGGGAAGATCCTCTAGAGAAGGAAATGGCAGCCCACTCCAGTATTCTTGCCTGGAAAAATCTCATGGACAGAGGAGCCTGTCGGGCTATAGTCTATTGGGTCACAAAGAGTCGGACATAACTGAGCGACTAGCATGCACAGTGTCTTGTTTTTTTCATATTTATTTATTTATTTGGCTGCACTGGATCTTAGTTGCGACATATGGGATCTTGTCCCCTGACCAGAAATCAAACCCTGGCCCCCCTGCATTGGGAGTGCTGAGTCTTAGCCTCTGGACCACCAGGGAAATCACAACACTCTCTCTTCTAGCCTCCTTTTCTCTTCCCATGTGTACCCAGTCACTCAGTCTGGTCTCTTTGCAACCCCATGGACTGTAGCCCGCCAGCCTCCTCTGTCCATGGGATTCTTCAGGCAAGAATACTGGGGTGGGTTGCCATTTCCTCCTCCAGGGGATCTTCCCAACCCAGGAATCAAACCCACATGCATCTCTTGAGTCTTCTGCATTGCCAGGCAGATTCTCTACCACTGTGCCACCTGGAAAGCTCTTATCAATTGCCAGCCCAGCGTCCATCCAGGACTGAGATGAGGCACTCAGGGCACAAATTTAAGGTAGCACTAACTCAGCCCCGAGAGTGGGTGCCTCCTTAAATGCTGAGCCCTGGGCACCTTGCCCTGCCCCAGAATCCTTGCCGGTCCAGCTCTGTGGAAGGTGGGGGAGCCTGAGGAGAGGTCACTAGCTGCTTAATTTTGCGATGTCCCCAAAGAAGACAGGGAGAGACCTAGTAGCTGAAATAATTTACTTGCTGATGGTCAGGAGAGCAAGGTTGAAGCCCTTAGAAACCAGTGAGAAAAAAAACCTAAAGGGAGTCTAAATGGAGTTCTGCTCCTGAGTGTTATCCAGCTTCAAGTGACCGGTGGCATTGTTGAGGGACAAGAAGGGAAGCCCACGTGACTGGAAATGAGAGGAGAGAGAGACTCACAATAAGGGTGCTTGTTCCCAAGGTTGGAGAGGACCTGCATTCAGCCCCAAGGCCGGCAGGGATCATTTTCCATGAGAATGGGCCTGGGTTTGCACAAGGACACAGTCCCTGCTGACCCCTCCCTCACCACCACCACCCCACGGCCGACCATCCCCGCCAGGACCCCACCCTTGACTGCAGGACAGAACTGGTCACACAGGCAGCTCTCCCTAGTGTCCTGGTGCTCGGACCCTCTCACCAAGGCCCCCTCAGCGTTCAGGGCTGTAGAACCTCAGCCCAGGGGCTGCCCTTTTCTCTGCTCACCCTTCCTCACCAGCAAGATGGAAGGTGCCAACTGCCAACCCTGCCCCCACCCCGGCCCCCGCCGCCGCTGACCTCCATGAAATCCCATTCAAGAAGCATGTGAGAAATTCCTTGGAGGTCCAGCGGTTAGGACTCCTCACTTCCACTGCAGGGGGCATGGGCCTGATCCTGGTCAGGGAACTAAGATCCCCCCATGCCACCCAGCAAGGTCAAAAGAAGAAGGAGGAGGAGGAGCAGCAGCATCTGAGTTGGGGCAGGGTGGGGTGGGGGGAACCCAGGGAATTCTGTGTCCTCGGGTCAATGACACTCATGCAACAGCACGGATCACTGAACCTCAGCTCCTGCTAGCTTCCTGCTAACCGGGCTTTTCCATCCAATTGCTAAACCATACAAGGAGCATCTGAGAGCCAACTACACACGCATCGCAGGGAATGTAATAAACGTAAGAGAAAGATGCTACTCAGTCTCCACCCCTGGAGGGAATCTCCACGGTGTTTTTTTTTTGTTTTTTTTGTTTTTGTTTTTGTTTTGGTTTTTTTTTAGCCATTTAGCCACCAGGGATGATCTTCTGTATAACATGCTGGGGATTCATAAGAAAACTGCCTTGAACGAGCTCCACCCAGAGGTGAGATGGATATAAGAAAACAAAAGTATGCATATTAGAGAGAAGCATAGAAACTTATATGCTAACATATGTAAAATAGATAGCCCAGTGGGAATTTGCTGTATGACTCAGGGAACTCAAAGCAAGGCTTTGTGACAACCTAGAGGGGTGGGATTGGGAGGGAGGTGGGTGGGAGGCTCAAGAGGAAGGGGACACACATAGGTATACCTATGGCTGACCCGTGTTGATGTGTGGCAGAAACCAACACAATATTGTAATTATCCTTCAATTAAAAACAAATAAATTGAGAAAAAATACAGCTTTGAAACACAAAGTATGCATTGTGTCACATGCTATTGTGTCACCGAAGAAACATACAGGGCCACGGCTGGGCACAAAACGCCACAGCGTGCAGAGTAGCCCTCCCAAGAGGTAGGGGAGGGGAGAGGCTTAAAGGATGAGTAAGCTTTCCAGGTGGAAAGGGAGGAGGAGGAGTGAGGGGGAGGACTTTTCAGGCTGAGGGGACAGAATCTGCAAAGGCACAAAGGTTGTGACAGCCCTGCCCAGCGATGCAGCATGGGCACCAAGTGTGGGCAGCAGGCGGTGAAGCCAGACAAGCAGACAGTGGCCAGAGGGCGAGTGGAGGGCCAGACTCATCCCCGAAGCAGACAGGCACTGCAGCAGGAAGCAGGTGGCTCACCTGAGGGGGCGGGGACGGGCAGCCTCTGCTGGGGTCCTCAGTGCAGTGACCAGGGTCCTTATAAGGAGAGGACAAGGGGACTTTCCTGGCAGCCCAGGGGTGGAGAATCCATGCTTCCACTGCAGGGGACATAGGTTTGATCCATGATCGGGGAACTAAGGGGGCTCCCCAGGTGGTTCTAGCGGTAAAGAATTGGCCTGCCAATGCAGGAGACATAAGAGACATGAGTTTGATCCCTGGGTTGGGAAGATCCCCTGGAGGAGGGCATGGCAACCCACTCCAGTATTCTTGCCTGGAGAATCCCCATGGACAGAGAAGCTTGGTGAGCTGTGGTCCATGGGGTTGCAAACAGTCAGACATGACTAAAGAGACTTAACCCACATGCACAGGGAGCAAAGATCCACCTTGTGCCCTGGAGAAAAAAATAAAAAAGGAAGAGGACATGGAGAGATACACCGGTACCGACGAGGCAGAGACACGGAGGAGCCACAGGAAGGCAGTGGCTGGGGTTACTCTGCCACCTGCCACGGAGCATCAAGGATGGACGACAGCCTCCAGAAGATTCTCCTTCAGTGCTCCAGAAGGAACCAGCCCCACCCACACCTGGGCTTCAGTCTTCCAGCCTCCCAAACAAACTTCTGTTGCTCTGGTCTGGCATCCTTTGTTACGCAGCCCTGGGAAACCAAAACACCCTGGAATGAAGGTGAGCGTGTATCACCCAGCAGGTTCTGTGAAATGCTGAGAGGAGCCCACCTGGCGCAGCAGGAGACCCAGGTCTTTGTCTTGACGTGGCCTTGGCTCCGTCCTCCCACCTCCAGGAGGTCAAAGCCGGGAGAAGTGGTAAGTGCAGAGGGTAAACACGTGTGACTCAGGAGACACGACACTCGAGGTCCCAGGAGGCAGCCTGTTGGGGAACCCAAGCTTGCAGCCAGTGGGCTGGCCAACCTCCAGCCCTGCCTCTTGTGATCAAACCATTAAAAATGCAGGGGTTATAGCTCACACTTGCCCACCTTCTCTGGAACTGGCTTTAATATTGGGCTCATATTCAGGGTCTTGATTCCAAGGAAAGTTATGAGCTGAAGCTGCCACATGAGACAGGTGTCACCAGTGACTCCAAAGTTGGAGTGGAGAACCCTCTTAAGTGCCCAAACTGGTTCAGTGGCGCGAAACGTAATACAGCTGCCAGTCTCGTCTTCCAGCCCCCTCGCACCTGCCCAGTGGATCTGCCCTGACCTCCCTCTCTCCTTTCTCTCTCTGTCTCTCTTTCTGGCTGTTCACAACCCAGGGCAGGGAGTCAGTGACGAGAGGGACTCACATTAGAATGAATTTCCATGACTTGACCCTTGGGGTCGGGAAGATCTGCTCTGAATCTTATAAACAGCTCCAGGATCTGTTTCCTCGTCTGAACAAAGGAAGCTGACTTCACTGAATTCGTGGTGTTGTCAGGAGCATCACATGGAGTTAGTGTGATGCACTGGCAATTCAGTAATGTGCACGCACTCACTCGTGGATTTCCAGCCCTGAAGACAGGAAGGCAGCTTCCTGAGTCTGTGCAGGAAAGACAAGCAAAACCGTGAAGCTAGACAAATTGTCCATCGGTATCTGGCCCTTGTCAGGTCTCTCCCTCGTGTCCAGTTACCTAAACACTCATATTTCCCATATGCTGCTCAATCAGTGGCTAATTCCAAGAAAAACACAGACTTAAACCAGAGCGAAACTCCTATGGAAAGACTCTGGGCTGGCATTGGGCAACACCCCAGGGGACCCCGCCAGCAGGGACACACACCCGTGGTACCTCTAAGCCGCCCTGGCCCGAGGCAAGTGCAGAGCAAAACAAGACTGCTATTGGACCTACTGCTGCCTGCCATCACTTCCTTATTTCCCTGGTGCCGCCCCAAACCACCGCTGCTTGAAACATCTTTTCAGGAAAACGACAGGTGTGGCCTTGGGAGGGAACAGTATAAACAGGCACCAACAAAGGTAAGCATTGAGAAAAGAAGATGAAGTTAACGGAAAGTGGGAGAAGACCAAGCCGACCTCATTTTGGTAAAGATGAAGGCCCCAGGAATTTCTGGGGTGACTAGTCAGTTTCACAGAACCAAGGCTTGTCTTGGGTCCCTTGAGGAAGATTTCTGGATTGAAACTTTAGGAAATTTTATTTTCTCATTGTAAAGAAATACGGCTCTCCTCCATATTAATACTATATGTATGTGGTATTGTTGTTGTTCAGTCGCTATGTCCGACTCTTTGCAACCCCATGAAATGCAGCACACCAGGCTCCCCTATCCTTCATTATCTCCCAGTTTGCTCAGATTCATGTCCATTGAGTCAGCGATGCCATCCATTTATCTCCTCCTCTGCTGCCCTCTTCTCTTTTTGCCTTCAATCTTTCCCAACATCAGGGTCTTTTCCAATGAGTTGGCTCTTCACAGAAGGTGGCCAAAGTATTGGAGCATCAGCTTTGGCATCATCCTTCCAATGAATACTCAGCCTTGATTTCCTTTAGGATTGACTGGTTTGATCTCTTTGCAGTCCAAGGGACTCTCAAGCGTCTTCTCCAGCACCACAGTTCAAAAGCGTCAATTCTTTGGCATTTAGCCCTCTTTATGGTCCAACTCTCATATCCATACATGACTACCAGAAAAACCAAAACTTTGACTATACGGACCTTTGTAAGCAAAGTGATGTCTCTGCTTTTTAATATGCTGTCTAGGTATATATGCACACTTTGCAATGTCGAACTATTAGTTAATCATTGGGGGTGAGGAAAACAGCACAGTATGACTGGCCCATGATGCATGCAGTTTCAGTGGTTAGCAGCTCTAGGTGGGAATAAGCTTGACCAATAAGAGGACTGAAGTTCAGAAAGGCCAAGGGCCTCCTTATGCAGGGGGCCCAAGTTTGATCCCTGGTCAGAGAACCAGATTCCACACACCAGAAGTTAGAGTTTGCATGCCAGGACTAAAGATCTCACATGCCGCAGGGAAGATCGAAGATCCCATGTGCTTCAACTAAGACCCAACACAGTCAAATAAATAAAAATAAATACTAAAATTTTTAAAAACGTCATGTGAGCACACAGCGAGATGGTGAGTCGACCTCAGAATGAAACGACCTTGCCAGCACTTTGATCCAGACTTCCAGCCTCAAGAAGCATGAGAAAATAAACCTCTGTTAAGCTTCCCCATCAGCCGTGTTTTGCAAAGGCGATCTGAGCAGACTCGGACGACCAGTTCACTTTCTTTTCCACAGTTGTGACACCTGGCATCCAGAGTCTAGTTTCCACAGCACTTGTGTCTTCTGTCTCATGTTTTATGTTTCCAGAAACTCTCCAGTGCAGATGTTATTATCCTCAATTTATGGATGAGGAAACTGAAGAGATCAAACCAGTCAATCCTAAGGGAAATCAACCCTGAATATTCACTGGAAGGACTGATGCCGAAGCTGAAGCTCCAATATTTTGGCCACCTGATGCAAAAAGCTGACTCATTGAAAAAGACCCTGATGCTGGGAAAAATAGAGGGCAGGAGAAGGGGACAACAGAGGATGAGATGGTGGGATGGCATCACAGACTCAATGGACATGAGTTTGAGAAAGCTCCAGGAAATAGTGAAGGACAGAGAAGCCTGTAGTCTATGGGGATGCAGAGAGTCGGACACAGCTTAGGAAGAGAACAACAGACGGAGGTTTGGAGAGGCAAGTGGCCTGCGCATCGGTCAACCTTCAGAATGCGGAGCCATGTCCACACACCCAGGCCCTCCTCACTCCACAGTCAGGCCATTTGCAGGGAATCGCCTGCCTTGGCCCCCTCGGCCCGTGTGTGGCTGACTCTCCAGGGACCTCAGGGCCGGGTAACTGCCATGTTTTCCCTGAGAGCCCTGGCGGCCTCGCCCTGCTGAGTTCATTTGCAGCTGGTCCTGCCCTGAGGCCTTAAACAGCTTGCTTTTTTTAGCTTTGGCAGGAGCTGTGGCTCCTCCCCTCCTCTCTCTTTCCCAGGTGAAAAGAACTGACAAATTGACTTCACTGGGGCCAGGCTGGCACCTCGTAGCAAACGCCTCCATTCACCACTTGTTTTCTGTGAGTAGGATTTGGTGCCCTTGCTGTATTTCTATACATTCTGAGAGGCCTAACTGAGTATTCATCAGGGACCTCATTTCCTAGCTGCAGCTTGCCTGTAACTTTAAGGGCTCTGGAAGACACAAAGAAGGGGATGCTCCCGACCCTGGGTCTCCTGTCCCCTCCTCTCTCCACTGATTCCACATCCTTCCCCATTTTTCCTCTGTGTTCTGAACTCTTTGTTTTGTTTGTTTTCTGTTTTGTTTTGTTTTTCTTCTATCATTTATTTGACTGTGCTGGGTCTGCAACACACAGGATCTTTGATCTTCATTGCAGGGTCTTTAATTGTGGCATGTAAGCTCTTAGTTGCAGCATGTGGGGTCTAGTTCCCCAACAAGGGATCGAACCCAGGCCCCCCTGCATTGGGAGTGTGGAGTCTTAGCCACTGGACCACCAAGGTAGTCTTTGTTCTCTGTCTTAACCTGACATCTGTTGAGAACCATGCGATGCCAGGCCCAGCATTCATTGCTTTATAGGCCTTCTCTCGATCCTTTTTCCCTCCCAGGAAGAAGCTGATAAACACATTCTTGGCAAGGGATACCAGACAGATATGGTTTAATGGGTCATTTAGCCCTGGGACACTTCAGTGGAAACAGAACTTCCGCCAAAGCTGAGTCTGCCTTTGTAAATACAAAAGTATTCGTCAGCCAGTTAAGGAAGGCAGTGCGCGGTTTGGTTTAGTTTGATAGATGGGAGGTGCCTTCCTTTGAGATACTGAATCATGTTATGAGGTGCAGGGTCACCTGTTCCTCTTTTGCAAGGCTGTTCCGCCGGCAAGCATTGTTACAGGGAAGAATCTGTTTCTTTTACTTAAACCTTCATTTCCCATCGCTTCCGTTCATGAAAATGGTACTGTCTATGCATAATGACCCACCTCAGGAAACCTGCTGTGAGATATTTGCAAGATTAATGGCGTTTTTACTTTAATTCCTCACCTCCTCCTCAATTCTGTTCTATAAAAGAACCTAACATCCAGGCCCCAACAAGATGGTGATTTTGAGACGTTAGTCTGCCATCTTCTCTGTCTGCCAGCTTTCCAAATAAAGTCTTTATTCCTTGCCTCAACACTTTGTCTGTAGACTTACTGACAGAGCCAGCTTGGACTCAGTATTGATAGGGACAGAGTGAAGGACAAAGTAGGTGATTAAATAGTTAATCCCACTAGGGGATGGTGAGTAGAAAAATATGGGAGACCCCTGCAAGTTAATGATTACTCAAGAAAGCAGGCTTGCTTAACCACAAAACCAAGCCTGCTTGCTTAGCAACAAAGCCAGGCAGTGGAAGCATGAGGCATGCCCCCAAAACAATAAAACAATGGATGCATGAGACCCACATCTCACCCAGTGAGCTCAGTAGGTTAATAATCCCTAGGATACACTCTCTGAACACATAAAAAACAATAATTTGTGGACCTAGATTGACCACCCAGGGACAAGAAAACTCCTCTGCCCAACCTGTAGGAGGAGCTGATGATGGAAGCATGATGTCTACTCAAGAAAGACAAAGAAGTTCTTTTCTCCCTCCCCACTTTTCCTTTGATTATAAAACTGTAACACAGTAAATTCTCAGGACAGGGCACCCCCCTCTTCCATCAGCTTATAAGCCTCACAAGCATCCTATTCTAATTCAGTTTAGTTCATTTCAGTTCAGTCGCTTGGTAGTGTCTGACTCTTTGTGACCCCGTGGACTGCAGCACACCAGGCTTCCCTGTCCATCACCAACTCCTGGAACTTACTCAAACTCATGTCCATCGAGTCAGTGATGCCATCCAACCATCTCATTCTCTGTCGTCCCCTTTTCCTCCTGCCTTCAATCTTTCCCAGCAACAGGGTCTTTTCAAATGAGTCAGTTCTTCGCATCAGGTGGCCAAAGTATTGGAGTTTTAGCTTCAGCATCAGTCCTTCCAGTGAATATTCAGGACTGATTTCCTTTAGGATGGACTGGTTGGATCTCCTTGCAGTCCAAGGGACTCTCAAGAGTCTTCTCCAACACCACACTTCAAAAGCATCAATTCTTTGGCGCTCAGCTTTCTTTATAGTCCAACTCTCACATCCATACATGACTACTGGAAAAGCCATAGCTTTGACTAGACAGACATTTGTTGGCAAAGTAATGTCTCTGCTTTTTAATATGCTGTCTAGGTTGGTCATAGCTTTTCTTCCAAGGAGTAAGCGTCTTTTAATTTCATGGCTGCAGTCACCTTGCAGTGATTTTGGAGTCCAGGAAAATAAAGCCTCTCACTGTTTCCATTGTTTCCCCATCTATTTGCCATAAAGTGATGGGACCAGATGCCATGATCTTAGTTTTCTGAATGTTGACTTTTAAGCCAACTTTTTCACTCTCCTCTTTCACTTTCATCAGGAATCTCTTTAGTTCGTCTTCACTTTCTGCCATAAGGGTGGTGTCATCTTCATATCTGAGGTTATTGATATTTCTCCCAGAAATCTTGATTCCAGCTTGTGCTTCTTCCAGCCCAGTGTTTCTCATGATGTACTCTGCATATAAGTTAAATAAGCAGGGTGACAATATACAGCCTTGATGTACTCCTTTCCTGATTTGGAACTGGTCTGTTGTTCCATGTACAGTTCTAACTGTTGCTTCTTGACCTGCATACAGATTTCTCAGCAGGCAGGTCAGGTGGTATGGTATTCCCATCTCTTTAAGAATTTTCCACACTTTGTTGTGATCCACACAGTCAAAGGCTTTGGCATAGTCAATAAAGCAGAAGTAGCTGTTTTTCTGGAACTCTCTTGCTTTTTCGATGATCGAACGGATGTTGGCAATTTGATCTCTGGTTCCTCTGCCTTTTCTAAAACCAGGTTGAACATCTGAAAGTTCACAGTTCACGTATTGTTGAAGCCTGGCTTGGAGAATTTTGAGCGTTACTTTACTAGCGTGTGAGATGAGTGCAGTTGTGCGGTAGTTTGAGCATTCTTTGGCATTGCCTTTCTTTGGGATTGGAATGAAAACTGACCTTTTCCAGTCCTGTGGCCACTGCTGAGTTTTCCAAATTTGCTGGCATATTGAGTGCAGTACTTTCACAGCATCATCTTTCAGGATTTGAAATAGCTCAACTGGAATGCCATCACCTCCACTTGTTTTGTTTGTAGTTATGCTTTCTAAGGCCCACTTGACTTCACATTCCAGGATGTCTGGCTCTAGATGAGTGATCACACCATCATGATTATCTGGGACATGAAGATCTTTTTTGTCCAGTTCTTCTGTGTATTCTTGCCACCTCCTCTTAATATCTTCTGCTTCTGTTAGGTCCAGACCATTTCTGTCCTTTATCGAGCCCATCTTTGCATGGAATGTTCCCTTGGTATCTCTCATTTTCTTGAAGAGATCTCTAGTCATTCTCATTCTATTGTTTTCCTCTATTTCTTTTCACTGATCACTGAGGAAGGCTTTCTTATCTCTCCCTGCTATTCTTTGGAACTCTGCATTCAGATGCTTATATCTTTCCTTTTCTCCTTTGCTTTTCGCTTCTCTTCTTTTCTCAGCTATTTGTAAGGCCTCCCCAGACAGCCATTTTGCCTCTTTGTATTTCTTTTTCTTGGGGATGGTCTTGATCCCTACATCTTATACAATATCATGAACCTCTGTCCCAAGTTCTTCAGGCACTCTGTCTATCAGATCTAAACCCTTGAATCTATTTCACGTCCACTGTATAATTGTAAGGGATTTGATTTAGGTCATACTCGAATGAACTTAGCCTCTTGCTGAATTATTTTCTGTGCTGAGACATAAAGGACTATGGTACCAGAGCTCTTTGGAGTCCCACTAAACAACATCTAATGGTTTCAGTATCATTACTCAGTTGACCAGAGAAGGCAATGGCACCCAACTCCAGCACTCTTGCCTGGTAAATCCTATGGACGGAGGAGCCTGGAAGGCTGCAGTCCACGGGGTCGCTAAGAATCGGACACGACTGAGTGACTTCACTTTCACTTTTCACTTTCATGAATTGGAGAAGGAAATGGCAACCCACTCCAGTGTTTTTGCCTGAAGAATCCCAGGGATGGGGGAGCCTGGTGGGCTGCCATCTATGGGGTTGCACAGAGTTGGACACGACTGAAGTGACTTAGCAGCAGCAACAGCAACTCAGTTGACAACACAATGGTACTCATTAAGCACCTTCTGCGTGAAGGGATTATATTATTCTTGCAACACAAAGACCTCTACACAAAGGAGGTTGCTGAACTTGAAACTGCAGAAAGTTCATGAATGTTTCTTGACATCTTCCAGCGGAGATGTTCCATGCCTTTCTGAGATTTTCAAGGACCTTCAACTCGCTCATGATTCAGAATGACAGCTTTACAGATTTATTATAAGCCTCCAGATGTTAAGATACTTCGTGAAAAGAACAAATATATGTAACGAGTATGTTCTAATATTAGTAACATATGAACTAATATGTAAACACATAGAAAAATGAAGTCCCTGTTCTCTGTTGCCATCTATCATGGAGGCATGCCATGACCTTGGGGAACAGAAGTACCCTCTCCCGCTTCCATTCTCCCCTCTGCTCGAGGAGCGTCAATCTGTTCTCGAACAAAAGGACTGGTTATCCAAGCTACTCCATCTAAGGCACTTGACTGAGCTGGAAGGCCCGGAAACTGACTGATCTCTTCTTTAGCCTCATTCCTCTGGTACTGTTGCATGTGTGCTGGCCAAGTCACTTCAGTCATGTCCACCTCTGTGTGACCCATGGACTGTGGCCCACCAGGCTCCTCTGTCCATGGGATTTCCCAGGCAAGAATACTGGAGTGGGTTGCCATGCCCTTCTCCAGGGGATCTTCCTGACCCAGGAATCAAATCCACATCTCTTGGAGTCTCCTGCACTGGCAGGCAGGTTCTTTACCACTGCTACCAAGCACTGTTACTCCTCAGAAATCACTGTTTAGTTTGTGTCCTTGGTAGACTGCCTTGAGTGAAAGGAGTCATCAAGCTAAGCGATTTCAAGTACATACACGCAAATACACACACAGACACACTCGCGTACATATTGTAATTTAAGTCAGCAAACACACTGTTTAGCCATTCAGTTCATTCATGCATGCATTTAATCAGCGTTTATTGTCTTATCTGGAACCAGGCTCTGGAGTTAAGGACAGAAGTCAAGTAAGTCCTGGTCCTTAAGGCTTTCACAGTCTACTGAGAGATAGACATCAAAGCATATGATTTATGAGACAGTGGGTTAAATGCAAAGAAGTAAATAATTGGGAATTCAAAAGAAAGAGGGTGATTTCTCCTGGAGGGATGAAGGCAGGAAAGGCTTCACAGAAGTGACTTATGAGCTGAAATATAAAGGAATGAAAATGGGTCATTTGTAGAGACATGGATGGCCCTAGAGTCTATCATACAGAGTGAAGTAAGTCAGAAAGAGAAAAGCAAATCTTATATATCAACACACACATGTGGAATCTAGAAAATGTGTACAGATGAGCCTATTCACAGAGCAGGAACAGAGAGGCAGACACAGAGAATGGACATGTGGGCATGGGGAGGAAGAAGGCGAGGGGTGGGTGGACTTGAGACAGTAGCACTGACATAAACACACTGCCGTGTGTGAAATGGGCAGCTCGGGGGAGCTGCTGTGCAGCACAGGCAGCTGAGCTCGGTGCTCCGTGATGACCTGGAGGGGTGGGGGTGTTGAGGGGGAGGGAGGGAGGTTCAACAGGGAGGGGACATAAGTATGCGTAGAGCTGATTCATGTTGTTGTACAGCAGAAACTAACACAACATTGTAAAGCATTTATACTACAATTTAAAAAATAGAAGTGACTTACGAGCTGAAGAATAAGCTAAGACCAGACGTAACAAAGAAGACACAGTGTGTTTTGCCCCCCCAGAGGGGCATCTCCTCCTTGGAAACACTCACTCACACTAGCTAATCTAACACCCGTGGGTGCTGAGCACTAAACGCCCAGTCTTCCACTCTTCAATGGCAGTAACACATAGTCAAAGCATCCATGGGCCCTGCCCCGTTTCCCGGAGTGAGAAAAGCAATTTGCATTGCAAACATCTCGGCTGGGGTGGAGGGCACTTTACAGCAGGTGTTCCCGAGCCTGAGCATTTTATAATCCAATTCAAGTCTACTCCCATCTCTGGCTAAGTGAAAGCCAGCCTTTGACATGAACTGTGTCAGGAAGGCCCACCTAACCCCCAAATCTCCTGCCAGAAAGAACCCTGTCATCTACCTGGAGGTGGACCATGAGCATCAGTCAGAGTCTTACTTTGAAATGCTAGTTTGCTGTCAAATGCTCCCTGCATTGGAATCACAGAGTCTTAACCACAGGACCCCAGGGAAGTCCCCTCCTCTCCTCAGTTCAGTTCAGTCGCTCAGTCGTGTCCGACTCTTTGCGACCCCATGAACTGCAGCATGCCAGGCCTCCCTGTCCATCACCAACTCCCGGAGTTCACTCAGACTTGTGTCCATCGAGTCAGTGATGCCATCCAGCCATCTTATCCTCTGTCGTCCCCTTCTCCTCCTGCCCCCAATCCGTCAGAGTCTTTTCCAATGAGTCAACTCTTCGCATGAGGTGGCCAAAGTACTGGAGTTTCAGCTTTAGCATCATTCCTTCCAAAGAAATCCCAGGGATGATTCCTTCAGAATGGACTGGTTGGATCTCCTTGCAGTCCAAGGGACTCTCAAGAGTCTTCTCCAACACCACACTTCAAATGCACCAATTCTTTGGCGCTCAGCCTTCTTCACAGTCCAACTCTCACATCCATACATGACCACAGGAAGAACCATAGCCTTGACTAGGCGGACCTTAGTCGGCAAAGTAATGTCTCTGCTTTTGAATATACTATCTAGGTTGGTCATAACTTTTCTTCCAAGGAGTAAGCGTCTTTTAATTTCATGGCTGCAGTCACCATCTGCAGTGATTTTGGAGCCCCAAAAAATAAAGTCTGACACTGTTTCCACTGTTTCCCCATCTATTTCCCATGAAGTGATGAGACCGGATGCCATGATCTTAGTTTTCTGAATGTTGAGCTTTAAGCCAACTTTTTCACTCTCTTCTTTCACTTTCATCAAGAGGCTTTTTAGCTCCTCTTCGCTTTCTGCCATAAGGGTGGTGTCATCTGCATATCTGAGGTTATTGATATTTCTCCCGGCAATCTTGATTCCAGCTTGTGTTTCTTCCAGTCCAGCATTTCTCATGATGTACTCTGCATATAAGTTAAATAAGCAGGGTGACAATATACAGCCTTGACGTACTCCTTTTCCTATTTGGAACCAGTCTGTTGTTCCATGTCCAATTCTAACTGTTGCTTCCTGACCTGCATACAGATTTCTCAAGAGGCAGGTCAGGTGGTCTGGTATTCCCATCTCTCTCAGAATTTTCCACAGTTTATTGTGATCCACACAGTCAAAGGCTTTGGCATAGTCAAGAAAGCAAAATAGATGTTTTTCTGGAACTCTCTTGCTTTTTCGATGATCTAGCGGATGTTGGCAATTTGATCTCTGGTTCCTCTGCCTTTTCTAAAACCAGCTTGAACATCAGGAAGTTCACAGTTCACATATTGTTGAAGCCTGACTTGGAGAATTTTGAGCATTACTTTACTAGCATATGAGATGAGTGCAATTGTGCGATAGTTTGAGCATTCTTTGGCATTGCCTTTCTTTGGGATTGGAATGAAAACTGACCTTTTTGAGTCCTGTGGCCACTGCTGAGTTTTCCAAATCTGCTGGCATATTGAGTACAGCACTTTCACAGCATCATCTTTCAAGATTTGAAATAACTCAACTGGAATTCCATCATCTCCACTAGCTTTGTTCGTAGCGATGCTTTCTAAGGCCCACTTGACTTCACATTCCAGGATGTCTTTGCATGAAATGTTCCCTTGGTATCTCTAATTTTCTTGAAGAGATCTCTAGTCTTTCCCATTCTGCTGTTTTCCTCTATTTCTTTGCATTGATCCCTGAGGAAGGCTTTCTTATCTCTTCTTGCTATTCTTTGGAACTCTGCATTCAGATGCTTGTATCTTTCCTTTTCTCCTTTGCTATAGTTGCTAAATATTGTCCCCATTTGGAGTCTGCTCTGCCTACACCTGTGAAGTGCCAGCCATATCAGGGCATGGACATCCCCAAACTGAGAACCCAGGCCTAGCTGCCCAGGGTTCTGGAAAGATGAAACAACACATGGAAGGGAGCTGTTTACCTGGGATCCTTCTGCTCAGCTCCTAAACCCAGGCCAGCCTTTACAACTTTGAGCAGGTAGCTTAACCCTTTCCTCCTCAGCTTCCCAGTCTGTAGGTTGGGGCTAACACCTCCTCCAGACTTCTAGATCTGTCCATCCACAGTGATTGCCTGGAAACTCTGAGAGGTGCTGTGGGGACGAGGGATGGAAAACCATCAGCCCTCAGGGGACTTCCAGTAAAGCTGGGAGATGCTTAGAGTAGTACCCTGTTGGATGAAGAACTTACACAGGGTGTGAGAAACTGCCGGTATATGGTTCTTCCTCTGGGGTTCTTTAAAGGTTGGGGGGATGGAGGTCTGGGGGAGTGACCCACAGTGGCTAAAAGAGTGAGGAGAGGCTCTCGCAGATCTGAGACATGAGCTGTGGACTTTGTCATTCAAGGTCCCATGTGGAATCGGGAACAAGCATGGGATGTTCCTGGACAAGAGGTTAGCATGGGTCCTGTCAGAGGTCAGTCATTTAAAACATAATCTTAGGACTTCCCTGGTGGTCCAGTGGTTAAGAATCCACCTGCCCACACAGGGGATGTGGGTTCAATCCCTGGTTGGGAAACTGAGATCCCACATACCACGGGGCAACTAAGCCCATGTACGGAAACTACTAATCTTATGAGCTCTGGAGCCCAGGCACCATCACCAAAGATATCTCATGACGCAACGAAGATCCAGTGTGCTGCTGCAACCAAGACCCAACACAGCCAAATAAATATCAATAAATAAAAATAAAATGAAGCATAATCTTAGAACTTCAGCATCCCCTAATTCAGTGGATGAGATACCACCAGGCTCATTCTTCGCCCAAGGTCCCCTTTGCAGCCACCGGAGTCCCCTGTTGCCAGCTGTTCCCAGAACTTCTAAGAACTGTGGGCTACACAGCCAACATGTGTCCCCAAAGAATATTTGAGAAACACAGCACCTGAAAGGCCAAGGATGCCCCAGCAGAGTAGCTAATCAGATCTCCCTAGTGTTTTACACACCAAATAAACCAGAAAAAGCAAATAAACACTCCCAGTCTGACCCATAGGAGGACAGATGAGGCAGTTACGAAAGATAGGGTGTGACTCTTCCGGTACAGCTGGGGAAAAAAACTCTCTTTCAGAGAGAATCATACTTAGCTTGCTTGGTTTCCCTGGTGGCGGGGTAGGCATGGAGGTGGGAAGATACATCAATTAATGATCAGTAATTGCAGGCATAAGCAGTGGAAACGGGACCTATCCCTCCTAGCTAAACTATCTTTACCCAGTTACTTGTAGCTACTCATCTGCTTCTATCAAATTGTACCCTTTTAACTGGTGCCTAAATAAACAAGCGGAAAAAGTTAATTTCCTGGCAGGAAATTCCTGTGTAATTAGTCAGCAGCTTCAGCCCCTGCCCTGTCACTCACCAGCACCGTCTCCTTTATCAGGGCCACCTCTCTCCGTCCCTGAAACCATCACCTTAAGCCAGGTCCCTCTCCTGGGCCACACAGCTTCCTATTGATCTCTGTCTCCAGTTCTCTTCCCTCAAGTCTCTGCCACTCTGGAGATCTTCAGTATAGAGACCTTCCTAAATCCCAAATCTGGTCCACCCTCCCGTGTTTAAAATCTGTAACATCTCTTCATTCACTCTAGGATAAAATTCAAACAACCTTGCACAGCTTACAAAGCCATGCTCTGGCCCCTGCTTACCATTCCAGACTCCTATCCCCCCTTCCCCATCTGGAGTCTATGGGGTCGCAGAGTCAGATAAGACTGAGTGAGCACACATATGGCTAATTACAGAAAAAGAATACAGTCCAACAATAACCCGAGCTTGTCAGCCTTCCTGTCAGACTAACACAGTAGAAAATTTCCTCTAGACATGTGACTTTACATCCACATTGTATATTTTGTGACTGAATTAATTTATTCATTATATTCCATTCACTAGAAAATCCATTTTGTCTTTACTTTGGGAGAGCATGAGAGAGGAATTATTCCGTAGACTTTGGTGCATATTAAACTGTAGACTGGCTTTCCTTGGTGGCTCAGTGGTAAAGAATCCCCCTGCCGAAGCAGGGGACATGGACTCAATCCCTAATCCAGGAAGATCTCACAGGCCAAGGAGCAACTAAGCGCGTGCATGCTTAGTCGATCAGTTGTGCTCAACTCTTTGTGACCCCGTGGACTGCAGCCCACCAGGCTCTCTGTCCAGGGGATTCACCAGGCAAGAATGCTAGAGTGGGTTGCCATGCCCTTTTCCCAGGGATCTTCACAACCCAGGGATTGAACCCAGGTCTCCTGCCTTGCGGGTGGATTCTTTACCATCTGAATCACCAGGGAAGCCCAAGAATAGTAGAGTGGGTAGTCTATCCCTTCTCCAGGGGATCTTCTCAACCCAGGAATCAAACCAGGGTCTCCTGCCTTGCAGGCGGATTCTTCAGCAGCTAAGCTACCAGGGAAGCCCAACTAAGCTCATGCACCACAACTACTGAGCCTGTGCTCTAGAGCCCAGGAGCCACAGCTATTGAGCCAACGAACCCTAGAGCCCCTGCTCAGCAACAGCGACCCAGCACAACCATAACTAAATAAAAATTATCAACAGTAGACTGGACTAGCCACTCTTTGGGGGCAAAAGTGAATCTTGTTCAGCCTCATATCTCCATGCTGATAAAAGCACCTGGTATGAGGGAGCTGCTTATTAAGGATGAGCTGAATGAATGAATAAAGGAGGAGGTTAACTCACAATACAAGGTGCAAGAACTGGGCTGAGTGTTTTACCTAGAATACCTCACTTACTTCTCACAACCATCTGTGATACAGGCGGTGTAGCTACTTCTGATTGAAACCGCTCTCTAGCATTCAAACGTTGTTTCTTTCTCTTTCACCAGGGAGTGAACCCAGACCTTCGGCCGGGAAAGTGCAGAGCCCTAAGCGCTGAACCACCAGGGCATTCCCTCAACACCTTGCTTCTCACTACTTGCATCATGGAGTCAGGCTGGTCTTTCACAGAAAGGAAAATTGTGGTATCATTTAACTGGCTAGAGACTTTCACTGCCACACAGAATTTATCTTCCAATCATTACAGAAATATGTAAATAAACTTTGAAAGGTAAGATAAGCTGGTGAAGGCAATCTAGCTGAGACAGCTGTTGAACAACAGGAGCAGAATGAGGGCCAGGTACGCAGATGCCTTCAAGACCATAACTGAATATTTGCAATTCATGGATGAAAGGAATCCTAGTCTGGGAGATCAAACAAGATGTCAGGAGACAAAGAACCTCTGTTGTAAAAGAGAAGGCTCTGCATTTTAGCTCCCTGTCAAAGAGATGTATGTATATCAACCTAGATCCCGTTAGGAGGCAAAAACCGATGTCAACAGGAAATGTTTACCATAAAGATTTATGGGAACTTCCTGGTGGTTCAGTGGTTAAGTCTCCGCACTGCCAACGCAGAGGGTGCAAGTTCAATCCCTGGTCAGGGAACTAAGATCCCACATGCTACGCATCATGGCCAGAAGATTTTTTTTTTTTTTTTAAGAATTATGAAGCTATGACAGGAGTGCAACTATAAGTTGTAAAAAGACCTCTAGAGTGTACCTCAAGGCTGAAGGAGAATACCCAAGGAAAGACAAATGTGGAGGGGAGCTCCCCGCCAAAGGCTGGGCTTCTGATCTCGTTGGAGAAGCTGTAATTGCAGCCCATTGGGTGGTGAAGTTCACCAGGCTGATCGGACCAGAGTTGGTCCACAACTGCTGGGCAGGCAGGAAATAACTCACCAGGTTGCTGACCCACTGAGACTGGTGGACAGGAGGGCAGAGGGGGTTTGGGCACCACTGCAGGCCTGGAGTGGGCAGAACCACGTAGGGAGGGCTGCAGGAAGGCAGTCACTGGGCCGAAAGTTCTCCAAGAGACCAAATGTTCTGGGCACACTGCTGAGGCCCAGCACCGCTGTGCTCACAGACCTGCACCACTGACCATCCATGTAACAAGAGACAGAAAGGAGGGAATTCCCTGGAGAACCAGTGGTTAAGATTCTATGCTCTCACTACAAAGGGCCCAGGTTCAATCCCTGGTTGGGGAACTAAGATCCTGCATGCTGCAACTAAGAGTCTGAACGTGAAACTAAAAAGGTCCCATGTGGCAAAGAAGATCCTGTGTGCCACAACTAAGACCAGACACAGCCAACTAAATAAAACAGATAGATAAATATTTTTAAATGAAAAATAAAATTTTAATTAAAATAAAAAGAAGAAATGAGGTGGATGAAACTGGAGCCTATTATACAGAGTGAAGTAAGCCAGAAAGAAAAATACCAATACAGTATACTACTGCATATATATGGAATTTAGAAAGATGGTAATGATAACCCTGCATGCAAGACAGCATAAGAGACGCAGATTATAGAACAGTCTTTTGGACTCTGTGGGAGAGGGCAAGGGTGGGATGATTTGGGAGAATGGCATTGAAACATGTATAACATCATATATGAAATGAATCACCAGTCCAGGTTCGATGCAGGATACAGGGTGCTTGGGGCTGGTGCACTGGGATGACCCAGAGGGATGGGATGGGGAGGGAGGTGGGAGGGGGTGCAGGATGAGGAACATGCGTACACCCATGGCAGATTCATGTTGTTGTATGGCAAAACCAATACAATATTGTAAAGTAATTAGCCTCCAATTAAAATAAATTTATATTAAAAATAAATAAATAAAGTACACTATAAAATTGAAAAAAATAAAATAAAAAGAAGAGCATAGGCCAGAGTGCACTTAGAAACTAACTGCTCAGGACCCAGAAACAGAAACCATCATCATCATTAATATTTACTGGTATCTGTTCTTGGGCTCCCCTTGTGGCTCAGACGGTGAAAAATCTGCCTGCAATGCAGGACACCCGAGTTCGATCCCTGGATAGGGAAATGGCACCCCACCCCAGTATTCTTGCCTGCAGAATCCCATGGACAGAGGAGCCTGGTAGGCTACAGTCTATGGGGTCATCATTATCATTAATATTTATTGGTATCTATTTTTGGTTAGTTGTTGTTTATTTGCTAAGTCATGTCCGACTCTTTGCGACCCCATGGACTGTAGCCTGCCAGGCTCCTTTGTCCATGGGATTTCCCAGGCAAGAATACTGGAGTGGGTTGCCATTTCCTTTTTCAGGGGATCTTCCCAACCCAGGGATCAAACCCACATCTCCTGCATTGGCAGGTGAATTCTTAGCCACTGTACCACCAGGGAAGTCCAGCCACCCCCATTTTATAAGAAAGAAAGGCTCAGCAGTGCATAGAGCTTAAATATCCAGTGTAACATAACCCACACGTAGCATAGCCATGTCACTGAAGCATAGAGGACTCGTGGTTTCCGTCACCGCCTTAGGTCCTCACAGGACTCCTTTCACCTCTCACAGGCAGCGGTGTGGCCCAGGGCAGTCGAGGTTGTTCTCTGCTCCACCTTGCTAGAGGTTTAAGGCAACTCACCTGAATTCTCCACGTGATGTTTGCTAATTTGAAAAACAAGAAGTGAAAAGAAGGGACTGTCATCAGAGCAGAAGTGAGCCAAAGCTGCTCTCCATACTTACCTCTCAACCATCGGGGTGGGCTCAGACAGGCTCTGGTGCCATCTGTTTCCAGAATTTCCCAGCTTCCATAATCCCACTGCATCCCCTGCAGCTAGTGACTTGGTTAATGCTCTGCTTTGGCATCTGATAAAAGTTAAATCTGAAAACTTTAATGCGGCATCATTGTATTTGTTTTGGCTTCTAACTTACAAAGGAGAAACTCATTTTATTTTTCCAAAGTCAGGTGATGAAGAGGAAAATGAGCCAGGCCACTCCAAGCTGATTAACAGAGAGCTGGAGGTGGAGATGAATGAGTAGTATTAGCACCCACTCAGGCAGCTCTTCCAAAGGCAAGTGGGAGGGTCACGCACCATTTAACATGGCGACAATCCCAGGTTCAGGTTCAACATCAGCCAAACCTATCCTGACTCAAAAGGTGTGGCAAAAGAAGAGGCTGCCTGCAGGACAAACTGAGTTGAAAATAACAATATGAATTCAGAATTTTTTCCTCTTTAAAAAATTTACAAGGAAAGGCAAACTGATAGAAACAATAGGCAAATGACCATAAGGAAATCTCTGGGGGTTGTAAGTGTTCTAAAACTGAATTATGGTATGGCTACACAAATTACCAGACTAGAAAGGTGAAGGATGAGGTAGGGCAGGAGGTGGAGTGAGGGGAAGGGGTGTCTGGAACAGAACCAAATCAGCCTAAGCTCCTAAATCTGCTAATCAACCAAAGGTAAATGTCCCAAACCATTGGCAAATGGATCATATAACTAACCCACTTCTAACTAGGGCTTCCCTGGTAGCTCAGATGGTAAAGAATCTGCCTACAATGCAAGAGACCCAGGTTCAATTCCTGGGTTGGGAATATTCCCTGGAGAAGGAAATGGCAACCCAGTCCAGTATTCTTGCCTGGAGAATTCCACAGACAGAGAAGCCTAGTGGGCTACAGTCTATGGGGTCACAAAGAGTCGGCCATGACTGAGCGACTAACTTTCACTTTCATATAATTAACAATAAGCCATTTGGGAGACATTTGCCTCTGTAGTTTTTCATCTCTCTTTGATATAGACAATTATCACTGCATCCACTGTATTATAGTAACTTGCATACTTATCTTTTTACTCTCACTAGGCTGTAATCTGGGAGAAGGCAATGGCACCCCACTCCCGTACTCTTGCCTGGAAAATCCCACAGATGGAAAGGCCTGGTAGGCTGTAGTCCATGGGGTCACTAAGAGTCAGACATGACTGAGCGACTTCACTTTCACTTTTCACTTTCATGCATTGGAGAAGGAAATGGCAACCCACTCCAGTATTCTTGCCTGGAGAATCCCAGGGACAGGGGAGCCTGGTGGGCTGCCATCTATGAGGTCGCATGGAGTCGGACACGACTGAAGCGACTTAGTAGCAGCAGGCTGTAATCCTCTTAAGTGTAAGCACTGGGAGTAACTGGATTTTATTATTATTATTATTTATTTGGCTGTGCTGGATCTTAATTGCAAAGGATCATTAATCTTTGTTGCAGTGTGCAGGATCTTTAGTTTCAGTGTTCAAACTCTGAGTAGCAGCATGTGGTATTTACAATAATTCCCTGACCAGGGATTGAACTCAAAGCCCCTGCATTGGAAGCGCAGAGTCTAAGCTACTGAACCACTAGGGAAATCTCAGGATTAATTATTTATGTACTCCACAGTACCTAGGTAACTGAGAATATTCATTCAATAAGTTATATTAATATTTACATATCACTTATTTTTATTTGTTTATAGGTAAATGTATTCACATTGTTCAAAACTCGAAAGTTACTTACTTAAGGGCATACATATATAATGAAGAGTTTCCTTTCCTCATCACCCCCAGATGTACTGGCAACAAATTTCCTCAGCGTTTGACTATGAAAGTCTTTATTTCTTCATTTTTAAAAATAATTGTATTTATTCATTTATTTTTGACTGCGCTGGGATACTCTCTAGGCGCTAGCTATAATACGAAGCTTCTCATTGAAGTGGCTTCTCTTGTGTAGCATGGGCTCTAGGGTGTGCAGGCTTCTGTAGTCGCATCATGTGGGCTCAATAGCTGTGATTTCCTGGCTGTAGAACAGAGGCTCAATAGTTGTGGTGCACAACTATTTCATTGCTCTGCAGCATGTGGGATCTTTTCAGACCAGGGATTGAATCTGTGTTGCCTGCATGGGCAGGCAAATTCTTAACTACTGGACCACAGGGAAGCCCCTATAATCAAACTTTTAAGAGTTGAAGACAAAGTTGAAAGCATCAAGAGAGACATGAATCATCACATACAGTAAGATTATCAATATTATTGATCCTCAATAAAATAAGATGATCAATGGCAACCCACTCCTGTGTTCTTGCCTGGAGAATCCCAGGGACAGGGGAGCCTGGTGGGCTGCTGTCTATGGGGTTGCACAGAGTCGGACTTGACTAAACTGACTTAACAGCATAGTTCTCATCAGAAACTCTGGAGGCCAGAACACAGAGGACTGATACACATATTCAAAATGCTAAAACAACAACAACATGTCAGCTACGAATCCTATATGTGGCAACTGTCCTTCAAAAGTGAGGGAGAAACTAAGACATTCCCAGATAAACAATAGCTAAGGGACTTTGTGGCCAGTAGACCTGCCCTGCAAGAAATGTTTAAGAGACTCCTATAAGGTGAATGAAAGGACACTAGATAGTAGCTAGAAGCCATATGGAGAAATCAGGACACCAATGAAAGTAAATACATGGAAAATTATAAAAGCTAGTACTATTATAACAATGTTTTGTAATTGTACTTTTTATTTTCTACATGAGTTGAGACTAATACATTTAAAGAAAAAAATTGTTTAAAAGCTATTATTGCTATAACTTTGGTTTGTAACTTCAAATCTTGCTTTCTACATAATTTAAGAAACAAATGCATTTTAAAGAATTATTAGCTCATGTTTTGGGGCACACAACATATAAAGGTGTAATTTTGTGACATCAACAACAGAAAGGACTGGGGACAGAACTTTAAAGAAGCAGAATTTTTTATGTTATTGAAATTAAGCTGGTATAAATTCAAATTAGACTGTTATAACTTCAGAATTTTAAATGTAATTCTCATGGTAACCAAAAAGACAATAGCTAAAAGGAAATGAGAAGGGAAAGCAAATACTTCACTACAAAAAATCAACTAAGCACAAAAGAAGACAGCAATCTGGAAATAAGGGACAAAAAAAAAAAACCCTAAAGCATACTGAAAACAAATAGCAAAATAACAGAAGTCCCTCCTTATGAGTAATTACTTTAAATGTAAATGGGTTAAACCCTCCAAGGACAGAGATTAGCAGAATGGATAAAAGCACATGAGCCAATCATATGCTGTCTACAAGAGACACGCTTGAGCTCCAAAGACACAGAGATCGAAAATAAAAAGATAGAAAAGACATTCCATCCAAAGAGTAATCAAAAGAGAGCAGAGATGCTATACTAATATCAGCCAAATAGATTTTAAATCAAATAAGTTTACAAAGAAAAGCATTATATGTTATAAAATGTTCAGTACAGCAAGATGATGTAACAAGTGTAAACATTCATATGCCAAATGATAGACCATCAAAATAAGTGAAGCAAAAGCTGGCAGAACTTGAGAGAGAAATAGTTCTAAAAAATACTGGCAACTTCATTGCAGGTTATAAAATCAACACACAGAAATCCCTTGCATTCCTATACACGAATAATGAGAAAGTAGAAAAAGAAATGAAGGAAACAATTCCATTCACCATTGCAACGAAAAGAATAAAATACTTAGGAATATATCTACCTAAAGAAACTAAAGACCTATATATAGAAAACTATAAAACACTGATGAAAGAAATCAAAGAGGACACTAATAGATGGAGAAATATACCATGTTCATGGATTGGAAGAATCAATATAGTGAAAATGAGTATACTACCCAAAGCAATTTACAAATTCAATGCAATCCCTATCAAGTTACCAGCCACATTTTTCACAGAACTAGAACAAATAATTTCAAGATTTGTATGGAAATACAAAAAACCTCGAATAGCCAAAGCAATCTTGAGAAAGAAGAATGGAACTGGAGGAATCAACTTGCCTGACTTCAGGCTCTACTACAAAGCCACAGTCATCAAGACAGTATGGTACTGGCACAAAGACAGACATATAGATCAATGGAACAAAATAGAAAGCCCAGAGATAAATCCACACACATATGGACACCTTATCTTTGACAAAGGAGGCAAGAATATACAATGGAGTAAAGACAATCTCTTTAACAAGTGGTGCTGGGAAAACTGGTCAACCACTTGTAAAAGAATGAAACTAGATCACTTTCTAACACTGCACACAAAAATAAACTCAAAATGGATTAAAGATCTAAATGTAAGATCAGAAACTATAAAACTCCTAGAGGAGAACATAGGCAAAACACTCTCCGACATAAATCACAGCAGGATCCTCTATGATCCACCTCCCAGAATTCTGGAAATAAAAGCAAAAATAAACAAATGGGATCTAATTAAAATTAAAAGCTTCTGCACAACAAAGGAAAATATAAGCAAGGTGAAAAGACAGCCTTCTGAATGGGAGAAAATAATAGCAAATGAAGCAACTGACAAACAACTAATCTCAAAAATATACAAGCAACTTATGCAGCTCAATTCCAGAAAAATAAACGACCCAATCAAAAAATGGGCCAAAGAACTAAATAGACATTTCTCCAAAGAAGACATACGGATGGCTAACAAACACATGAAAAGATGCTCAACATCACTCATTATTAGAGAAATGCAAATCAAAACCACAATGAGGTACCACTTCACACCAGTCAGAATGGCTGCGATCCAAAAATCTGCAAGCAATAAATGCTGGAGAGGGTGTGGAGAAAAGGGAACCCTCCTACACTGTTGGTGGGAATGCAAACTAGTACAGCCACTGTGGAGAACGGTGTGGAGATTTCTTAAAAAATTGCAAATAGAACTACCTTATGACCCAGCAATCCCACTGCTGGGCATACACACCGAGGAAACCAGAATGGAAAGAGACACATGTACCCCAATGTTCATCGCAGCACTGTTTATAATAGCCAGGACATGGAAACAACCTAGATGTCCATCAGCAGATGAATGGATAAGAAAGCTGTGGTACATATACACAATGGAGTATTATTCAGCCGTTAAAAAGAATTCATTTGAATCAGTTCTGATGAGATGGATGAAACTGGAGCCAATTATACAGAGTGAAGTAAGCCAGAAAGAAAAACACCAATACAGTATACTAACACATATATATGGAATTTAGGAAAATGGCAATGACGACCCTGTATGCAAGACAGTAAAAAAGACACAGATGTGTATAATGGACTTTTGGACTCAGAGGGAGAGGGAGAGGGTGGGATGATTTGGGAGAATGGGAATTCTAACATGTATACTATCATGTAAGAATTGAATCGCCAGTCTATGTCTGACGCAGGGTGCAGCATGCTTGGGGCTGGTGCATGGGGATGACCCAGAGAGATGTTGTGGGGAGGGAGGTGGGAGGGGGGTTCATGTTTGGGAACGCATGTAAGAATTAAAGATTTTTAAATTTAAAAAATAAAAAACTAAAAAACAAATAAATAAACAATAAAAATAAAAAAATAAAAAATACTGGCAATTTCAATACCCCACTCATAATAATGGATAGAACCGCCAGACAAATGCAAGGAAATAGAGGACTTAAAATAAACCAATTAACTCTAACATACATAGTATACAGAGCACCCTACCCAACAGCACACACATCATTCTCAAGAGCAGGCAAGACACCGTGCAAGCCAGGCCACAGATTCAGGCTCAGTATGGTATCTGACTGTAACCAGATAAAGTTAGAAACTGGTAACAAAAGGAAAGCTAGAAATTGATGAAATTGTGGAGAAACCAAATGACACATTTTTAAACAACCAATGGATCAAGGAAGAAATCACAAGGAAAATTAGAAAGTAGTTGCAGGCGAGTGAAAATGAAAACACAATTTACTAAAACTTATGGAAAGCGGCAAAAGTGGTGCTTTGGGGGGAAATGGTAGTTATAAACATATTTTTTTAAAAAAAGGAAGGAAAGAGGCAGAAAGAAAGGAAGACTAAAAATGGATCAAGGTACAGTACAATGATAAGAAAATAGTTAGGTATTTCCTTGGTGGTCCAGTGGTTGAGAATCTGCCTTCCAATGCAGGGGACTGGGGCTCGATCCCTGCTCAGGGATCTGAGGTCCCACAAACTGAGGAGCAACCAAGCCGACGTGCCACAGCTATTGAAGCCCAAGTAGAGAGTCTGTGCTGCAAGAAAGGATCCTTCATGCTGCAACTAAGACCCAGATGCAGCCAGATAAATAAATATTTTTTAAAAAAGAAACAAAAAACCAGAAACAATAGGTTTTGCTGAGGATGTAGAAATTGGAATGCTTGCGCACTGTTTGTGTAAATATAAAGTGGTACAGCTGCTATGGAAAATAGTTTAATGCTTTTTCAAAAAATTAAAAATTATCTATGATCCAGCAATTTCACTTCTGGGTATATCTACCTGAAAGAATTGCAAGCTGGGTCTCAAAGAGATATTTGTATACCCATGTTCATAGCAGACTAACATGGAAGCAATCCAAGTGCGCACTTAACAGATGAGTCGATAAGCTAAAGGTGGTCTATACATATCATGAAATATTATCTTGTCTTTGTTTTTTTTAAGGAAATTCTGCAATATGCTAGAACATGGATCAACCTTGAGGATATTATGCTAAATGAAATAATCCAGTAACCAAATGACAAATAGTGTAGATTCTACTTACATGAGGTACTTAGACAAGATCATAAGGATGAATAGTATAGTGGTGGTTTGAGGGGAGGGGAGAATGGGGAGTTGTTTAACGGGTAGAGTTTCAATTTTGCAAGATGAAAGAGCTGTGGGGACAGATGGTGGTAGCGGTTGTAACAATGTGAATGTGTATAATATCACCTAACTGTATACTTTGGGCTTCCCTGGTGGCTCAGAGGTTAAAGTGTCTGCCTGGAATGCAGGAGACCCAGGTTCGATCCCTGGGTTGGGAAGATCCCCTGGAGAAGGAAATGGCAACCCACTCCAGTACTCTTGCCTAGAGAATCCCATGGAGGGAGGAGACTGGTAGGCTACAGTCCATGGGGTTGCAAAGAGTTGGACACGACTGAGTGACTTTACTTACTTACTTAACTGTATACTTTAAAATAGTTAACATGGTAAATTTTATGTGTATTTTACCACATTAAAGGAGAAGTGGGAGGGGAAAAAACCTGCCCAGGAATGTTTACAGCACCTTTATACATAATTCCCCAAACTTGGAAGCAATCTAGATGTCCTTCGATAGGTGAGTGGATTAACTATGATACATCCAGGCAATGGAATGTTATTCAGTCCTAAGAAATGAGCTATCATGCCATGAGAGCTAATCTCAACAGCTAGAGAGGTGGACCATAAAGAAGGCTGAGCACTGAAGAACTGATGCTTTCAAATTGTGGTGCTGGAGAAGACTCTTGCGAGTCACTTAGACAGCAAGGACATCAAACCAGTCAATCGTAAAGGAAATCAACCTTGAATATTCACTGGAAGGACTGATGCTGAAACTGAAGCTCCAACACTTTGGCCATCTGATATGAAGAGCTGACTCTTTGGAAAAGACCCTAATGCTGGAAAAGATGAAAGGCAGGAGGAGAAGGGGATGACAGAGGATGAGATGGTTGGATGGCACCACTGACTCAATAGACATGAATTTTAGCAAGCTCCGGGAGATGGTGAAGGACAGGAAAGCCTGGCATGCAGCAGTCCATGCAGTTGCAAAGAGTCAGACACAACTTAGTGACTAAATAGCAATATATATATATACATATATATATATATATATATACACACACACACACACACACACTGCATGATTCCAACCATATGACATCCTGAAAAGGGCAAAACTATGGAGACAGTAAAAATAGTAGTGGTTGCCAGGCTTTTAGGGCACAGGGAGGGACAAACAGGTGGAGCAAGGATTTATAGGGCAGTGAAAATAAAATATTACAGTAGTAGACAGATACAAGTCATTATACATTTGTCCAAACCCATAGCAGGTATAATACCAAGAGTGACTTCTAAGGTAAACTATGGACTTCAGGAATTTATGATGAGTCAATGTGGGTTCATTGATTGTAAAGTATGTCCCACTCCGGTGGGGGATGTTGATAATGGAGGAGGCTATTTCATGCATTGGAGAAGGAAATGGCAACCCACTCCAGTATTCTTGCCTAGAGAATCCCAGGGATGGGAGAGCCTGGTGGGCTGCCGTCTATGGGGTGGCACAGAGTCGGACACGACTGAAGCGACTTAGCAGCAGCAGCAGTGGCATACACATATGGGGACAGCAGCATATCTCTATACCTTCCTCTCTATTTTGCTGTGAACTTAAAACTGCTCTTAAAAATAATTTTTTGTATTATTATACTAAATAATACAGTTCAATTCAGTTCAGTTGCTCAGTCGTGTCCAACTGTTTGTGACCCCATGAATCACAGCACTCCAGGCCTCCCTGTCCATCACCAACTCCCAGAGTTCACTCAGACTCACGTCCAGCGAGTCTGTGATGCCATCCAGCCATCTCATCCTCGGTCGTCCCCTTCTGCTCCTGCCCCTAATCCCTCTCAGCATCAGAGTCTTTTCCAATGAGTCAACTCTTCGCATGAGGTGGCCAGAATATTGGAGTTTCAGCTTCAGCATCAGTCCTTCTAAAGAACACCCAGGGCCGATTCCTTCAGAATGGACTGGTTGGATCTCCTTGCAGTCCAAGGGACTCTCAAGAGTCTTCTCCAATACCACAGTTCAAAAGCATCAATTCTTCGGCACTCAGCTTTCTTCACAGTCCAACTCTCACATCCATACATGACCAGTGGAAAAACCATAGCCTTGACTAGATGGACTTTTGTTGCCAAAGTAATGCCTCTGCTTTTGAATATGCTATCTAGGTTGGTCATAACTTTCCTCCCAAGGAGTAAGTGTCTTTTAATTTCATGGCTGCAGTCACCATCTGCAGTGATTTTGGAGCCCCCCAAAAATAAAGTCTGACACTATTTCCACTATTTCCCCATCTATTTGCCACAAAGTGATGGGACCAGATGCCATGATCTTAGTTTTCTGAATGTTGAGCTTTAAGCTAACTTTTTCACTCTCCTCTTTCACTTTCATCAAGAGGCTTTTTAGTTCCTCTTCGCTTTCTGCCATAAGGGTGGTGTCATCTGCATATCAAAACTGCTCTTAATAATAATTTTATTTGGCTGTACTGGATCTTCATTGTGTGATCTTCAATCTTTGATTTCGTTATATGGAATCTAGTTCTCTGACCAGCGACTGAACCCCAGCCCCCTGCACTGGGAACTCAGACCACCAGGAAAGTTCCCAAAATAATTTTTTTAAACCATAAAGATATATCAGAGTTTTGTTTGAAAATTAATTTCAGAATGAAACATAATATTTCTAAAAGGGCTATTATCAGAATAAGTCTCAAACTTTCCCAATATGCACCCCTATTTGACATATTTTTAAATACTTTCATCCTTGTATACATACAAGTTGTCATTAAAATAATGCTTTATATGCATTATCAAAATATATAGAAATGGAAGGCCAAAAACGATGAACTTTTAAAAATAAATAGAAGTAAAAATTCCAGTATCTGCTGCCCACAACTCCTCGAGGTCAGAGGGAAAAGAAACCCCTGGCCACAGGCCACTGGCTAGTGGGTGACTCAGGGAGTCCGCAGAGTCGGGGAGAAGGGGCAGGAAATGACTGCACTGCTGCTCAGTACCATAAACTCCAAGCCGATGTCAGACTATCAGTCTCAGGAGACACACACTCTCCTTCCTCTCCCCTCCCTCTGGAACCCTACCCAGGTAACCAGCACAGAGGTGGCACTGCTCTCTTCCCCACATAAGATACTGGCCTGAACTTTGTCCTGGCTGGGCTTTTGGCCTCCTTCCGGACCGCCCTTGGTGATCACACATCAGTTGGAGTTCACCTAGACAAACACACTAAAGAGGTGAGCTGTGAAATAAGACTTTATCTGTACTCCTCCCAAGATAGCACCTAGAACCTGGCTGGGGACAATACTGGCATTTGTTAGGAAAATTACACTGACCAGAGCCATCTAAAATACATGTTTGTCCCTCAACGTCTTCTACCACACTTTTGAAAAAAAGGAGACTTCAGTCAAAAGCTGTTATCCTGAAAAACAAAAGATTTTTTTTCCCCTTAGGCAGGTATTAGAACTTTTTTGAAAAATAGTGTCTCCTTTTAAATTGCTATAACCTTGTGAGTACATTTGTAAGGCCTCCCCAGACATGAAATTAAAAGACACTTACTCCTTGGAAGAAAAGTTATTACCAACCTAGATAGTATATTCAAAAGCAGAGACATTACTTTGCCGAATAAGGTCCGTCCAGTCAAGGCTATGGTTTTTCCTGTGGTCATGTATGGATCTGAGAGTTGGACAGTGAAGAAAGCTGAGCGCCAAAGAATTGATGCTTTTGAACTGTGGTGTTGGAGAAGACTCTTGAGAGTCCCTTGGACTGCAAGGAGATCCAACCAGTCCATTCTGAAGGAGATCAACCCTGGGATTTCTTTGAAAGGAATGATGCTAAAGCTGAAACTCTAGTACTTTGGCCACCTCATGCGAAGAGTTGACTCATTGGAAAAGACTCTGATGTTGGGAGGGATTGAGGGCAGGAGGAGAAGGGGACAACAGAGGATGAGATGGCTGGCATCACTGACTCGCTGGACGTGAGTCTGAGTGAACTCCGGGAGATGGTGATGGATAGGGAGGCCTGTCGTGCTGCGATTCATGGGGTCGCAAAGAGTTGGACATGACTGAGCGACTGAACTGAACTGAACTATGAGTACATTATAAACCAAACATAAACTTACACATTATAAAATATATACAAACATATAAAGGTACACATACTGCCTTTAATTATCCTCAGAGGAAAAAATGAACAATCTGGCTGGTCACCAAGGTCCTCTCAACCCTAAAGTTCTGATTTAGGGTGAGGTTTCACATGAATATTAGAGCTTCCCTGGTGGCTCAGATGGTAAAGAATTTGCCTGCAATGTGGGAAACCTGGGTTTGATTCCTGGGTCAGGAGGATAGGAATGGCAACCCACTCCAGTATTCTTGCCTGGAGAATCCCATGGATGGAGGAGCCTGGCAGGTTACTGTTCATGGGATTGCAGAGTCAGACAGGACTGAGCAACTAACACTTTCACATGAATACTATGGCAGAGTCCAAACGTCAAATTTATTTATTTTCTAGAGACTTGCTGAAATATAAAACTACGGAGGAGAGAATCTTTTGCACTCCCTACCTCACCTCAGCCCTTTGAATTCCACTCAAATCAATGAAATGGACACAGAAGCCACAGATTAACTAGAATGTGATCAAATCTCAACTTCATTTTGTCAGTATAAGCTCACCATGCTAATTTCCTGAACATCCTTGGATGAATTTAAGAAATCATGGGGACTTCCCTTGTGGTCAAGTGGTTACGATTTTTCGGGGATGCAGGTTTAAAGCCTGTTTGGGGAGCTAAGAACCAAAAAACCAAAACATTAAACAGAAGGAATACTGTAACAAATTCAGTAAAGACTTTCAAAGAGTCCACATTTTTTTAAAAAAATCTTTTAAAAAAATCACTGAAGATGTAGAATAAGGAGTGAATAAGGAATGACCACACTGTGGTTTTAAAATGTCTTGAAAAAGCTTTTATGTTTCCTCAAGAAATGACTCATTACGTCCAGTTACTGAAATAACAGATGCCAAGCAGCTAGCACATGCCTAGCACACAGCAGGCTCTCCAAATCCTTATGTAAAGAACCACAAACAAGCCATTACAAATACACAAATAGAAGCATGTCGAATAAGAAATCTTCTCATGGTCTCCATGCTCTTGACCCACCCAGAAAACACAATAAGGATGTTGGTTTGAAGCTGGCACTGGAGGGAACAGCTTGAGGAGTTTCAACGAGGCTGGATATTGGGCAGGAGTCACCTGTGGACTCCTCCCCTGAAAGGAATGCGTGGGAAAAGCCAGCAGAGAAATCAGTTACAGTGGAGTTGGCACACCTCACCTGCATGCTGCTACCACTCTTCTTTTGGAACCGAAAGGACAGTTCCCCATCACTTGGAGCTCAAAGACATGTTTTCAGGACAGAATGGACAAGCAAGTGACTCACTAGCTAACCAGCAACAGGCTTATTGGACAAAGGAGTGAGGGCTTAACAAAACTTGGTGGTGGTGGTGTAGTCGCTAAGTCCTATCCGAATCTTGCAGTCCAGTGGATTGTAGCCTGCCAGGCTCCTCTGTCCATGGGATTCTCCAGCAAGAATACTGGAGTGGGTTGCCATTTCCTTCTCCACGAGATCTTCCTGACCCAGGGGATCTTCCCGACCCAGGAATCAAACCCAGGTCTCCTGCATTGCAGGCAGATGACTTACCAACTGAGCTATGAGGAACTAGACGGATATGCAGTAAAAGGGGGCTTCCCAGGTGGCACAGTGGTAAAGAACCAACCTGCCAATGCGGGAGAAGCAAGAGATGCGGATGCAATCCCTGGGTCAGGAAGATCCCCTGGAGGAGGAAATGGCGACCCCCTGCAGTATTCTTGCCTGGAAAATTCCAGGGACAGAGGAGCCTGGCGGGCTACAGTCCATGGGGTCTCAAAGTCCCGCACACAACTGAGAGACACACAACAGAAGAGGGATTCATGGCTTAGCGAGTTTATATTCAGAAACACAAGCATGTAGTGGGGCAAGTGGATACGCAGGGTGGTGTGTGGAAAGATGACCAGTACTCTGAAGTTACAGACCGGGGTGGGGGTTGCAGGGGGCATAAATGGAGGGCAAGGGACTTTATCAAAATCCCAGGAGGGAAGGGCAGGCTTTGGAAAAGAACAAAGCTGCCTGTGGCCTGAAAAGGAGGGAATGCCGGCTGGGACTGTGAGCAAGAGATAACAGAGGAATGCAACTTTTCTTCTTACAACGTCTGAATTTCAGTTTATTTTTATCTCCCAGTCCCCAACTTCTGGGTCAGCCTAGTAGATTCTCATGAAGGCTGACACCTTCAAATACCTGAAGGTGGTTCTCATAGCCACCCTGACTCCCAGCCCTTCATCACTGCAGGCCAAATATCAGACAAAGAGCCCTTTAAACAGGCCACAGTGAAAAAAAACTTCCCATTCTGGGGTATTTTTCTCCCTTCTGCCATCTACTGGTGAAAATGAAAATATCATAGCCTCCCACCTGAATGTTCAGATCTGCAAATGGGTTTGAAATCCCTTTTGTGTCATATACTTCTTTGTTAGGTGGAATACATTTTTCTCAAAGGAAAAAAATATAAATGATGATTCAATCTTCAATCAGTAAGCACTTGCTGAATGAATAATATGAAATCATACATGTACACATAATACACAAAGTATTTAGGGTAGAGGAGAAACGGCATCAAATTGGGTCCCTTATGAGCTATATGGGCAAGCTATCAATGCTTATCCACTCCTTATCTGTAATAATACCAACAATAATGACAATCACAATGGCTAACACTTACTAATCATTATAAGGAAGAGCCACAATATAGTTCATTTAAACCTCACAAAGTAGCTTTATTACTATCTGTGTTTCTTCAGATAAGGAAATTGAAATAAGAAAAGGTTGAATACTTTGCCCAAGGTCTCACAACTGGATAGTCCAGCTCCTTAGCTTATAATGGGGACAATAATACCCACCTTTTAAGACTGTTCAAGAAACTAGAGACAAGTGTGAAGTTGCTGATACACAGTCTGCTACAGAAAATGACAGATATTGAAACTTCTGTGTGCCAGGCTCTGCAGGATGTTAAGAATCACATCCACGAGAAGGCTGTGGTCCCTGCCCACTGGGTGAGCACAATCACAATACAACATTAAGACTGAGTTCAGCCCAAATAGCACCCAACTTTTCAGCATTGTCTTCCTGCTACCTGCCACAGTGGCTGCGAGAGAGCAGACGCTGGAAAGGAGAGAGGAAGGGGACAGAGTTAAAGGACAAATAAAACCCGGTTCAAGACTCTGTGAGGCAGGACTTCCCTGGTGGTCCAGTGGTTAAGAACCCGCCTTCCAATGCAGGGGGATGTAGGTTCAATCCCTGGCCAGGAAAATAAGATCCCACATGCCTCGGGACAACTAAGCATAGGGGCCTCCAACCAGAGAGCCCGCATGCCGCAACTAGAGAAGGCTGGGCACCCCAACGAAGACCCAGCGCAGCCAAAATAAATTTTTAATAATTAAAAAAAAATTTTTTTTAAGACTCTGTGAGGCAGATGGGAGAAATGCTCTTATTTCCGTGTTAACGGGTGAAAGAAATCGAGGATCAACAACTCCACAAAGTCACAGGGCTACGAACAGTCTCTTGATGGAGACTGTGTTCCCACACTCTGCTGTACTCCCTCCAGTTTCTTCCAGTCCCTGGATGGCACCCATGGGTTAATGAAGGATGAAATTTTGGGAAGGTACTGGATAGACCATGAACAGATAAAAGCTTCAAGAATATGAACAGGTATCAGGTCCACCTCCTAGAGATTCTAGTCTATATATGAGCCCATATTTTTCCCCCATCTCTCTTCCACTTGACACAAGTCAGCTCTTCACTCCAGGTGAGGCTGGTTAGTACGATTTCTCAGAGTTCAAGTTTCTGCAGTTATTTTTGGCTGGCGTCTTTAGTGCATACCTGGGACAGGTGAGGCATGAAAAGGAACGTGGGTGTGGGCAGCCCTTGAGTCTCTAGTGCCGGGGTCTGGGTCTCTTGTCATTCCAGCTAAAGAGGGGTGACTCACACCCTGATTTACTATCGGCCCCAAGGCTGGATTTCACCTTAAGAACTATGTGGATTAAAACTTGTCTACTCTCTGATTCTGCATTCAAGTCTTTGGAGCGTACTTGCTTGATGTTATTTTTGTTACCTGCTTTTGATAACATGGACGCCTTCGTTTTCTGTAACCAACTCCACAGTCCGTAGTTCTTTCTGGTCTCATTCCCCAGGGCTGTGAAGGACCTGGGGCATAGTCTCGGATTTGGATTTGGGGCTAGATCTGCAGGTAGGAACTTACCTGGAAAATACTCTGGCTATAAACCGGATGTTCCTATAGAGTCAGCCAAGCCTGGGATATCCATTTTTCTTGGCTGCACTGGGTCTTCGTTGCAGCATGTGGGCCTGGTTACCCTGTGGCAGGTGGTATTTTATTTCCCTGATTAGGGATCGAACCTGTTGTCCCCTGCATTGGAAGGTGGATTTTCAATCACTGGACCACCAGGGAAGTCCTTCATCACATTTTTGAAGGACTGAGAAAATAATAATCTAGCTGAGTCTAGATCCCTCCCAGCAACTTCTAGAATCCTCTCAGACTGCCCTTAAATTCCAGAGAGCCTGGAATTCTGGGCCCGCTTTAAGCTTAGAACCGCCTACTTGGGTGAAACACCAGCACTGGGATCCTATGCTGTTGTTCAGCTTCTAAGTTGTGTCTGACTCTTTGTGACACCATGGACTGCTGCACACCAGGCTTCCCTGTCCTTCACTATCTGCTGGAGTTTGCTCAAACTCATGTCCATTGAATCAGTGATGCCATTCAGCGATCTCATCCTCTGTCGCCCCTTCTCCTGCCCTTAATCTTTCCCAGCATCAGGATCTTTTCCAATGAGTCGGCTCTTCACATCAGGTGGCCAAAGTATTGGCACTTCAGCCTCAGCATCAGTACTTCAATGAACATTCAGGGTTGATCTCCTTGCTGTCTAAGGGACTTTCAAGAGTCTTCTCCAGCACCACTATTTGAAAGCATCAATTCTTCAGCACTCAGCCTTCTTTATGGTCCAACTCTCACATCCATACATGACTGCTGGGAAAAGCATAGCCTATGTTTGGGATCCTAAGACCCTTCCCTTCATAAGGTAAAGATACTTTCCTCATTTCACTTTGGCTCAGCACAGAGGAAGGAAGTAAAACCAGGTTGGTTAGTATCATGAAATCATGATACAATGAATACTGTATAAAGTGGCTCTATGATTCAGATGAGAAATAAGGGAGAATTTTCTCTGGGGCAGCATCACTGACTACTGCAAGATAATCCCTCTAAGTCATATAAGTTAGGTGTGGGAATTGATTGCAACTGGGAGGTGGAGGAAGATGGTTGATTATTTTAAAGCCTTCAGTGTCCTAAATCAGGAAAGCAGAACTAAGAAATTACACCAAGATGGAACTAGAAAAAAGGCTAGAGACCTCCTTCTCCACTTCTAAAACTAGACCTTTGAGCCCTTGACTGCAAAAACAATTTACATTTAAGAGGATATCATTGTAAATTTCTGTACTTCTAGCCATCCTACCATTTCTGAAGACTTGTGTGCATGCAGACTCAGTAGTATCTGACTGTGCAACTCCATGGACTATAGCCCGCCCGGCTCCTCTGTCCATGAGTTTTCCCAGGCAAGAATACTGGAGTAGTAGCCATTCCCTCCTCCAGGGGATCTTCCTGACCCTGGGATCGAACCCATGTCTCCTGCACTGTCAGGCGGATTTTTACCACTGAGCCACTGGGGAAGCTACTTCCTGTCTTTTCTCCACTTTCTTTGTAATTAACTCTATCTACCAGTTGTACTCCACAACACAATCTTAACCCCCCCCCCCAAAAAATGTAGCAGTCCAGAAAGACAGTCTGTACTGGGTTGAAGTGTCTCCCCAAAATCCATGTCTACATGGAATGCCAGAATGTGACCTTATTTGAAACTAGGATCTTTGTAAATATGAGTCAAGACGAGGTCATACTGGAGTAGGGTGTGACCTAAATCCCCAATGCTGGGAAAGACTGAGGGCAAGAGAAGTGGGTGACAGAGGATGAGATGGTTGGATGGCATCAACGACTCAATGGACAATTTGAGCAAGCTCCGAGAGATAGTGAGGGACAGGGATGCCTAGTGTGCTGCAGTTCATGGGGTCACAAAGAGTCAGATACAACTTAGCAACTAAAAACAACTAAACTCAACCACTGCATCTTTGCAAGAAGCCCACGTAAAAAGCACAGACACACAGAAGGGAGGGTTATGTGAAGATGGGAGCAGAGACTGGAGCTGTTTTCACAAGCCAAGGACCACCAGCAACCACCAGAAGCTAGAAGAGGCAAGGACAGACCCTTCTCAGGAGGTTTCAGACGCAACATAGCCCTGGTGACATCTTGATCCTGGACTTCTAGGTTACAGAACTGTGATCCAACAAACTGCTGTTCTTTTAAGCCCCGCTCTGTGGTACTTTGTTACATGTACATTGTACTCTGTGACCCCATGGACTGTAGCCAAGTAGGCTTCTCTGTCCATGGAATCCTCCAGGCAAAAACACTGGAGTAGGTTGCCATTTCCTTCTCCAGGGAATCTTCCCAACCCAGGGGTTGAACCTGGGTCTCCTGCATTGCAGGTGCAGTCTTTATTGTCCGAGCCACCAGGGAAACTCACTGTTACAAGAGCCCCAGGAGACTCAAGACTTCGCAATCTTGCCTTGGTGGACAGGGAGCATGAAGAACAGCTTGATTAGTGATACAAACCCACGGTTTCGTCCTCATTTGCACCTGGATCACATTCATTTCTGTGCCTGCTGCCCTTCACAAGGATATCTCTACTCATTCGGTCTGAGACTCTAGTTTATGGTCTGGACCCACCAACATGCCTGAAGACACGTCATCCACCTTTCTTCCCTAGTGGCCCATCTTCCCAACCTAGCAAAGCATACTCTAAAGTACTTCAGAGAAAGCAGCTAAGCTTTAGGTTTCTACCCTTTCTAGTCTCTGCAGAAATATGCATGTACCTGAGGGGTCCACAGACCCTAGGTTTGGGATCCTATTTAAAAAGTTCAGATTTCTTCAGAATAATTAGTCTCTTCTTACGAACCACCCACAAAGTGAAGTTGCTCAATCGTGTCTGACTTTTTGTGACCCCATGGACTATAGCCTGTCAGGTTCCTCCATCCATGGGATTTTCAAAGCAAGAATACTGGAGTGGGTTGCCATTTCCTTTCCCAGGGGATCTTACTGACCCAGGGATCAAACCTGGGTCTCCAGCACTGTAGGCAGACTCTTTACCATCTGAGCTACCTGGGAATCCCACCACCCGCAACCTGATTCAAATTCAGCCTGCTTCTAAAGTCTTCCACTGAGTTGAAATAGCAATCATCCATTGGCTTCTATCCACTGGCTCAGAGGGAGACAGAGCTACCATTATCTAAGCTGCTCTGGAGAGTCCCAACAGGAAATACACTAATGGAGAATTAGCCCCCAGTGGTGGGCACCCCACCCACCATATTTACAAAGATCTTCCTGCAATCAATGGTCCACATTTGATTCCCACAGAGAATTTTACTGACATCTACTTTTCACTTCTTACTAAACACTTCAAGAAACACAACATGCACTTTCCATTAAAATGTACATGGAAGACTTCCCTGGTGGCACAGTGGGTTAGGAATCTGCCTGCCAATGCAGGGGACACAGGTTTGATCCCTGGTCCGGGAAGATTCCACATGCCTTGGAGCAACTAAGCCCATGCGCCACAACTACTGAGCCCGTGAGGTGAAACTACTGAAGCTGGGCACCTCGAGCCAGTGACCCCCAACAGGCAAGGCACTGCAACAAGAAAGCTGTGCACTGCAATGAAGAGCAGTCCATGCTAGCCGCAACCAGAGAAAGTCCACCCACAGCAGTCTCCTTCTATGAAGTCTTTAACACAAAAAGGTCTTGAAGGAGTCTGAATTTTTTTTATAATTATATTTAAATTTATGATTTCCCATTCAGAGTCATGAAGCACAAGCTGAGACTGCTTAGTACTGCTGTTTTTAGATATAAACATCCCTTTCCTCTACAATTACAGGCTGAGGGCTTCGTTAGCCCAGTCCTTGACTTGCGGCTGAAAAAGGCACAGGTCTGTGTGAAGGGACAGGAGAGCACGTGCTCCTCATGTCAGGAACCAGTAACCACAGTGGAAGGCCAGTCTGAGTCTCGACATCAGCACTGTGACAACGTCCCACAGCAACAACGCTCGAACACTCGGAAGGGGCCCGGTACTGTAGGAGCTGGGCCGTCTGGACGCAACGCTGGCAGACTGGCCTGAGGAAGAGGTCCCGTTCTCTCCAATCCTCTCCACAGAGCAGAAGGCAGAAACCAAGTCTCTACAAAAGAGATTAATGGCCTTTCCGTTTCTTCATTTTTCCTCCAGCCACCTTGTTCCTGACACCGATCGCACCCTCCGTGTCATCATTGTCCCCAGTATCTTCCCGTGAGCGCTTCTTCTTCTCTCCGTGCTCCCTTAACTCCTGCAACAAACAGAAAGGATGGGGTTGATCGTGAACTACTGTCACTGAGGGTAACACATCCTGGTCTCCGCTCCATCAAATCAAACCCTCGGCTTCCCTGGCGGTCCAGTGGCTAAGAGTCCCTGCTTCCAGTGCAGGGGGCTCGGTTGGATCCCTGGTCAGGGAACTATTAAAAGACCTCACACACTGCAACTAAGAAACCTGGTGTAGCTGGCAAGCTAGATAAATAAAATCTTGATAAATTAGAAAATTCATTTATTTTAAACAAACAAAAAAAACCCTAAGTAATTTCCTAACATCTCACATTAGCAAAGAAATAAAACCAAAATCCCAGTATACAAAACTGTTAATCTAACTAGTCATCAAAGATAAAAAAAATAAAAACAGGAAGCTACCATTTTCATATGGCAGACTAGCAAAGATTTGAGAGAATGGTAATACCTAGAACTGGTCAGGGCAGGGGGGAGGCATAGACACTGTCCCATATACAATGTCACATACATTGTGTAAGCTGCTATAGCTTTCCTGGAGAGCAACTGGCCATTCTGTATGAATTTGAACTGTGTATTCTCCACTCAACAATTGATTCCACTTCTAGGAATTTATTCTAAGGAAACAAGTGTGCAAAGCTGTACAAGGTAGGATACTCAACACAAGTTATTAACTAAAAGATATAAAACTGGGAAAAGCATGAACACATATCAATGGAAAGCATGTTACATATTCATAACAGAATCATTAAGAAGGGATGGCATGAGAATTTTAAGATGCTAGCATCTAAGGTAACAGTCTCTAAAACCTACAAGTGGTACTGTTTTTAAAAAACTGAATTCATCCTCCTCGGCTGCTAATTGTCTAGAACACATAATCTGACTTCCCTTGCCAATTCAGAAGGTAGTGAAGGAACTTTCAGTGACTCTAAGAAATTAGTCCTGCTGCTATGTTTAGGCAAGTTTGGTAACTGAATCAAATGAGTGCTAACATGCAGCCTAGATGAAGATTTTTGAATAGAGTTTAAAATGTGAAAGAAAAAGAAAAAAAACGTGATCACATTAATCTAGATTAGTTGAAACAGAAAAAACAATACACATTTAGATAAAGTCATATACAAATTGGATAAAGTCTCATTATAGCTAAAGAAACACAGCCAAATGTAATCAATTGTTTTCTGTGGGGGGGGGGGGCTTATGTGTTTCACTATTTTAATCCTTTCTGTATTTTCTAAAAAATGTTTTCCAACACACATCAAATTTTTTATAAACAAAAACACCAAGACTTCCATGTGGGCAGAAAAACAAGCCCATACCTCAGCTACTCAGAAAGCGCCCCATGCACTAAGTCTCTTCCCTCACAGCAGCACTCCTGGGATGTAACAGGGCACTGGCAAGCATTCTCCTCTAGACCCTTCTGTCTCCACTGCTCCCCCTACAGCTGCTCTCAGGAACTACACTGTCCACCCCGGCTTATCAGATACTCATAAACCCTGTCCCCAAGGTAACTACTCTTCCTCATCTACAGGTGAGGGACTGACTCTGAGAGGTCAGACACCTTGTCCAGACTCACAGTTCACAGCTGCGTCTTCTCATCTCAAGTTCAAAGGTTTTCCTGCCTCACTGTTCCTGCCACCACGAACAGTGGCTGGGAATGAATGTAGTCACTGTGATCAGACTGAGTCCAAACCCTGATTTGACCATTTAGTTACAGGGTCAAAAGCAAACTGCCTGCATCTCTATGTTTTAGTATACTCATCTTACACTTGGAATAAAATAATACCATTTATTGAGGATTAACACGATAAAAGTGTCTTGCATGCAGTTAAGTTGCATAGAAGCTGGTGAGAAAAGGCATTGTAGGGGTTTCCCTGGTGGCTCCATGGTGAAGAATCTGCCTGCCAATGCAGGAGACATGGTTTCGATCCTGGTCCGGGAAGATCCCACAAGTCTCAGAGCAACTAACTAACCCCCTGAGCCACAACTACTGAACCTGTGTTCTGGAGTCCATGTATCACAGCTACTGAGGCTCGTGCACCACAGAGCCGATGCTCAGCAACAAGAGAAGGATGCCACAATGAGAAGCCCTCGCATCGCAACCAGAGAGTAGCCTCAGCTCGCCGCAGCTAGAGAAAGCCTGCGCAACGATGAAAACCCAGCACAGCCAAAAATAAACAAATGAACGAGTTGCACACCATTCGGGCAAATCTCTGGGCCTCAGTGACACGTTCTGTCAGCATCATGACCTCGTCGTCCTGGGTTGGAAAGACAGGCAGTTTCTTCCCAATCAAGTGCTCTATGCGCTGGAAGAGCTCCACGTCGTACCTGAGGAAGGAAAGTTGACACGGCTCTGGCTGGCTGACAACATACACATCCGTCTGTCCATCCGAAAACGATGACATAACAGGAGACACGGTTTTCAGTAATGTCAAACCTATTATTCCTTTTCAGAACACTGATTAAATGCAATCTGCTGTGCAGAGCCCAGCAGAAAACCACCCACCACATCCCTGACTCCCCAAAAGCCTAGGACACATGGCAGTTCGCTCCTTTAAAAACAAAATCAGAAGAACGGTTATTGTAATATGGTGAGCCGAGGCAACGGTCACTGTTCTCTGGCTCCAGACGTTACAAGAAAGAACAGGGTTTTGGTGTATGCGCTTTTATACACCAAGTACTCCGCTACACACATGCAGTATATGCTCTTTACATATGTGTCTTCAGTCTTCATTAAAACCTTGCAAGGTTGGTATTGCTATTTCCATTTTACAAATGATGGAGGTGGGATGAGGAAGGCTTAGTGCCTATTACAGTAAAAGGTGAAGTCAGGTTCCAAGTGAGTTGGCCCCAGGGTTCTGCTTCTTTCTCTACATTGCTCTGCCCTGAAGTCGGGTCACTTACTGCGTGACAAAGGTAATAGCCTTTCCAGAGCGCCCAGCTCGAGCCGTCCGACCTACTCGATGGATGTAATCCTGAAACACAATGGGGAAGTAACTCTGAGTCAGCTGGAATATGAATTAAAAACTGTGTATGTAAAGTGTTCCTGCCAACCTTTGAAAGAAAACAGATCTGTCCTGGAACGTGGAGAAACAGACTGGCAACCCATTGGAATTTATGTGCCTCACTTTTTAAACTCTCCTCACAGCACAAAACTGAACCCCCCTTTTCCTTTCTTTTATAGAAAGATGAATCCACGAAGCCCTTCTCCACGGACACAGTCACAGATAGAGGAAAACAGCCTGGGTCTACAGGTAGACCTGGTCACAGCTCTGCTTCCCCCCATCCCAACCAACGACAGAACTATCTGCAAGTCCCAGAACCTCTCTGAACCATGGTTTCTGCCTATAAGACAGGGGCACAAACACACTGTCGAACTCAGGGTTACAGTGAAAATCCTATGCAAGAGCACCTTGCCTACAGCAGTTTAATACAAAGTCGAGACACTGGTTGTTCTCAGCTGGGGGCAGTTTTGTCCTCCCCAGGGAGCATCTATGAGCTGTCTGGAAATATACCTGGTGGCCACAGTCACCTGTGGGCAGGGGCCAGGAATGCTAAGCATCCTACAATGCAAAGGACAGCCACACAACAGAGAACTCCTGGCCTGAGGTGTTAATGGTGCCCAGGCTGCAAAACCCTGGGATGGCTGAGGACCACAGACTGCCATTCTCATCAGTTAGACCACCAGAGGTCAGCATGTGGTGCATCTGCTCCTCTGATGGTGAGCACCTTGCCCCTCTCCTGGGTTCCTTCCTTCACGTTCACTGACATCACGTCCACAGGCATGTGCAAGATGAGGAGAATGAACAGATCAAGAGTTTCCCAATTTCTGATACTTAACTAACCAAGGACGGACGGACACACACACACACACACACACACACACACACACACACACACACACACACACACACACACACACACACACACACACACACACACACCCCCCCCCCCAACACTGTAACTAAAGGAAGACAACAAGCATTGAAAAATACACTTCGGGGGCTGCCCTGATGGCTCAGATGATAAAAGAAATACACTTTGGATACAACGGACTATTATTCAGCCACATTAATGAATGATACCTTCCTGTTTGTGACAACACTGGCTAGACCTTGAAGGTATTCGACTCAGTAAAATGAATTACAGACAAATACAGAGATCTCACTTATACATGAAATCTAACAACAACAAAAAACTGAGCTCACAGATACAGAAAACAGGTTTGATGGTGGCCAGAGGCAGGATGGGTGTTTGTAAAGTAGGTGAAAGAGGTCAAAAGGTACAAATTTCAGTTATAAAATAAGTAGGTCATGGGGATGTAATGTACAACTTGCGGACAAGAGTTAAAAACATGGTACTGCACATTTGAAAGTTGCTAAGGGAAAATATCTTAGAAGTTCTCAGCAAAAGAAAAAAAAAGTGCAACTATGAATGGTGACAGATGCTACCTAGACTTACTTGTGGCCATTCTGCAGTATATACAAATACTGAATCATCACATTTTATACCTAAACTAACACAGTGTTACATGTCAATTACACCTCAATTCAAAAAAAAAAAAAAAAGAAAAGAAAAGAAAGCAGGGAGAGAGAATTAGAGAGGAAGAAAGGAAAGGAGATGGGAAGGAGAAAGGAAAAGAAAGAGAAAGAAAAGAAAAATATTTTGGGTGAGAAAGTCAGGTCAGCAATAAGACTCACCTTGGAATGGGTAGGAATGTCAAAGTTAACCACTACATCCACATGGGGTATGTCCAAACCGCGGCTTGCAACATCAGTTGCTAGAAGAATGGAACGAGCCTTCGCCTTAAATTTATTAAGGGATCCCAGGCGCTTGCTCTGAAACAATGAAAAGAAATGGAAAGAATTTTCATCTTGAAAATCTAAGGAATCTTGGAAATCCAAGACACACAAACTAGACATATTTAATAGATACAAGAACCAAGAAAGAAAGTTTTAAAATGATGTTTCCCCTTCAGTCTAACTGGGCTTCACAAGTCAAAAGGAAACATGAAAGCAAAAAAATAAAAGGTCTAAGACTAAATCTAGGAAATACTAACATAAAACATTGTCAAACATGACAGAAAGGTAACTGGGAAATAATTTACAAGGGCTGAACAAATCGGGCTTCCCAGGTGGTGCTAGTGGTAAGGAACCTGCCTGCCAACGCAGGAGATGTAAGAGACCTCCTCCAGGACCCCTGGCATGGCAACCCATTGCAGTACTCTTGCCTGGAGAATCCCACCAACAGAGGAGCCTGGAAGGCTACAATCCATGGTGTAACACAGAGTCTGACACAGCTGAAGCGACTTAGCAGGCACACATGCTGAATAAATCAACTCTGCAGCTTCCATACCAGACAACCACGTGCGGAATATTCTAACTGGAGCCTCCTGCTATCCTGAAAGGAGGAAGCAGCATTGACAGCAACACTTTAAAGCCCGTAACACCAGGACAGCTCCGGAAAGACGCACTGGTGTCACATGCTGCTACTGCAGAAACCTCCTGCCGTGAGGTTTATCTTTCTCACTAATGATGCTGAAGAACAGTTACCTGACTCATCTGTCCGTGGAGGGGAATGGCGGTGAATCCAAGATTTCGGAGTAGCAGAGCTGTCCTCTGAGTGTTGTTACAGGTGCTGCAGAATATCATAAAGGAGTTCCCAGCCAACTCATTCAGAATATAAACCAGGTAGGTATCCTAAGTTACAAAGCCAAAACAATATATGTAACTGAACCTGGAAGAAAGTCAGAGTCCTGGGCATACAAACTACATAAAAGACTAAGCCTCTAGCTGCTTCTCAATTACCCAGACCCTCAGCTGGCAGCCCTGCGCCCCTTCATCAGCTTTATCATTATCATCTCTGGGAACCATGAGTAATACACACAGCCTGACACCAAGCATAAGGCAATCTGGGCTCAGCAAGCACGCAAAGCCCTTCCATCAGAAGTCAAGACTAGGGTCCACTGCCCACAAAAAAGCCACATAATAAGCAGACCAAAGAAAAACTACCTCAAGGATGGGGTTAGGAAGGGATTATATCACGACTTCATTACTCTGGTTGAATACATTGTGAATTCCCGGAATGCTCCGCGTTATCAGTGATATATGTAAACACAGCATGAGCTCTAAAACAAACAGCACTTAGCTAATCAAGAGCTGACACTTTCAGACACTGTGCTGAAGGAGGGGAGGGAGAGGCAGGAATGATCAGAGTAAACACTCTACCTTGAACTTGGAAGGAATAAAAAGATAATACTGCTGCAACTTCTCAACCGTCTGGTACTTGGAGGAGACGGCGCATTTCACAGGGTTCTTTAGCGCCGCTCGCTGAAGTTTTTGCACCTGGAGAAAGGACACCTAGATTAGTACGTTGACTCCTAAGTCCTCTGTTTTTATTCTTGTTACCAGGACTGTTTCTACTTATCATATCAGTTCTTATAAAGAAGAAAAGAGAAGTCCTAGAAAAGTTCACCTTCTTGGTCATCGTAGCAGAGAAGAGAAATGTTTTCCGATCTCGGGGAATCACTTTGAGGATCTTGTCAACCTAAGGCAGAAAGAGCAAAGGATACCAACATGACATTTACACTGGAAACGTGCAAATGTATTTTGTGAAGGAGATAATGGATCACAAACTAAATACATCACAGTGGGGATCTGGGAACTCAAACCTTTGATTCAATTCAGCTAAAACTTACTGAATGTATACTATCAGGTAGCATACCCGATGCTATCAAAAAATAATGCAAATCAGAGAAAAGAACATTTTAAATCAGTACAGTATAGCTAGTCTAAGAGAAAAGGAAAGAATAAGCATTAATCAACTAAGTAAGCTATAAAGAACTTCTTGTCAAAGAAAAGATAGAGGTTGAAATCAAATGAAATGGAAAAGAAAATCTGGTTTTGATATTTCTTATCTCTAAAATCAAAGTCAGACTACATATAATATATAGGCTTTTTGCCCAACTATTTGTTTTTTAATTGAAGTACAGTTGATTTACACCGTTTCAAGTGGACAGCAAAGTGATTCACATATATATACTCTTTTTCAGATTTTTTTCCACTACGTGTATGTGTGGGTGTGTGTTATTCATGTGTCTGACTCTTTGTGGCCCCATAGACTGTAGCCTGCCAGGCTCCTCTGTCCATGGAATCTTCCAGGCAAAAATACTGGAGTAGGTTGCCATCCCCTGTGCAGGGGATCCTCCCAACACAGGGATCAAACTCACGCTTCCTGCATTGCAGGCAGATTCTTTATCGTCTGAAAACCAGGGAAGCCCCCCCAGCACAGGTTATTACAAAATACTAAATACCATTCCATGTGCTATACCGTAGGTCGTATTGTTTATTTTATATATAATAGTCTGTATATGTTAATCCTAAATTCCTAATCTATCTCCCCCTCAAAAGTCAGACTATATTCTAAAGAGGATGCTGAGACTATTTACAATAGCCTGAGGGATAAAGCGGTGGTACATTATACAATATAATAGTACTCAGACATTAAAAATGAAACAATGCCATCTGCAACAACACGGATAGACCTAGAGATTATTATCCTAAGTGAAGTCAGACAAAGACAAATATCCTATGACATCACTTACATGTGGAATCTAAAAAACAGTACAAATTAACTTATTTATGAAACAGATTCACAGACATAGAAAACAAACTTAAGGTTACCAAGAGGAAGCAGGGGAGATAAATTAATAGTTTGGGATTGGCAGATGCAAAATACTGTGTATAAAGTAAATAAACAACAAGGTCCTATTACATAGGGACAGGGAACTATTTTCAATATCTTGTAAGAAACTATAATGGAACAGAATGGGGAAAAGAACATACACACACACATATTCCCACATAGATATCTGTATAACTGAATCACTTTGCTACATACCAGAAACGCTGTAAATCAATAACGCTTCAATTTCAAAATTAATTAAATTTAAAAGCAATAAGGATATCTTGTACCAGCACAGGGACACAGAGTCATTATTCTGTAATAATCTTAAATGGAGTACATGGAGCATAATCTACAAAAATCCTGAAGCACTATGTTGCACTCCTAAAAGCAATATAATATTGTAAATCAACCATCTTTCAATAAAAAAGAAAAGCAGCAGATATGTTAAATTAACTGACAATGCTAAATGCTCCAGAGAGCAAGTGAGCTATGAATCAGACTTTGAAACGGGGCACCTGAGAAGTTCTAAGAGGACAAAAGATGTTAAGAGCTCACCTCTGTCTCAAAATCCATATTCAAGATTCGGTCTGCCTCATCCATCACCAAGTACTTGAGGGCTCTTAAGTTGAAACCTTTCGTATTTTCCAAGTGGTCAATCAGTCGGCCAGGAGTTGCTAACAAGAAAGGTTGAGGACATGTTTAAGAAAAAGAACAGAAAGGGAGTGACCTCCCCCTCCTAATCAGAATTCCAGAAATTAAAAAAAAAAAAAACATTAAACAGGGTTAGACAGTCACTCTTTGAACACTTTCCGCACAAGTAAAGTACACAGAGCATCAGTAGATTTTTCGGAAATTCATTCTCACCAGCACCTTTCACCGGTGTCAGTCACTCACCTATCACTACATGTGGTTTTTTGGCCAGGGCCAGAGATTGGGACATTGAATCAATTCCACCTACAATGACAGCTATAGAAATAAAAAGCATATTAAAAAGAGATCCTTAATTTTGTTTCCATAATGCAGTGGACATCTTTTAAAGCCAATGCCAGATTTCTACTTTCATTTATCTTCCCTTACAACAACAACTTTCCCCAAAACTAAAATACCCAGTCAGCTCTTTAGGCCAGTGAACTTATATTAACAACACTTCCTTTCATTCCCTTTCACATTCATGCTCAACCTGTGAAGAAACTGTGAAGAGTCCTTTCCTCCCAACACTTACCACACTGCACCCCAATAGAAGACCCCAGGGCTTCAAACTGCTCTGAGATCTGAAAAGCCAGCTCCCGAGTAGGGGTGAGAACTAAGGCAAACAGACGCTGGGGTGTCTCCAACAATGCGTTGAGAATGGGCAGAGCAAAGGCGCCGGTTTTCCCAGAGCCAGTTTCTGCCAGCCCAATGATATCACGACCTAGAAGACAAAGAATATACATATTAGCAGAGAAATGCTCTCTGCACCATTCCCATATTGGTGGAAATATGACTAAATGCTGGGCACAACACAGACCATGAATAAACATTTGATGAACTGAGGGGAGGAGGAGGTTGATCAGACAGAAGACACGGTCTCTGTCCTGAATAAGCTCAAAATCCAGAGGTAAAATACACAATACATAATAATATGATAGGTCCCTGTAGGACAGGGTGCAAAAGGAAGGAGTAACTTACTGCTTGGAGGAGTCAGGAAAGGCTAACAGAGGTGACAGGCAAAGTAAATCTGGAGGTCAGCAAAGAAAGGACAGTCTCGTGTGAGGAAAGAGGCTTTAAAGAACACAGAATGAGTAGGGAGAGGGAAAAATACAACACGGCCAGAACACAGAAGTCAAGGGGGAAAAAGGAGAAGAATGAGGAAACCCACAGCCATGCTAAGGAGTTTGGATGTCTTCCTTTAAGACTGAGGATCTGGAGGATTTTAGGCAGGGAGTATGATGACCTTTAAGTATCAACACTCTTTAAGACTTCCCTGGTGACTCAGATGGTAAAGAAGCTGCCTGCAATACAGGAGACCTGGGTTCTATCCCTGGGTTGGGAAGATCCTCTGGAGAAGGAAATGGCAACCCACTCCAGTACTCTTGCCTAGAAAAATCCCATGGACAGAGGAGCCTGGCGGGCTACAGTCCAGGGGTCACAAAGAGTCGGACACGACTGAGTGACTAACACATGACATGACTCTTTGAGAAGATGAACCCCGGGCCTGACGGCATAAGGAGAAGCCAAGGAGCTTAACAGTGATCGCTGTCTATACTGCTCCTCCTGAGGGAAAAATGCCAGAAGTAACTCCTTAAGAATGGTCTGAGAGACACAGATGTATAGAACGGACTTTTGGACTCCGAGGGAGAGGGTGGATGATTTGGGAGAATAGCATTGAAACATGTATACTATCATGTAAGAAACGGATAGCCAGTCTATTTTCGATACAGGATACAGGATGCTTGGGGCTGGTGCACGGGATGATCCAGAGAGATGATATGGGGTAGGAGGTGGGAGGGGGGCTCAGAATTGGGAACTCATGTACACCCATGGCTGATTCATGTCAATGTATGGCAAAACCAATACAGTATTATAAAGCAAAATAAAGTAAAAATAAAAATTTAAAAAAAAAAAGAATAGTCTGTTGTTGCCAATCAAGCCATAACTAAGAAGATTTGGCAATTAATTCCCAAGCCAAAACCACTGTCTCTAGGTTCGCTGTAGCCCCCAAGGCAGCAGTCTTTGGCCAGGGCCAGAGACTGGGACGCTGAATCAATGTCCCAGCACCCAGGGGAAAGGTTTCCTTCAAGTAATGACCGCCAGACTTGATTGCTAAGGATTCCTCACCTAGAAATTTTCCCTGACGCAACTTGAACGTGACTCTCTTCGTTACACTCTAAAGTGACATCAAGGGCCAAAATGGGGAAAGCACAGGAAAATGAGACCTCAGTGAGGATTCGAGGGGAGTTATGATGATAGCCTGAACAGAGGCCAGGTGAAGTGAGAGACAGAGAGTAACAAAACAAAAATGAACAGTCACTGTAAATCAACTACATTTCAATAAAATAAAAATAAAAGACAGAAAGTAATGAAAGAAAATCCGACTGGCACAGAGGTTTCTACCTGGGGAAACTCAAAGGCCATAAACTGAGATACAGGTGACAGAGAAATTAGTTCTGGTGAGAAAAATAAAGACTCTGGTTTGGATACAGGGAACTTGAGATTTCTGCAGTAAGCCTGGAAAGAAGTATCCAAAACCCAGTTGGACAAACTTGTTTGGAGTTCATCCAAAAAAATATGGGCTAGAAATACAGACGTAGCAGGCAAGGGCATCGGACCAGTGGCGCTCCCCCAGGGGCCGACACATCAGAGTAAACCATGAAGTTTTATATCTATATATGCCTAGGTCCCACACCTGGAAATTCCAATTCGGAAGGTCTAGGCTGGAGCCCAGAAATCACTAGAGTTTTAAAAGATCCACAGGTGATTCTAATGAGCACTGGCTGAAACTCACTGATGCAGACAGCATTAAAGCTTCAGGACCGGATGAGAGTAGAATTTTACAGTGAGGGTAAAAAAGGATGAAGATAGAATTAACACTGCAAGGCAAAGGAAAAGAACCAGAAGAAACTGAGAAAGAAATGCTGGAAAGACAAAAGCCAACAAACCACCCTGCAGAAAGTAAGTTCATTAACACCGCAGAATTACTTTTTAAAGAGGCAAAAAGCCACAAACTTTTTATCTTTACTGACCATACTTTATTTCACTTGAAGTAGGCAAAGCAATAGCTCTCAAACGTGGTTAAGTATTTAACTGAGTATGTGAAACTTTACACTGAACCTGAAACAGACCACATACTTAATTTCAACCTACCTTGTAAGGCCAAAGGAATAGCTTCAATCTGGATCTTTGTGGGCTTTGTCCACCCCAACTGGTCACAAGCTTCACACAACACATCTGTCACACCCTTAGAATTCAGAAAAACACAGTTTAGCAAAGAACAACACACTCGCCTCCCACACAACTAAAGGACTGTCAGGGCAGCCTTGCTGGTGACACGTGCATCTTTGGATCATTTTGATTCAAAAGGTATTTATTGCAGATGGTGACTGCAGCCATGAAATTAAAAGACGCTTACTCCTTGGAAGAAAAGTTATAACTAACCTAGACAGCACATTAAAAAGCAGAGACATTACTTTGCCAACAAAGGTACATCTAGTCAAAGCTATGGTTTTTCCAGTGATCATGTATGGATGTGGGAGTTGGACTATAAAGAAAGCTGAGAGCCAAAGAATCGATGCTCTTGAATGGTGGTGCTGGAGAAGACTCTTGAGAGTCCCTTGGACTGCAAGGAGATGCAACCAGTCCATCCTAAAGGAAATCAGTCCTGAATACTCACTGGAAGAACTGATACTGAAGCTGAAACGCCAATACGTTGGCCACCGGATGCAAAGAACTGATTCATTGGAAAAGACCCTGATGCTGGGAAAGACTGAAAGCGGGAGGAGAAGCGGACCACAGAGGATGAGGTGGTTGGATGGCATCACCGACTCAATGGACATAAGTCTGAGTAGACACCGGGAGTTGGTGATGGACAGGGAAGCCTGGCATGCTGCAATCCATGGGGTCGCAATGAGTCGGACACCACGGAGCGACTGAACTGAACTGACTCAGTCTCCTTAACTTTGAGTACAGGAACAGTAACTCAAGGCTGTCATCACTCTCCACTAACCAGGGACCAAGCCAAGTTCTTTACGTGGGTTACTTCATTTAATCTTCACAGTTCTATGAGATACTTAGCATAATCCTCAATTTACAGAGGTGGAAGGTCATGCACCGAGATAACTTGCAACTAGTTATGGGTCAGAATTCAAACCCGACTCATCAAATCCTAAACCCAAATCGGACAGGTCGCACTGGACAATATCCTGCACAAACACAGCGTTGCCCCCCCAAGTGGAGCTGAAATGGGCAAATGGGGCTCCAGCGCCTGGCCTCCCTCCCACCACCCAAACTCGGAGTTGAGGGTGGGCCCTCGTCCCGAACCTGAGCCTCGGGTACCCCGTGGGAAACCTGAGCTAGGCCCCGGCTGCTTCCGCACACCACAGGCCTGATGGAAGGCAACCGGACTCTGCCCGCGCCTGGCGCCGGAGGAACAAAGGGAAGCTGGCATCATCCACTCTTACCAGGTCTTTAAATGTTTTCGTTTCTTCCACCTCCACCGCCGTCTGGGGCGCATCCATGCCTTCCCGGGAATCGTGCTCCACGGACGCCGCCATGCCGTCCGCGAACTCCGGAAGTGGGTCGGCGGACGCAGGATTCTGGGAAATGTAGTTTTAGCTCTCTCCGGCTGCGGCGGTGTGTTGTGGGCGCCCCGCTGCGGCTTTGCCCAGGACTTTGCACCAGCCGGCCTGGTAGGCGGGGCTTCGCGAACAGGTACATATTTAAAAAAAAAAAAAAAAAAAAAAAAGGATGGATATAAACGTTAGGACTTGTGGAACTGAGCCAAAAGCAGAAGGACTTGATGACCAGGGTCTGCCCTCCTTTTGTTTTTCAGTCGCTAGGTCATGTCTGACTCTCCGCGACCCCGTAGACTGCAGCCTGCCAGGTTACTCTGTCCATGGGATTTTCCAGGCAAGAATACTGGAGTGGGTTGCGATTCCCTTCTCCAGGGGCTCTTCTGGACCCAGGGATTGAACCCAGGTCTCCCGCGTTGCAGGCAGCTGGACTTCCCTGATAGCTCAATTGGTAAAGAATCCGCCTGCAATCCAGGAGACCCCGGTTGGAATCCTGGGTGGGGAAGGTCTGCTGGAGAAGGGATAGGCTACCCACTCGATTGTTCTTGGGCTTCCCTTGTGGCTCAGCTGATAAATAATCCGCTAGCAACGCGGGAGACTTGGGTTCGAACCTTGGGTTGGGAAGATCCCCTGGAGAAGCAAATGGCCATCCACTCCAGTTCTCTTGCCTGGAAAATCCCATGGATGGAGGAGCCTAGTAGGCTACAGCCCGTGGGGTCACAAAGAGTCGGACACGTCTGAGCAACTTCACTTTCATTTTCACTCACTCCAGTATTCTGGCCTGGAGAATTCCATGGACTGTATAGTCCATGGGATCACAAAGAGTCGGACAGGCTTTCATTTGACTCTGTGCTAAATAAATCCTGTATCTGGTGTTTACCCTTACAACACTCTTCCCCTTATAGTTCTTCTTTCTACATATCAGAAAGAAGGCAGCAGAGACACCAAAATGCCAGATTCAATTACTGGGTTACTGATGCCAGCCTAGGACTGTCATTGAAACAATGCAAGAGGAAGAAGTCAAGATCCTAATACCCTTGTTCCCCATTGCCAACTCCTGACCGGGAGCCCTCCTCTTATAGAAGCTCTAGACTCCTCATGGAGCGGGGCACAGTTTTTGAGACAAGAATCTACTGTGTTCCCCTCTCCACTGGCTGAGAATTAAAGCCACCTTTCTATTTCTTCCAAATTCTGTCTTTGTATTTTTTATTCGGCTTCGATGGGCAGAGAAGGCCTAGATTTTGGCCGGCAACACTCCTCCTGTTATGAAAAAAAACAAAATCCACCTGAGTATGAGACAGGCTAGGACCTGGGACCTGGGACCCTTTGCTGCAGTGCTGACACCTTCGTTTGTTGAAGAAGAGACTTTCAGAAACATCATTTTCCATGATCACAAGCAACTTTTCCCAGCACAGAATTCCTCTGCCATACAGACTTTTCTGTAAAAGCAAAAAGAGAAGGATTTACTTTGCTTCCCTGAGGCTTATGCTCTGATTTCACATAGGAGAATGGAATGGAATTAAAAGTTCTGGGAGAAGGTGGAAGACCGGATTGGAAAGTTCAAGACAGCAGAGCAAAGAGGCCTGGAAAGGGGACCCAGATGGAAATGATTGAGAGGACTGTATATAATACAGGGACTAAAGTTATCCAAGTTTTGTTAAAATGTGTTACAGGAACAACAACAACAAAAATCACACAAGATTTCTGGGGCTCTTGTTCAGTTGCTAAGTTGCGTCAGACTATTTTCGACCTCATCAACTGCAACACACTAGGCTTCCCTGTCCTTCAATATCTTCCAGAGTTTGCTCAAGCTCATGTTCATTGAGTCAGTGATTCTAACCACCTCATCGTCTTCCACCTCGTTCTACTCTTGCTTTCAATCCTCCCCAGCATCAGGGTCTTCTCTGGGGCTCCTCTAAAGGGAAACGGATTCAAATCAACAAGCTGCTATTATTATAGCAAATTCTGCCCACTTTACCCAAGGGAAAAGCGCTTCTATGTGTTATTTTTTTTAACTTTTTAGTTTGTATTGGAGTATAGCTGATTAACAATGTTGTGATAGTTTCAGGTGGACAGCTAAGGGATTCAGCCATACATATGCATGTACACTTCTGTGTGTTCTTGGATAATTCAGACATGGGCTCTTTTTCAAACTTCCTCTGGTGCCAACACCCACCTTGATGACAGAGTTCATGTCAGAGCAACAGGGTGAGCACAGGCGGGTCCAATCAAGAGGACTGTGGGCTTTTGACTATTCCTACTACGTCTGGAGTAGTTTGGATATTCACATTCTGGTCATGGAAATAATAGAGGTCCATTCTAGTAACTGAACCGTGTCATATCCTGTACTTTCAGAACAATGAGAAACGTTAAAGAGGAAATCCAAATAAACACTCAGAATAAGGAGCAAAGCAGCCCTGAAACAATACACTGGCTCCAGGAGGAGAGGTCAAAGTGACTGACCCCACCTCCATTCCCCCGGAGAGGGTTTTTCTTTGCTTTCAATTTTTTTTGTTGAAGTACAGATAGCTTACAATCTTGGGTTAGTTTCAAGTATACAATAAAGTGATTCAGTTTTATATGCATATATATATATATTCATTTTTAGATTCTTTTCCATTGTAGGTTATTACAAGATATTGACTCTAGCTCCCCATGCCATACAGTAGATCCTTGTTGTTTATCCTGTTTTATACATAGCAGCATGTATATGGTTGTTTTTTTTTAAATTGGAGGGAAACTGCTTTACAATGTATGTTGGTTTCTGCCATACAACAACTTGAATCAGTCATCATTATATACAAACACACACATATATATATATCCCCTCTCTCTTGAACCTCTATTTCCTTCCCACCCGCTTCCCACCCCTCTAGGTCATCACAGAGCACCAGGCTGAGTTTTCTGTGTTACACACAGCAGCTTCCCTCTAGCTATCTGTTTTACACATGATAGTATATATACGTCAATGCTACCTACTCAATTCATCCCACCCTCTCCTTCCCCTGTATCTGTAAATCCTACAGTCCTAATTTATCCCTCTCCCTCCGAAAGGTTTTCCAGGCCTTTCCTCTACACACACAAAAATACATATTAAAAACTATAGTTTATGGCTGCATTAACATAAACGTTAATATTATATATTAAAATATTTTCTTTGTCTTAAAAGTTATCTTTTTCATTTGATATTTTAAAAGAAATGAAACCTTTATGTGGGCCTCTAAAAGTATACTGGGCTCCCAGGCACAGTCACTCCTGCACCTGGTGGATAAGGGAAGGGTGTGGGGACCACAGGGAAGCCTTCAACAGGCCAGTGACATGGGCTGCTGCAGGGTAAGAGCTTGTGAGGATAGAGGTGGCTCCTGGACCAAAGTAACACAAGCTTTTCATTCAAACAAGAATCTGTTCTTAATCAGTTTCTGCTCAAGTTCTTCCCAGGAGCTACATACCCTGTAGTCTATTTTGGAGAAAGCTCCCTCTAACACAGTGCTCTATTCTTATCAGGAAGCTAGCAATGCAAAATTTAATCTTTCAAAAGTTATCTTTAACTTATGAATTCTTCTTCTTCTTTTTTTTTTCTTTTTTTAAATTTTTTGGCTGTCCCAGGCATCTTGAAGAATCTTAGTTCACAGGCCGGGGATCAAACCCATGCCTCAGGGAGTGGAATCGTAGAGTTCTAACCACTGGGCCCTCAGGGGAGTCCCCATAACTTATGAATTTTATAATTCTGTTATGGATATGTATGTCCAAGGGAAGAAAGGACGCTACTGATGTAATAATGAGGACAGAGAGAGAAGATTTCAGTCTCCATGGAATCGATGAAAAGATGACATATAAAATACTTTGTTATCTAAGCAAGTTGGGTTTAGAGAAAAAAAAAAGATAACTAGTCCTGGTTATTCATTTCTTACCTTCTTCTTTTTGCCTATAGTTTAAAAAGTTTTTTAAAATATAGAAAATCTGTATGTTTCTTTCTTTATGTTTAATAAACATTCCCAAACACTATGGCAGACCGTGGACCACACACTAGGAACTGGAAGTAAGCATGAAATTTATACTCCAGTGAGGGAGGACATCCTATGTTTTAAATAACAAAAGTAAGTAAATAAATAAATCTTCACAATCAAGCAGGAAGAACAGAAACAAAAGAAGGAATCAAAAGTGAGATGCATGGTTAAAAGGGGAAAAGCAAGATACTACAGCAATATATGATGGGATGAACTGGCCTTCCTCTGCGAAGCAGGGACATTCTCCCCTTAGAAGGGACTTTTAAACTGGAATTTGGAAGATGAGCATCATTGACTGGCTGTGTAGGGTGCAGAGAGTTGTTTACAGGCAGAAAGAATCTTCCAGGCTAAGCTTTGCAGTGGAGAAAAATCAAATGAAACTTATAGAGATTATAATATGATGATTTATGATGATGATGGAGGTATATGTGGGGACCTGAATATTTAGGGCCTTATTTCCCTGGTGCCTCAGACAGTAAAGAATCTGCCTGCAGTGCAGGAGACCTGGGTTTGATCCCTGGGTTGGGAGGATCCCCTGGAGAAGAGCATGGCTGCCCACTCCAGTATTCTTATTACTGAGTCCAAACTCTTATCTGCTCACCACATGATGGGCCAATGAATCCTAAAGACCAGAGTTTGAGGCAAGGAAGAGACTTTAATCAGGGAACCAGCTGACTGAGAAGATGGCAAGCTAGTGCCTCAAAATTACCATCTTGTTGGGATTTGGATGCCAGATTCTTTTATAGATCAGAGATGGGGCGAGATGAGGAAGCAAAGTAAAAAGGCCATTAATCTTGCAAACATCTTCTAGAATGACAAGCCTCAGGCAAGGGATGTGCTAATTTCTTCCTTGCCATCTACTGGTGGATAGCGCTCTGAACAAAGGCACTTTAGTTTACTAGAGGGGCAGGATTCTCTGAGACAGGCTGTTCTGTATGATTATAATAACAAAAGCAATGAAAAGCAAGTCAAAGAACCAGTTCTAATATGCAGTCTTTTCTTGGCTTCTTTTCTGCAACATTCTTGCCTAGAGAATCCCATGGACAGAGGAGACTGGTGGGCTACAGACTGGTGGGCTTATAAAGAGTCAGGCACAACTGAGCGACTGACACTTTCACTTTCATATTCCAATGAACATTAAGACATGAGCATCTGGCTTTCTCCTCCACACTTGTTTCTCTCTGCATCTCTCAGCCTCCGCATCAGCAAGTGCTGTAGACTCAGCTGCCTAAATTTATCTTGAGTCCCTCTACTTCTCCTGCCTTTCCATTTCTACCACCACTGTCGAAAATGGACATTATCATTGTCTCATTTCTTGGTAGATTTAAAATTAGGAGAGCAGTGACTACGTTCGTGGCCCCTTGCACAGAACAGGCATTCAGTAAATTGTTGTTCGATGAATAAATGTGAATGGTTTGTAGATTAGTCTCCTGTGAGCATGCTTGGCATGAGTATCCCCTGAGTTTATTTATTTGCTAATTAGATGAATCACAGGGAATTTCTGAATCACACACACACACACAAAAACAGAGAAACTGACCTTGGAGTGTGGTCATTTAACAAGGCAGGCTGCAACCACGCCTATGGTAGTAGGCACCACCCCATCCTCCATGGCCAGGAGCAGCTCAACGTGGCAGTAAAGCCAGCTTCTCTACCTAACTTGTCATTTGGCCCCTGGAACATTAGTCAGAAACCCTTGGTCCACTACCATCCTGAAGTCTTTAGGATAAAAGGTTTTCATGTCCAGCACCTGAAAAAACCTGATGTCTGAGGTTTCTGGGAGTTACAATGACGATGTCATAGATATACGGAGATGTAAATAAAATCTGGGGAAAAGAGGGTTTAACCTGAAGTCAACAACAAGCAGGAAATTCAAATGTTATAATTCTTACAAACCACAAAGGCTAGAGTTTCAAGGTCACTTCTTACTATGGAGTGGATGTAAAGGAAAGGCAACTTTGACTCATTTCCTGATTTCCTGGTTGTTTGGTATCCCTTTCACACGAGTGTTCTTTTAAATGCATACACAAATTTTTAGAAAACAAACTGCTAGAAATGGAGGTGTTTAAGAGATTCATGGGAAATAGATGGGGAAACAGTGGAAACCGTGTCAGACTTTATTTTGCGGGGGCTCCAAAATCACTGCAGATGGTGACTGCAGCCATGAAATTAAAAGACACTTACTCCTGGGAAGAAAAGTTATGACCAACCTAGATAGCATATTCAAAAGCAGAGACATTACTTTGCCAACTAAGGTCCGTCCAGTCAAGGCTATGGTTTTTCCTGTGGTCATGTATGGATGTGAGAGTTGGACTGTGAAGAAGGCTGAGTGCCGAAGAATTGATGCTTTTGAACTGTGGTGTTGGAGAAGACTCTTGAGAGTCCCTTGGACTGCAAGGAGATCCAGCCAGTCCATTCTAAAGCAGATCAGCCCTGGGTGTTCTTTGGAAGGACTGATGCTACAGTTAAAACTCCAATACTTTGGCCACCTCATGTGAAGAGTTGACTCACTGGAAAAGACCCTGATTCTGGGAGGGAATGTCCCATGTCCATTGAGTTGGTGATGCCATCCAACAATCTCATCCTCTGTCATCCCCTTCTCCTCCCGCCCTCCATCTTTCCCAACATCAGGGTCTTTTCAAATGAGTCACCTCTTCTCATGAGCTGGCCAAAGTATTGGAGTTTCAGCTTCAACATCAGTCCTTCCAATGAACACCCAGGAAAGATCTCCTTTAGAATGGACTAGTTGGATCTCCTTGCAGTCCAAGGGACTCTCAAGAGTCTTCTCCAACACCACTGTTCAAAAGCATCAATTCTTCAGTGCTCAGCTTTCTTTATAGTCCAATTCTCAGATCCATACATAACCACTGGAAAAACCATAGCCTTAACTAGACAGACCTTTGTTGGCAAAGTAATGCTTTTTAATATGCTGTCTAGGTTGGTCATAACTTTCCTTCCAAGGAGTAAGTGTCTTTTAATTTCATGACTGCAATCACCATCTGCAGTGATTTTGGAGCCTAGAAAAATAAAGTCAGCCACTGTTTCCACTGTTTCCCCATCTATTTGCCATGAAGTGATGGGACCAGATGCCATAAAGGCTAAACACAAATTAATAAATTTCCTTTCTGCTTAACTAGTTGAAAGACCTTCTACTTTTTGAATGTAAGAAACCTGACTAGCCAATCTGCTGAAGGAAAGGAACTGTGCTTCCCTAATGATACATCAGTAAAACACCTGCCCCATACCACCCCTCTGTAAGCGGCCTTTCATGTTGCCTGGCCAGCCCAGGGCGTTTCCTCAGCCCACTCTCTCCCTCTCTCTCCCGAACATCCTCTCAACCATCCAGTGCTCCTCTTCCACCGCCACTTCCTATTTCATGGGAAAATGAAGGAAACTTCAAGTTTTCCAGTACAAGTAACCACGCCCATCTGATAACATGCCCTACTTTTCCTCTCATTGAGCGGATGCATTTTTGGGGGGTTTTTTGGTTGGTTGGTTGGTTGGTTGGGGGTTTTTTGTAATCAAAGGGCCCTAAAAGTGGAAGAAAGGCAGAAGGTCAGAGTGGTACAGTAGGGATTCATTTTATCATTTCAGGCATTGGAGAGGGTGGAAGAGGGTCACAAACCAAAGAACGCAGCAGCCTCTAGAAGGTAGAAAAGGCAAGGAAACGAGTCCTCTCTGAGGTCCTCCGGGAATCATAGCCCTGTCAGCTACTTTATGTTAGCCCAGTGAGACCCACATTGGACTTCTGCCTGTAAGAAAATTAGTTCGTGTTATTTTAAGCTGCTAAGCTTGCAACAACTTGTTACAGCAGCAATCGCAAACAAATACATACCATCTCACAAACCAGACATTTATTTTCTTTATATCTGTGCTCCCCATCATCACTAGAATACAAAGTCAAGACATTTGACTGTTTTTGTTCACTACTCTATGCTCAGTTGGAGAAGGAAATGGCAACCTACTCCAGTATTCTTGTCTGGAAAATTCCATAGACAAGAGGAGCCTGGTGGGCTACAGTCGATGGGGTTGCAAAGAGTTGGACACAACTTATCGACTGAGCACACGTGTATGCTAGGCTCAGTGCCTAGAAATAAACTTAGCAAATAGTTGGCAAATATTTCCCCAATAACTATTTTGTTGAATGGAGGAATATCCATGTTGTCCGTAGTGTGTATGCAAGGGGATGAGGAAGGACAGATGAAGCAGCCACCGTGATATGGAAAGGCCATAGGCTCGTGTGTAAAGGATATCATAAACTAAACTGGGCTTCTGGAGCAGGTTATCACCCTGGGCCAAGATTGCTCATCCCTGGGGTGGACAGAAGAACAGCTTTCCAAGTGTAAGGCAGTTGTGTAGTGACAAGGTTCAATCTGACGGTGGAAAGGAAAAACCTCTCTTGGCAGCTCTTGCACACAAATGTCCCCTGGTCCTGTTCTGAGAGGTAAATGGGGATCAGCAACTTAACAAAGCTTACAGAACTGGTCATGCTGGAGAGGAGGGACAGGGTACCCCGGGTCACTCTAAAGTCTTCTCCTTTTCAGATAACATGCCTTTAAAAGGAGGCCTCCCACGGGAGGAAGGCTAGTGGAGGTCAGGAAGTTCATTGTCAGCACCATAGATTTATGATTCAGCTGCAGAATACTGCTGACCTAAGGCTGGGCGTGTATTCTTTTTTTTTTATGCCAACCACACAGGTTTAAGAGCCTATGAAAGTAAGACATCAATTTCAACTCTTTCCTTGCTGCTTCTGTTTCTCACCATCGAAGCTCCTGCAAACTGGTTGGTTGGCATGTGGCGATCTGATTCTTCCCTCCTGGTCACTCAAAGCCAGAAAACCTATAGCTTTATGGAGGACATTCCCCTAGTCACAGCCCATCCTGCTTCTTGCTGCTGCTCACCCTCTGCTTTCTATCTTCCTCTCCCCAGCCCCCGCCCCTGCCACCCTCAGACTTCTAGATCTGGCCCTTTTTGCAAAGTTCATAAACTACTTCATTATTTTTCCATTAAAACCACAGGATTAAGTTCTTTTTAGCCTGGAGAGTCCCAGGGACCGGGGAGCCTGGTGAGCTGCCATCTATGGGGTCACACAGAGTCGGACACGACTGAAGTGACTTAGCAGTAGCAGCAGCAGCCCTTCACAACATCACCTTTCATAACCCACTGTTAAAATGAAACAAACATCACAGGATCTCATCTCTGGGGTGTGTATTCAGAGTCTTCTAAGAACTAAGTAGTCAACAATGTCGAAACTACAGAAAAGTTAGAAGAAGTCCTATTATTTGACCATATGCGTGTTTTTCTTTTTTCTTTATTGTCTGTTAAAAAGAAGGTGAATCTTTTCATGAAATATAAACAAATCTGAAATAAATGAAAGATAAAGTCATTTTCTTATACTATTTCACATTTTTACAATGCCACCTATAAAACATTCAATATACTCTAAAATCCTCCTTAGGGCCAGAAAGTCTTAAATATAAATTAAATTATAGTTTAAAAGGTTAGGACGGCTTCCCTGGTGGCTCAGTGGTAAAGAATCTGCCTGCCAATGCAGGTGACATGGGTTTGATCCCTGATTCCAGAAGATCCCACATGCCTTAGAGCAACGAAGTCCGGGTTCCACAACTACTGAGCTGTGCTCTAGAGAACGGGAGCCACGACTGCTGAGCCCACATGCTGCAGCTACTGAAACCCACGTTCTACAACAAGAGAAGCTGTCACGATGAGAAGTCGACACATTGCCAAAAAGAATAGCCTCTGCTCATTGCAACTAGAGAAAGCCCACACAGCAACAGTGACCCAGCATCGTAAAAATAAAATAAATAAAATGTAAAAGGTTAGTAAATTTTCTATACGGCCACATCAATCTTAAGATAGCTGCTTCAGATTTTCCAAGACTTCAAGCCCAGTCCTGCTCCAGTACTTTTCTTTCTTTTTTGACCATGCCACGTAGCTTGCAGGATCTTGGTTCCCTGACCAGGGGTCAAACCTGGGCCATAGCAGTGGAAGTGTGGAGTCCTAAGCACTGAACCATCAGGGAATTCCCTCCAGTGACAACTAGATGACGGTAGAATGTGAGTTGCCTGAGGTACTCAAACATCAAAGAAAGGTCCTTTGAGTAACAGAAAAACCAACAGAAATGCCTTCCTTGAAAGATCTTGAAAATTAATAATAAATGGTTGTTGGGGAAAAAAAGTGAAAATCCAACAACAGTGTTCTCCATGCAAAATCTCAGGGAACTGCGTTAAAAACAAATCATTCAAAGACAAAGCATTATTATTTTGAGTAATTTTATTACTATTAGAATCTTATTTCTACACACACTTGTCTACTCACCCACAAGTGTCTAACCCTTTTAGTCCATAGCCACCATACAGAATTTGAGTACACACCCCTATCAGGAAGAAAACTGACAAGCAGTTTCAGTGATAGTTTCAATGGAATGACCACAAGAAGTTTCATTCTCAGAGGTTTTTATGCAAGATCTGGAAAGGTCTATTGAACCAGTAATTCCTTTATTCATGTCTGTGTGGTCTCTGCCCATACCCTTCTGTCTCAGCAAATCAGTAGTTACCAAAATGCTCTTATTAATCACATCCTTTTATTTCAGGTGTTGTATTCACAAGAATCTTGCCATGTTTTGGACAATTGGGGCGGGGTTACAAAATACCTATGCACAAATTTTTATAATCAGAGCTGAAGTTTCATCATTTTCAAATTGTGCCCATGTTGCTTTTAGCAAATACTAGCCATTTGAAAATCTACATTCCAATTTCTTTTTAAATATATTTTATTATTTATTTGGGGTTTTCCTGGTGGCTCAGACAGTAAAGAATCTGCCTGCAATGCCAGAGACACAGGTTCGATCTCTGGGTAGGGAAGATCCCCTGGAGAAGAGAATGGCCACCCACTCCAGGATTCTTGCCTGGAGAATCCCATGGTTGTTTATTTATTTATTTATTATTTGCCAAACCATGAGGCTTGTGGAATCTTAGTTTCCTGACCAGGAATTGAACCCAGGCCCTCTGCAGTGAGAGCTCGAAGTCTTAACCACTGGACCACTGGGGAATTCCCCTAATTTCTTATTGATTAACCTACTGGCATCATCAGGGTATCAGTCAGTTCAGTCACTCAGTCGTGTCCAACTCTTTGCGACCCCATCGACTGCAGCACGCCAGGCCTCCCTGTCCATGACCAACTCCCAGAGCTTACTCAAACTCATGTCCGTTGAGTTAGTGATGCCATCCAACCATCTCATCCTCTGTCCTCCCCTTCTCCTTCTGCCTTCAATCTTTCCCAGCATCAGGGTCTTTTCAAATGAGTCAGCTCTACACATCAGGTGGCCAAAGTATTGGAGTTTCAGCATCAGCATCAATCCTCCCAATGAGTAATCAGGACTGTCCTTTAGGATGGACTGGTTGGATCTCCTTGCAGTCTTAGGGACTCTCAAGAGTCTTATCCAACAGCACTGTTCAAAAGCAAGAATTCTTCGGCGCTCAGCTTCCTTTATAGTCCAACTCTCACATCCATTCATGACTACTGGAAAAACCAAAGTATACCCCACCCAAATTGTCAGGGCCATAAAATCTAGAATCCTGTCTGTATTGCTCACAAATGACAGTGGGAGATATAAGGTGAATACTCAATAACTGGTTTCTAAATGAATGAACCTGTCAGACTTGTAACTAATGTTGTCACTCTTGTTAGTTTTTATTTTTCATTAGGAATAAATTTACTCTCAGAAGAACTAAGAGTATAACCCTGGAGTCAGGCTGCCAGGATTCAAATCCTGGGGCAGGCTTTGCTAGCTGTACAACCTTCCAGTTCTTTCTTTTCTGTAATAATATGGGGTAATTATAGTGCCTACCTCAAAAGATTTTTGTAAATGTGATAATCCACATCAAATTGTACTTAGGACACTACTTAGTAAATCTTCCACAAATTTTAACTATGATTATTATTTTCAAAAATCCACATTTATTTTATAACTTTGTTATCTAAATGTCACTTACTTAAGCATCTAGGAAAGTACTGTTCATTAATGATATTTTGACAGTGCAGGTTTTTTATTTTTATTTTATTGGAGTATAGTTGATTTACAACGTGGTATTAGTTTCAAGTGTACAGTAAAGTGATTCAGTTATACAGGTACATATATTCATTCTTTTCTAGATTCTTTTCCACATAGGTTATCCCAGAATACTGAGTAGAGTTTCCTGTGCTGTACAGTAGGTCCTTGTTGGTTATCTGTCTTATATACTGTAGCGTATCTTCATCCCAAGCTCCTGATTTACCCGTTCCTCACCACCACTGCCCCCGCCCCCCACCACGTTTCCCTTTTGGTAACAGTAAGTTTGTTTTCAGTATCTGTAAGTTTGTTTCTGTTTTGTAAATAAGTTCAGGGCAGTTTTATAAGGTCTTGTGTGTGTGCATGCATGCTCAGTCGCTTCAGTCCTGTCTGACTCTTTACGACCCCATGGACTGTAGCCCGCCAGGCTCCTCTGTCCGTGGGATTCTCCAGGCAAGAATACTGGAGTGGGTTGCCATGCCCTCCTCCACGGGATCTTCCCGACCCAGGAGCTCCCATCTCTTATGTCTCCTACATTGGCAGGCAGGTTCTTCACCACTAGCGCCACCTGGGAAGCCAAGTAACAAGGTCAGTTTTACTGAATGTCCCCATGTCAACCATGGAAACTGGGAAAAGAAATCTGGGGCCTAAAAGAAACATTTTAGATATTACTGCTGCTGCTGCTAAGTCGCTTCAGTCGTGTCCGACTTTGTGCGACCCTATAGACGGCAGCCCACCAGGCTCTGCTGTCCCTGGGATTCTCCAGGCAACAACACTGGAGTAGATATCACTACCCATCTCCAATTCCATTGACACCAAAAGTTTCTCCCAATTACAGCTGTTTTGTTTAATTTAGCAACTGGATCCACACAAGTGCTGGCACACGTCCTGTTATGGGTGCCCTGTACACTTAGGAGGCAGAAGCCTTGGCCATGACTCACTGCTAAAGTTCTGGTGAAAATCAGGCTGCAGACCTGCCTGCACTCCCACCCCGTGGGGTTACGTTGGAAACGTTAATATAAATGGGAGTAAACATCCCTCTTTGCTGGTGAGCTTTATATGGACAAGCTTTACCTGTGCAGGCAGGACCACGTCACAGGGCCTGCTCTCCACCACCCTGTGCTAATGTCAGTCAGAGTCTGAGGATGCTGAAGGTCCCTAATATTCATTCCTGGGCCCTGAGGGCTTCATCAGCACACTTCCCCCTCTCCTACCAACTTGTTTGCTAAGAGATTATTTCCATATTTTAGGACTCACTCTTTGTCCTAGTCCGAACCACAGCAGGGTTTACTTTCCCACTTAGGAGTTTGCCAGGAGCAAAAAGTAACAACATCCCAACCCCCTGTCAACTCAACAAGGAAAGATTTATTGCAGTTAACTAAAAGGATACTTGTTATGACAGGAATACCATATGCTTCAGCAAAGATAGAATCCAAGCTTATGGCTGGCCTTTGCAAACAGCCAGGATCCAACCTGCCAACACAGCCTTCTTTTTTGTTGTTGTTGCACCGTCATTAACAGTGCAACATCCGGACCCAGGGATATTTCCAAGGTGGGGCTTCAGGTTGGCACTCAGATAATGAGATTACCTCCAGCAATAGTTCTCAACAGACTGCAGCAACCACTATAGGCTCGTTGTTTGGACTGTTGGCCTCTTCAACCAATGTCCATCCTCCTTTTCGTTAATTACAAACAGAAACCTAGGTATTTGGGGAACAGTTAGTTCTTAGCTAAAAGTCCTACATTTCCCAGCCTGCTTTGCACAATTAAAATTAGTGACTTGCCAGGTGAAGACCACTGGAGACTTCTGGGAAAGTTTTGCCATCCTAATGTAGGGCTGTCTCTTGTCCTCCCTCTTTACCCCTCTCTAGTGTTTGGGTTTTCTGAAGCCTGATGTGCCAATGAGAGCTGGACCGTAAAGAAAGAAGAGTGCCAAAAAATTAATGCCTCCTAACTGTGCTGCTAGAGAAAACACCTGAGTGCCTTGGACAGGAAGGAGATCAAACCACTCAATCTTAACAGAAATCAACCCTGAATATTCACTGGAAGGACTGATGCTGAAGCTCCAGTATTTTGGTCATCTGATGTGAACAGATGACTCATTGGAAAAGTCCCTGATGCTGGGAAAGATTGAGGGCAGAAGGGAAAAGAGGTGTCAGAGGATGAGATGTCTGGATGGCATCACCAATGCAATGGATATGAATGTGGGCAAACTTCGGGAGGTGGTAAGGGACAGGGAGGCCTGACATGCTGCAGTCCATAGGGTTGCAAAGAGTCAGACACGACTGGGAGACTGAACAACAAGCGTTCTTTTCAATTACTTCTCAGGTTGTAGTTTTATTCAAAGGTTTGAAACTGCTGGAAGTCTTATTTTTAGATAAGAGAATTCCTGTACATGAATTGATTAGTCTTTAACAATTGTTTTATACAGTTTGATGCTGAATATTCTAAGTAAAAATGATTAAACCTCTACCTTTCCTCAAATTTACTAATTTATACACAGGCAAACATGAGATTAGGTAACTAATTAGAGAAGTGTGAAAAATTCAATTCTGCTTCAACAAAATTAAAAGATTAAGAATCATAAAAATGTTTTTGAAAAGAAAGAGAAATGGGCAATTTATTTCAGTAAAGGGAAAGGACTGGTTTTGCTACAGTGGGGAAAAAATTAGGAGGTTACAAACCTCTGAATTTAAATATATCCCATTTCTCTCTGCACAATATCATTCCTTTTACTTTCACTTCATACCAAGGCATCGACTGAGAAATATATCAAGTTGACAAATGGCTTGACATATCTGATCTAGGGTGGCTTCTACATCACTCTTCCCTTTTTCTCCTCCCAGTAAATACTCTGGACACTGACATTTGCCACACTGGAAATGACAGGAACCTGAGGACAACTGCATCGAAGTGATTAGGATCAGAATGTCTGTTAAGGATTATTTTTTTTTAATAGAATAGAATGTAGTTTTATTGAATCCTTGAGATGCAGAACCAAAAGAAACTCCTTTCTTGTGAAAGAAAACAATCCAAACGATATTGTAAACCCCGGAAACCAACAGAAGCACTTAAACCTTCAATATGAACGTGTTTATTTTTCCAACTCGGATATTGTTCTGAAGTACACTTGTAATCTAAATACCCCTTTCTCTCCTTCCCTTTACAACATACCATTTCAGTCTGTTTGTTTACAGAATGATGGCCTTAAGGAAAAAGCCTTATTCACATTCCCACAAAAGAAATAAATAAAATACTTGTCTCTAGGATCCATTTAACTAAATTTGACTTAAATCCTGGTAGAGGCTTCCATCTCTATAACAGACACAAAAGAGAATGATCTTTCACTATCAAAACAAACTCCTATTAATACAGCTAAACAGTTTATTAAATTATTCAAATACATTTACTATGCTCCTATAATGTGCAAAGTACTGTTCCAAAGTAGACACCCTTCCTTAGATGTACAGCGGGCCACTAAAATAATAATTTCAGGAGCTTAAGACACTGGTACAGTCAAAATACCCTAATGATATGAAATGGTCTCTGCTGCTGCTTCCAAAAGTGCCTGGTTTATTTCTAAGGAACAGCTCAGGCATTTGGAAGAATAATTCAAACTTAAGCTTTAATACAAGATGGAGTTAGGCAGTGATTGTACCTTCCTTCATAACATAATATAACAATGTGAAGTACATTCTGGTGATCTAAAATGCTACCATTTGTGCAAGGTAACCAGAGAAATTTGACACCATTTTTTTTTTAAAGGTACCAATTTCAAAATAAATCAGGATACAAATCAATTGCCATTTTAGGAAAAATAAAAATATAGAAACACCAACTCCTCTCCCAGCACTGAAATTACACTTCCTCAGACACACTGCCATCATTGGTAAGCATGGGGGTCAACTGGGTAAATTTAAACCACATTAGATAATTACATAATTCGACCTAGCTTGGGTATCTGTGTGATCCCAAAGACTTTTTAACATATTTTTTAGCAATACAGTGGTAGCAATAGAAATAGAAGAAATTGGAAGTATTTTCTTAGAGACAGCTTACAGATTTCTTACAGGTTCCAAAGCGAAAATATAACACACCATCATCATAACACAAGCTACTTTGTCACTCCTAAGACCCAACTTCGAAGGACATCAGGCTTCCTAGTGTTTCCTTCATATGCCTCTACTTGGGTTTTCTTTCCCCTGAACTAAATAGGGAGGGCCTTTCAGGTCAAGTGTTATCTGTTGGCCAGTTACCTTCAGGATAGTTATGCTCGCATCATTTCTATATGGACAAGTCAAGCCTCCATTTATGAGGCTTAAATTCAGCTCCTGGTCTCTTTATTCAGAACTTCCCTCATTTACTTATAAAAAGAACAGCAACTTTAAAAAAAAGAGAGAGAAAAAAAGAACTACCCTCATTTACTTAAAAGGATCATTCAAAACACTAGGGAAAAAATTTCCCTCTGAAGGAGACTTATTTAAGGAACACAATACTGTTTACAGCTCATGGCCCACCTTAGAAAGGCAAACTCAACTAAGTCTCCTGAAAAGAATCTCGGTAGTCTCCCATTTGGAAACTTGCTATTCCTATTATTTTCTAATGTGGTTAAATAAAATTAAATGTTAATAATAAACAGTAATTAAATAATAAACTTAAAATAAATAATTAAAAAAACATGGTCTGGAGGTTTTTAGAAAAGATAATAAAGGTCAATTTTCACTAAATTCACATTCCTTTCTGTACCACTTTCTACAATGAGCAGGCAACACTGCCCTCTAACGGGTTGATTCTGTTACATCTCTTATTCAACTGGTGGGAAATTGCTCCGGGAAGCATTGACACAAAACGGCCCCCACGCCCCTTCTTTATTTCTGGGACAGTCTGTCCTTGACCTTCTGTGAATGACACTAAAGACGGAGCAGCCCCTAGAGAGGCTATAGACTTAGAGAACGCTCATCAGGGGATTACAAACTAACACCCATTGCAATGGTGTTCAAACTTTAGCAGGCATCAAATTACCCCCAAGGGCTTGTTGAAACACAGCTTGCTGAGCCCCACCTGTGTTGCTGACTCCTTAAGTCTAGAGCTGAGTCCAAGAATTGGCCTTTCTAACAAGTTCCCAGGCGATGCTACAAGCCCAGAGACCACTCTTTACCACTCAGACACTGTGCTTGGCTTTATCTTACTCAATACTTCCCAATAAGGTGGGGTTTTAGCATCCATTTTACAGACTAGGAAGCCAAGTCTCACACAGAATAAACCCAGGACTAACTCAAAAGCCATTGCTCCCTTCTCTACAGTGTGAAGTCAGTATTCGGAGCTGTTAACCATTTCCTCTTCAGTTTCTTCCGCAAGGGGGCGGGACTTAGGTGATGGTTTAGTGGATTTCCCCTCTCAGAGCACCTTGGAGGTCTGGCTATGAAGTCACTTAGGAAGGTCCACTCCAACCCCAGCTTGGATCTGTGAGCAGGGCACGCTGAGAGAGAAGGGGGCACATATCAGCGGGAGGTGCCTCCCTTGGGTCCTGAACCCTCCTACACAGTTCAGAGCCTGATTAGCTCTAGATTCTGGAGTTCTTCATACTCAGAAACTCTGCCAGAGGTTTTAGAGCTAGTGTCGCTTCTCACGGGTGTTTTTGAGGATCTCAAAGCCTAGTGGGGCTCGAAGAGGACCCAGAGGGTGAGGATGTCTGCACGGCTCTCCAGCCTCGGCTCAAATCACCCGCCGAGGCAGGGACAGGCACGTTGCGACAACTTTAAATCAAGAGTGCCCAAGGGTGTGAAGACGGAACGGTTATGATAAAATATAAAATACTTTTCAGGTCATATATCCCACTAGGATCAGGGAGGTAAAAGTCCCTAGCACTCAGCCCCTGGGAGGATGTCAGTGATGGGTAAAGGAGAGTTGGGAGAACACACTCCCAATCCCCATCCTCGAATAGTTGTTCTCATCCTTTGCATTCAGCTCCTAGCCCAACTTCGTGTTTTCCTGAGGGAGATACAAGTATGGAGCATCCCATGGGGATGATTTTCTGGCTTCAGTCAATAGATGGGAAAAGATGTTTTCAGAAAAACTGCCCCGTGGGCCGGTCAGCCGAGATCTTGAGGTCGTGGCCGCGGCTGCTCTTCGTGTAGAGCTGGACTCTGAACTCCAGCTGCTCGCTCAGCTCGTCCAGAGCCCGGGTGCAGGACTCCAGGCTCTCGGCCAGTTTCTGAATCTTGGCCTTTAGCACCGCCTGGCTAACCCTGGTGGCCCCCTCGGCCCGCCGGGGGACGAGGAAGCCGCGGGAGCCAAAGAAGACGATGAAATATACCGAGTTGTACAGCGCGATGGAGGCGTTCCTCCCGCACTGCAGCAGCTGGCGGTCTCCGCCGCCCTGCCCACGGCAGAAGAAGTCGAGGCAGCTCAGCATCTCGCGCATCTGGTCCTGGCAAGTGGCCGCGATCTCCTGCACGCGCCGCAGCTCCCGAGAGTTGCAGAAGATCAGGGAGAGGTCGGACGTGATGGTGACGGCCCCGCCGGCGGTGGCCACCCCCAGCCCCACGGCCGACGCCAGCAGCGAGACCCCCAGGGTGACGGGGCTGAGCGAGAGTCCCACGATGGCGGCCACAGCGCCCGCCGCGCTCAGCGAGCTGCCGGCCACGTTGGCCGCCAGGGAGCGCCGGCGTAGGCGCTCTAGGCGCCGGGCCACCTCGCGCAGACGCAGTAGCTGGCCGTGCAGCCGGCCGCGGCGGTCCAGCAGCAGCCCCTGGAAGCGTCGCAGAGCATCCGCGCCCTGCAGCTCCCGGGCCGCCGGCCTCTCCATGTCCTGCGGGGATGAGACACGCGGTTAGCCCGAAGTCGAGCGCAACAGCTACGGCCACCCAAGGGGTAAAGGGTCATTTTCCAGTGAGTCATGTGTCAGGTTCTCAAAGACCCGTTCTGTCATCTGGGACAAGTCCTCCACTTCCCAGGACCTTAAATCCGAGTAAGCCAATAGGAATAATGCTCTCGTCCACTTTTCTCCCAGGGAATGCCAAGGATTGATTTTTTTTTTAATTTGTTAAATAAGGGAGTGGTGCTATTAATATTTGGAGAAAAAATGGCAACCCACCCCAGTATTCTTGCCTAGAGAATCCTGTGGACAGAGGAGCCTGGTGGGTTGCTGTCCATAGGGTCACACAGAGTTGGACACAACTTAAGGGACTTAGCATGCATGCACGCATGCATTGGAGAAGAAAACGGCAACCCACTCCAGTATTCTTGCCTGGAGAATCCGAGGGACAGAGGAGCCTAGTGGGCTGCCATCTATGGGGTCACAGAGTCTGACACAGCTGAAGCCACTTAGCAGAAGCAGCAGCAGCTATTAATATTATAAGTAAAGTAAGTAAAGTCACTCAGTCGTGTCCAACTCTTTGTGACCCCGTGGACTGCAGCCCACCAGGCTCCTCAGTCCATGGGATTCTCCAGGCAAGAATACTGGAGTGGGTTGCCATTTCCTTCTCCAGGGGATCTTCCCGACCCAGGGATCAAACCCGGGTTTCCTGCATTGCAGGCAGACGCTTTAACCTCTGAGCCACCAGGGAAGCCCTATAATTAATATTATAAGTCTACTGCAATACTGAAGGGCTTCCCAGGTAGCTAAGTGGTAAAGAATCAGCCTGCCAATGCAGGAGATGCAGGTTCAATCCCTGGGTGGGGAATATCTCCTGGAGAAGGAAATGGCTACCCACTCCTGTATTCTTGCCTGGAGAATTCCATGGATGGAGGAGCCTGGCAGGCTACAATCCATGGGATCAGAAAGAGCCACCCAGGACTGAACAGGCATGGAATACTGAGCCCTAATCTCTGAAAGATGACATGTGGCAAGCAGTAGGTTGTACCCCTTTACAAAGCCCTTTCCTTACAAGAAGACTAAGATCTTAAGAGTTTTGCAATACAGTTTTTTCCCCTCTCTGATGAGTGAAAAAGACGAATCACCAAAAACTCAAAAAGCATCTATCAAATGTAAGAAACTAATTTTTCTAAGTTAGATGCTCACCTGAAGCAACTCTACTGCTTGTTATTTTTCCCAGCTCTTATCTTAGAATCAAGCCTAAGATTACTTAGGCTTGTGCTATTTCTTCTAACTAGAGTTCATCAGGTCTTCAGAAATCTCACTCTTTGATACATGCTTAATTAAAAGTAAATTACACTAGCACCAGTATGTTCCTTTATGATGAAAGCTCCCTTTAAAAATGAGTAGCAATTGAACAGAATTTTAAAAGGGACCACAATTTTCATTGAACAGCTCACTGAGGGCTACCCTTGTCCCGAGCTGAACGGAAGCCAATTGAAGATGACTAACAGAGAAAACTGTACATCCTGAGTAAAAGTACATCCTTTCTAGTTGCCAAAGATTTCTCCCTTCATAGCCATTGTACATCTCATTATTAGGAACTTCTCAAAAGTGACAAAGCTATAGAAATCCAACATTTGACCACTGTGAGATATCAGAACAGAAATCATTCTCATGTGGAAGGTGAGGAAATTGAAACATAGACAAGTTCTACCTGCAGCTGATACTTCACAGAGCTCAGTGTAGAATCTTGGTCTCTAGACTCCTAGATCTTAATTTTATTAGCATGCCTCCATAACTGTACCCACCACTGACAAATTGCCAGATAAGGACACCTCTGAGCAAAAACGAGGCAAAATTACTCAAAATATATTACGGACCAAGGATACAATCCCAGTATTACCAGTCCAGTGGCTATTTTTTCAGATAGCATCCCTCTGGTCTCCCCACTTACCATTCACTTCTGGCTATCTCCAGGAAAGAAGAATCTGAGGCTGTTTCTGGATGAGCAAGCTTTATAGTTCCAGAGAGCCAATGACGGCCCTGGGAAAGCCTTGTCTTTTCTGAGAACTTGCCATTTCCTGTCCTGGCCCCTGCTGCCTTCATCCAGAAGGATATGACATGGTGGAAAATGACCCGCCAGCCTCGCAGCACATCCCGTATTTAGGAAATGAACATTGTGTGTTCGCTTTCCCCCAAACGCAGGAAAAGAACCACAGGCTCTTCCCCAACTTGAAACAAGTGCTGTCATTGTCCCGGGGGGCATACTCTGCCTTCCCTTTCCTGAAAATAGCTAATGACGTTATCTGAGAGGACATAAAACGCACCCCAGGCTGACCAATTATAGTGTTTCTCGGGAGGCCACCAGTACACAACCACTTTTTAAAAAGAAAAAGGGAAGAGACTCTTTTATGTCTGATAGAGCCACTCGCAGTCCACTCCTGTATTTTTTTTAAAAAAAGCATCTTGAATCTGAACACTTGAAACACGTGATTCAGTAGGCGCGCAACCTTCAGAATGCAAAGCCACGCCCACAGGAAGTGCTGCGTGCAGTTTTGAGCATCTCCAGCTGCGGAGAAGCTCTTGGAGGTCTCAGAAAGGGCACACCTCGGGCCAAATGCGTCAGAAAAATCAGTGGGGTCAGGCTGCACGAGGAGCTAATTACACACTTTCAACAGCAGCGGAGATTCTGTTTCCTGGGTTTTCAGGGGAAGCAACCACTGAAGCCCAGGCAATAGTTATATGAGTGCATTCTACCCCCACGGAATGAAGCACCGGCTGAAGGGCAATATTCTGGATCATTCAGGAGAGGAAAACAAGGATAGCGTCTGTGGATGCTTTCTGGGACATTCAGATAGGTGTTGGCTGTTCAGCCAGGAAGACTCCTACCACAGATTCCCAGATACGAATTATTGTCTCAACTCTCTGGTTCGTCTGGAAAGCCTTAGCAACCATATCTTTCTTGAACACAAGTCCCCCACCTTTATAAGTAGACATGGTATTGAGGAACACAACCCAGTTTATTGCTACTCACAATCATGGGCCTTTTGAACTTGCTTTTTCTGAATCTGACCCATGTCCAAAAATTCTGGTTACAGCTCCTCACAGGATAAACATAACCCTCAGTCAGACACCTTCAGTGCCTGCCTGTGCTTTTGAGGCAAGAGGTGGGAAAATGTCTTCCACTGAACCCACAGACGTAGTCATACAAATGGAATGCAAAACGGGGTGAATTGGGCAGACGGTCAGGCGGTGGGCGTGGGGGGGCGGGGGATGGCGGAGGGCGTGGCTTCGGCGGTGGTAGAGTAGGCAGGGAGTGAGACAATGTACCCTGATTCTCCAACTCTCATTTGCTCCTCCAGCTTCCCTGGACGTTTTCTTGCGTTTGGGGTTTTGTTGTTGTTTAGTCACTGAGTGGTATCTGTAGCATGCCAGGCTTCTCTGTCCATGGGATTCTCAGGCAAGATTACTGGAGTGGGTTGCCATTTCCTTTCCCAGGGGATCTTCCAGACCCAGCGATCGAACCCTCGTCTCCTGCATTGGCAGGCAGATTCTTTACCACTGAGCCACCAGAGAAGCCCGTGTTTGGGGTTTAGATGAACACAAATAAATCTTTATTTCATGAATGGGTGAATGTTGCTGGGATACAGAGAGGATCACCATCTTCAGAGCATCAATAATCATAGTTCAGAAGTCGGATGAAGAGGAGAAGGTCCAGGAGAATGCGCAGTACTGACCTCAGTCAATATCCAAGAATTCGTTTTTCTCTGTTATAAATCCTTTTTTTTTTTTTTTAATGGAACAAAAAGCATTCATTTGACAGTTTGGGTTTGTTGTAGTTTTACCACCTGTAAAAATCTGGTACTTCATTTCTAAAGATAGACACATGAACATAATACTTTTGGCTCAGTATTTATTTACTTTCATATATTGAAGCACAATAAGAAATTTAAGGAGTAATTGAAGGTATTTTGATCAAAAGTATTATTGAGGCAGTTCCCCCAACATCTTGGGGACTGCACCCTAAAACTTGTTTTTTAAACTGTTTTCTGGGCACCTGTAACCCATCATCCCGGACACGTTACATTGAAAGTGGGGACTGACCTTCAGATTGAATGTGCAACCAGGGCTGTGAACCACTGCTGTAGAAGCTGTGAATTCTCTGACCACTGGTTACATGGCAGCAGAAACAGTATAGCTAGTAGTTTGTGAGTCAGGTGTTTATACAGTTAAGTTGTTAACAACTCATTAGTCTGGGGCCCCTAGCTAAAATTATCACATTTTAAAAATAAAGTGATAGCTATGTTCTGGGCCTGCCAGAGTTCTAGAAAGGTCTAGGTCACTTCTATTTTTTTTAAGGGTCTCAGTGAATTTTTTTTTTAATTTTTTTTTTAAAGAAGAAATTTTATAAACGAGAAGGTCCTACTGTATAGCACAGAAAATTACATTCAGTATACTATGAGAAACCAAAATGAAACAGAATATTTTTAAAAAGAATGTATATATAGAGCTGGCCCAAACGAACTTTTTGGCCAATCCAGTATATGTATAACTGAATCAGTTTGCTGTACAGCAGAAATTTTTAAATTAATTTTTATTGGAGTCTAGTTGATTTATAATGTTGTGTTTGTTTCTGCTGTACAGGAAAGTAAATCAGTTATGCATATACATGTATTCACTCTTTTTTAGATTCTTTCCATATAGGGCATTACAGAGTACTGAGTAGACTTTCCTGTGCTATAGAGTAGGTCCTTATTAGTTATCTGTTTTATATATAGTAGTGTGTATATGTTACTCCCAGTCTCCCAATTTATCCCCTCTTCTTTCCCCTCTTGGTAACCATAAGTTTGTTTTCTACATCTGTGACTCTATTCCTATTTTTATAAATAAGTTCATTTGTACCTTTTGTTTAGATTCCACATACAAACACTATCTATAATATTTCTCTATCTTACTTCACTCAGTATGACAGTTCATCCATGTGGCTGCAGCAGAAATGAACATAACACTGTAAATCAGCTATACTTCAATCAAAATAAAATAAATAAATTTTAAAATGAGATATAAAAATGTGTGGCTTATTTCTTTTAATTACCATATGACAGATCTTCAGTTCAGTTCAGTTCAGTCGCTCAGTCGAGTCCGACTCTTGGCGACCCCATGAATTGCAGCACGCCAGGCTTCCCTGTCCATCACCAACTCCTGCAGTTCACTCAGACTCAAGTCCGAGTCAGTGATGCCATCCAGCCATCTCATCCTCTGTCGTCCCCTTCTCCTCTTGCCCCCAATCCCTCCCAGCATCAGAGTCTTTTCCAATAAGTCAACTCTTTGCATGAGGTGGACAGAATATTAGAGTTTCAGCTTTAGCATCATTCCTTCCAAAGAACACCCAGGACTGATCTCCTTTAGAATGGACTGGTTGGATCTCCTTGCAGTCCAAGGGACTCTCAGGAGTCTTCTCCAACACCACAGTTCAAAAGCATCAGCTCTTCGGTGCTCAGCCTTCTTCATAGTCCAAATCTCATATCCATACATGACTACTGGAAAAACCATAGCCTTGACTAGACGGACCTTTTTTGGCAAAGTAATGTCTCTGCTTTTCAATATGCTATCTAGGTTGGTCATAACTTTCCTTCCAAGGAGTAAGCGTCTTTTAATTTCATGGCTGCAATCACCATCTGCAGTGATTCTGGAGCCCCAAAAAATAAAATCTGACACTGTTTCCCCATCTATTTGCCATGAAGTGATGGGACCAAATGCCATGATCTTCGTTTTCTGAATGTTGAGCATTAAGCCAACTTTTTCACTCTCCTCTTTCACTTTCATCAAGAGGCTTTTTAGTTTCTCTTCACTAATGTCACTATTTCTCTATTCATAAGATAATCACTGATTTATAAAATAATACATTTTTAAATAGTACATTACTTTGGCAGTGTGACACAAATTTAGGGAGCTCTGTGACAACCTAGAGGGGTGGGATGGGGTGGAAAGTTCAAGAGGGAAGGGACATGTGTATACCTATGGTTGATTCATGTTGATGTATAGCAGAAACAAACACAATATTGTAAGCAATTATCCTCCAATTAAAAATAAATTTTTTAAAATTTAATATTTATTTATTTGGCTGTGCTGAGTCTTAGTTGCAACACAAGGGATCTTCAATCTTCACTGTGGCATGCAGGACCTAATTACCTGACCAGGGATCTAATCCAGGCCCCCTGCATTGGAAACATGGAGTCTTACCCCTGGACCACCAGAGAAGTCCCCAGTGATGACTTTTTCTTTTAGCCTTTCTTGGTGTATCTCAGTGACTGTGCATAGAACCCTTTTTGGAGACAATATCAAAAGTATAAAATTGAGACAATTTGTGAATGTGAGATTTAGGCCAAAGGTTTTTCAGACTTTCCTTTCTACTAGGTCCTAATGTGTACAGTCATCCAAATAAACAAAAGTAAATTAAAATAATACCACCACTGGTGAGGATCTTTGCCCTTTTTTTTTTTTGTAAATTGCATGAGCATATAAGTGTTATAGCACATAATTAGACTCAAATTACTTGCTGAATGTAAAGTAGTTTGTTCTCTTAAAGAAGTGTTATTTTCATAATAATTTGATGAGAATTATGGTCCAGTGGTTAAAAATCTGCCTTGCAATGCAGGGGACACAGGTTCAATCCCTGGTCAAGGAGTTAAGATTCCACATGCCTCAGAGCAACTAAGCTATGCCACAATTACAGAGTCTGTGTGAGCAATGAGAGATACTGAAAGATCCAGCTTGACATAATGAAGATCCTGAGTGCAGCAATTAAGACCTACACAGCCAAGAAATTTTTTTAACTTTTTTAAATTAATAAAATAGATATCTATGTTGCATGAGAGCTAAACTATTAATGCCAGAAACTTATGGAATTGCACAGGAAAGAAAGTATTGAGCTCTAGCCATTTTCAATTTCTCTAGATTAGCCTCTGATCATTAATGCACACACATCCTTAACCATCCGTGTTTAAACACTGGCCTGTATTCTTTTCTCTACTTAACGTTCCTGCAGATACACACTTCTCCATGTTGACATAGTCCTCACCTCTGTCATTTTTAATAGCTCTGTTATAATCCCATTGTTTGCTTAGTCATTTCCCTATTAGACACTTGGATTGCCTCCAGGTTTTTTTCACTATTTTAACTAGAGTTACTGGGAACATCTGTGTAAATTTTCCCCCTTGGGATCATTTCTTTGGGGAGTATTCACAAACAGGAAAATACCAAGTAAAAGAGAATGAACATTTTCATGGTTTTTGTTGCATGTTGTATAGCTTTCCAAAAACCCAATTTATTGATATAATGTGATAAGCTTTGTAAGAATTCCAGCTGCAGGCTATGAGACTACTCAAAGACTACTTAATTTGTTTATTTCAGCTCCACAAACATGTATCAAATATCTGGGTGCATCAGACACCATGCTAGATTCTGAAAATAAAAAGCTGAGTAAGATACCATGTCTGCCATCCAGAATGAAGACAATCCACTGGAGAGAAAAATACAGAAGAGATAATTTCAATTCAATGTGGAAAGTGCCAGAGGTGTGTGCACCAAAGAAGCACAGAGTCGTATGAAGCACTGCTGCTGCTGTTGCTGCTAAGTCGCTCAGTTGTGTCCGACCCTCAGCGACCCCATGTACTGTAGCCTTCCAGGCTTCTCCGTCCATGGGATTTTCCAGGCAAGAGCACTGGAGTGGGGTGCCATTGCCTTCTCCGTATGAAGCACTAGTTATGACTTTCTAGAAGCACTGCTATTGAGCTGAAACTTGAGAGTGGAACAGAAGTGGTTATTTGGACAAAAAATAAGAGGGAGAGGAGAGCAAGCTAAGGGAACAGAATGGACAAAGGTGTGGTATAGCATTAGGATGCTTTAGGCAGTTTTCTATGGCTGAGCATAAAGTAGATGCTGCGGGTGTCCAGGGATGAGGCTGAAGGGATCACAGGAGGCAAGTCACCTGAAATTTATTTATTTTGGGGGGAATCAAACCATTTTATTGAGGTGTTTCAGGGGAGGGTTGAAAGGCTGGGAAGACAATGAGATCTGACATCTGTCTGCTGGCCAGGATCTCCCCAGCTTCACAGCCGCTGAAAGTGGAATTTGCTATAGTGCATGGTGGGAGCTGGGGCTTCCCTGGTGACTCAGATGATAAAGAATCTGCCTGCAATGCAAGAGACCCAGGGTTTGATCCCTGGGTTGGGAAGATCCCCTGGAGAAGGGAATGACAACCCACTCCAGTATTCTTGCCTGGAGAATTCCATGGACAGAGGAGCCTGACAAGGAATGAAGTTCATGGGGTTGCAAAAATTTTTCCCAGATTAATCCCTTTGAAAATAGTAATATGTTTTTCTTTAAAAATTTTTTTAATTATTTATTTTACTTTACAATACTGTATTGGTTTTGCCATACATTGACTTGAACCCACCATTGGTGTACATGTATTCCCCATCCTGAACCCCTCTCCCACCTCCCTGCCCATCCCATCCCTCTGGGTCACCCCACTGCACCAGCCCCAAGCACCCTGTCTCATGCATCGAACCTGGACTGGCGATTCGTTTCACATATGATAATTTACATGTTTCAGTGTGATTCTCCCATATCATTCCACTCTCACCCTCTCCCAGAGTCCAAAAGACTGTTCAGTACATCTGTGTCTCTTTTGCTGTCTCACATACAAGGTTATCGTTACCATCTTTCTAAATTCCATATATATGCGTTAGTATACTGTATTCGTGATTTTCTTTCTGGCTTACTTCACTCTGTATAATAGGCTCCAGTTTCATCCACCTCATTAGAACTGATTCAAATGTATTCTTTTTAATGGCTGAGTAATATTCCATTGCGTATATGTACCACAGCTTTCTTAACCATTCATCTGCTGATGGACATCTAGGTTGCTTCCATGTCCTGGCTGTTATAAGCAATGCTGTGATGAACATTGGGGTACACGTGTCTCTTTCAGTTCTGGTTTCCTCGGTGTGTATGCCCAGCAGTGGGCTTGCTGGGTCATAAGGCAGTTCTATTTCCAGTTTTTTAAGGAATCTCCACACTGTTCTTGGAGAAGGCAATAGCAACCCACTCCAGTACTCTTGCCTGGAAAATCCCATGGACAGAGGAGCCTGGTAGGCTGCAGTTCATGGGGTCACGAAGAGTCCGGACACGACTGAGCAACTTCACTTTCACTTTTCACTTCCATGCATTGGAGAAGGAAATGGCGACCCACTCCTGTGTTCTTGCCTGGAGAATCCCAGGGATGGTGGAGCCTGGTGGGCTGCCATCTATGGGGTTGCACAGAGTCGGACACGATTGAAGCAACTTAGCAGCAGCAGCAGCAGCCACACTGTTCTCCATAGTGGCTGTACTAGTTTGCATTCCCACCAACAGCGTAAGAGGGTTCCCTTTTCTCCACACTCTCTCCAGCATTTATTGCTTGTAGACTTTTGGATAGCAGTCATTCTGACTGGCATGAAATGGTACCTCATTGTGGTTTTGATTTGCATTTCTCTGATAATGAGTGATGTTGAGCATCTTTTCATGTGTTTGTGAGCCAGTAATATGCTTTTCTACAAATGAGTTATTGCTGTCTTTGTCTTTTTCTTTTCTTGATCTGTTACTGTTGTTTACATCTACTTCTAGAAACTCTATTCTATTTTACTCATCAATTTACCTTTTTAAATTCAAGATAATATAATTTTGAAAATCATTGCTTCATAGTAACATTTTTATTTTTAAAGGAAGAATCTATCATAATCATGTTTTCCTGGAAAATTTTATTTGCTTGTTCTTCTGGAAAAATCTAACAATGGGAGCTCTTCAACTGCTGTAACCTCACTAATATGATCAACTGAAGCCAATTTAAGTTTGTTCCACTTCCTCCTTCACAGGTGTGCACAGTTGCACAGAACACCTGGGATCATGTGGGTGAAACATACATTACATCATTCGTATAGAAGCAGTGGCCCCACAGGCTCTATTATAGTTAACTTCTTTAGCACATGCCTTTTCCTCTGGTGCCACAAAGACTACAGCTGAGTCTACATCCCTTTGGTAACCTAAAGGTTCTCTTATCTCCCGGGACACCGGCAAACTATTACCTTGGTCTCTTCCTTTCCCAGACTTAGTCATTTTCTCCCAAGTTCTCAGGCATACATAACAATCATTGCAACCTGGATCCTAACACCTGCTTGTTCTATATGTAGGCATAAGAAATCTTCAGGGCTCCCTCAAATCTCAGATATTTGAATAGTTTCATTTTTAGCATGTGTCTTACAGGTGAGAGAATGTTAGATACTGGTCTTCTTTTTTAACTTTGTTTAAAGGCTATTTTTAATAAAAAGAATTCAGTCATTTCACATCAGACATTACAGTGAAGCGAGAGTGTATGCTGCTATACTCTGAAAGTTGATTGTTTTCGTTCTAGTTATTTGCTGTTTAAAAAATAAATGGGTACCATAGAGGGTTTTCAACTTTATTTGCTTTTGAATTAGATGAGAAAATAACTTTTTGTAGTCTACTCTTCCCCCTAAATTTAGCACTTTAAAAATTATTTCTGGGACTTCCCTGGTGGTCCAGTGGCTAAGACTCCGTGCTCCCAATGCAGGAGGCCCAGGTTCGATCCCTGGTCAGGGAACTAGATCCCATATGCTGCAACAAAAGATCACGTGTGCTCCAAATAAGACTTGGTGCAGCCAACTAAATAAATAAAATATTATTATAATATTAAAAAAGCATTTCTGCCTTTACTTTCTTTTTTAAGTTAAAATTTTTATTTTGAGAAAAATATACATTCACATGTAAGGAAGAACACAGAGAAATTCACTGTATCCTTCACAGTTTCCCTTAATGGTAAAACCTTGCAAAACTATAATAGAATATCACGAGAATCGATGTGAGTACAATCTACCCTTTTTTTTTTTTTTTGAAATTTGAACAAAATCTGTAGTCAGTAGTATTGTATTACATGTTAATTTCCTGGGTTTGTTTTTACAACATAGTATTCATTTATATTCTCAGAATTAGATTAGAAGTTTTTCAAGCCTCATTCAGGTTTTTCTATGCTAAAAAGTTAAACCACCTTTGAAAAATAGGGAAAACAGATTCTATAAGGTAGACCTCTATGTATACAGTGATGACATGGGGCTTGAATCCTGAGTCTACATCTCCTATGCGGTGTTAGGCAAATCACTGAACCTCTCTGAGACCTTACAAAGTTTTCTTGATTAAATTAGAAAATGAACATTGAGTCCCTTTGAGACCTAAGAATTTGGGTACAAACATGAGTTATTGGTACCGTTTTCCAAACCAGTGACTATTTGTGATACCTGATGACTTTTAAATAGTTCAACTGTTTATACTTTATTATCTGTACTTTATTATTTTGATAGTATATTATTTATCAGCTGATTTTTAAAATCAGCATATTACCATAGACCTTCTGAGGCTCTCTCAGAAATATTTGTATTTTTCAGCTATGGGGCCATCCAAAAGTGATTTTTAACTTATCAACTTATAATGTTCTTGCCCTTTTTGCAACTGTCTTAGGTAGCTTGAGTATTCTTGTCTGGGAAATCCTATGGACAGAGGAGCCTGGTGGGTCCATGGGGAACCTAGTCCATGGGGTCACACAGAGCCTGACATGTCTGACTCGACTTAGCACACACACTTGCAGAGCAGAGAAAGTTTGTTTGCTGAGAAAAAAAAAAAATAGAGACAAGACTTGAAAGGCAAACAGAAAGAAAGTCTAAATTTTTGTTTCTTGCCATCCTGTTCCATGAATCATCCTATATCCTTATTTTTTAACTCCCCTTTTATTATTCAAATGATCTTGATTTGCTTTCTGATCTTTGCAACAGAGAACTCAACTAACCAACACTACAGCATATAAATTTGACTCTTTAATATTAAAAAATAATAATAACAGATTTTTGAAGGCTTTTATGCAGTACCAGCCAGTAAAGATTCTGCCTGCAGTGCAGGAGACCTGGGTTCCATCCCTGGGTTGGGAAGATTCCCTGGAGAAGAAAATGGCAACTCACTCCAGTATTGCCTGGAGAATCCCATGGACAGAGGAGCCTGGTAGGCTACAGTCCATGGGGTTGAAAAAAGTTGCACAGGACTGAGTGACTAACACTTTCACTTTAAGTGAATTAACTGTTTAATAGCCATTTAGGGGTTCTTGCCTGGAGAATCCCAGGCATGGGGGAGCCTGGTGGGCTGCCGTCTATGAGGTCGCACAGAGTCAGACACGACTGAATCGACTTAGCAGCAGCAGTAGGGTTCCTCTACCTTTGCCTTCATCTTAGGCATAATGGCACTTTCTTTTCATGGAACACGTACTTTATTTTCCTAATCACAAAAGAAATACTTCTTGTAATAAATTCACATACTATAAGAACATAGAAAGCTAGGTTTTCCCTCTCCATTTGTTTTCACTCCCCAGAAGTAGCATCAAGGTTTACAGTTTCCTATGCATTCTTCATAATGTTCACAATTACATAAATATGTGGTTATGATTTTCTTTTACAATATAACTTAGTGTTTCTGCATGGCTGGGCAACATTTTTCCCACTGAAAAAATATGACATAAATATCATGCTAGTCACTCCCTATCTCCATATATTAGTTTTTGCCCTTTCTCTCTGCCTGCTCTGTGCCCCAGCAGGTTGCCCCACTCACGCTCCATCACAGCTGACTGTGTCCAACCCAAGGGAGGTACCAGCAAGAGATGAGAGCCTAAGGGGAAAGAAGTAAATCAGAGTATTCCTTCCCTGCTTTCCCTCGCTTCAGCTCTCTTTTACAGTACAGACAGCCCCTCCATATCCACAGGTTCCTCATCCCTGTGAATACAGGGAACCAGCTGTAAGCGACAAAGAGCATCTGCAGATTTTGGTAACTTTAGGGGGTCCTGAAACCAGTCCCCCATGGATACAGAGGGACAACTGTCACAGATTCCCTCATGGGCTATAGTTTCACGGAGTGGCCCGGCCTCTATGTTCCAAATTTCACCACACTCCTTTTATTATTTTTTATTTTAGTTTTTAATCAAAGTAAAGTTGATTTAGGGCTTCCCTGGTGACTCAGACAGTCAAGAGTCTGCCTCCAGTGCAGGAAACCAGAGTTCAATCCCTGGGTCAGGAAGAGTCCCTGGAGGAGGGCATGGCAACCCACTCCAGCATTCTTGCCTAGAGAATCCCATGGACAGAGGAGCCTGCTGGGCTACGCTCCACGGGGTCGCAAAGCACTAACACTTTCACTTTCATAGTTGTTTACAATGTGGTGCCTATCTCTGTTGTACAGCAAAGTGACTGAGTCGTACATATTAGGCATTCTTTTTTTTTTTTTTTTTGGCTGTAACCTGTGCCATGGGGGAGGGGTCTTAGTTCCCCAACCAGGGATGGAAGCCACGCCCCCTGCATTGGCAGCTCAGAGTCTTAACCACTGGACCACCAGAGAAATCCTTGCTGTTTATACTCTCCATCATGGTTTATCACAGGATTTTGACTATAGTTTCCTGTGCTATACAGTAGGACCTTGTTGTTTAATCTATCCTATATGTAATAGTTTGTTCGTGCTCACTCAGTCACGTCTGACTCTTCGGGACCGATCTCTGTACAGAGATAGGCACAACATTGTAAACAACTATGAAAGTGTTAGTTGCTCAGTCATGTCCAGGGCTTTGCGACCCCATGCAGTGTAGCCCACCAGGCTCCTCTGTCCATGGGATTCTCCAGGCAAGAATACTGGTGAAGGTGAAGTCGCTCAGTCATGTCCGACTCTTTGCGACCCCGTGGACTGTAGCCTACCAGGCTCCTCCGTCCATGGGATTCTTCAGGCAAGAGTACTGGAGTGGGTTGTCATTTTCTTCTCCAGGGGATCTTCCCGACCCAGAGATTGAACCCAGGTCTCCTGCATTGGAGGCAGACACTTTAACCTCTGAGCCACCAGGGAAGCGTAAGCGTTGCCATTTCCTCCTCCAGGGATCTTCCTGACCCAGAGATCAAACCCACCTCTCCTGAGTCTCCTGAATAGCAGGCAGATTCTTTACTGCTTAGCCACCTAAGAAACCCACATGTAATAGTTTACATCTATTAATCCCAAACTCCTAGCCCTTTCCTCTCCCCCCTCCCCCTTGGCCGTCCTTAGTCCTCAGTAAGTTGCTTAGTTGCGTCCAACTCTTAGAGACCCCATGGACTGTAGCCCACCAGGCTCCTCTGTCCGTGGGATTTTTCAGGCAAGAATACTGGAGTGGGTTGCCATTTCTTCCTCCAGGGGATCTTCCTGACCCAGGGATCGAAACCTCATCTCCCGAATGCCCTGCATTGACAGGCGGATCTTTACCACTGAGCCACCTGGGAAGCCCAATATATAATAGCTTACATCTGCTAATCCCAAACTCCTAGCCCTTTCCTCCCCCACTCCCTCCCCCTTGGCAACCGCAAGTCTGTTCTCTATGTCTGTTTCTGGGAGAATGTTCTCTCCCTTGTGCCTTAAGCCCTAGAATGTAGTAACTTTCCACTGTTGCTAGTCTTGTAGGTTCGTCCTCCTCCCTTTGTTTGTTTAACACTGCCCAACCTTTGTAAGTAAACTCTTCCTTAAAAGCTCTTCACTGAACCGTCTAGGTTGAGTCCTGTTTCCTTCTGGGACCCTCTCTTATACAAATGTTTTGCTAAGGTGATACATGTAGCCGTCACTCATCCTATGGACAAGTCATGATTTATTTAACCCTTCCTTTATTGATGGACATTTATCACAGTTTCTTTTTAATATTTATTTTTGGCTGTGCTGGGTCTTTGTTGTTGCGCACAGGCTTTCTCTAGTTGCAGTGAGCAGGGGCTACTCTTCATTGTGATACACGGGCTTCTTGTTGCAGTGGCTTCTCTCGTCAGGCTCCAGTAGTTCAGCACACGGGCTCATTAACTGTGGCATTCGGGCTTGGTTGCCCCACAGCATGTGGAATTTTCCTAGACCAGGGATTGGACCTGTGTCCCCCACAATCGCAGGTGGATTCTTATCCACTGTGCCACCAGGCAAGTCCCTGTCATATTTTCAATTGCACTGCTTACTACAAACAATGGTGCAGTGACCATCCTTGTGTGTGGGTATGTGTATATGTGTGTGGGTATGTGTATATGTGTGTGGGTATGTGTATATGTATGTATACCCTTGGTGAGCATGTTTGTAAGAGAGATTCCTAAAATTGGAATTACTGCAACAAAAGACATACTAACTTTATACTTGATAAATATTTTCTCTCCCTCCTGGGCAGAGAGTCAACAATTTCCTCTCCCTAGAGCATACTTATATTTAATGAGCAACAAACAAGCGATAGCTATGATGAATGAAAAAGTAAGGCTCTGGTAAAACATGCATGTTTAGATCATTAGTCCAAAAGAAATCGTGGATATTTTTAAACCTAAAAATAAAGTAAGTCTTTGTAAAGGAGTTTCTGAATCCTACAGCTATTCAGACAATGTAATCCTTCAATCAGCTTTATTTCAAGGAAAGAGAACAATTTCTGACTGTTTGAACTAATCTAACCAGAAAAAGTTCCAGTAGTCCCTAAGTGTATTAGATTAAGCACATGATTAAGAATAAAATCCAAAGAACTTTCTGATGGTAAGTTTCAGAGTACATTCACATAATGTGCTACTTCCATTTGGAGCCCGGATAACAAGGTGTTTGCTGCTACATTCTGGGTTTAAATTTACAAGATTTAATATCTCAAAAGCAGACATAGATTCAAGAAGTCAAGACAGTCATTGAGCACTGTATGTAATAAGTTAAAAATAATATAAATTTCTACCAGTCTGGAAATGGTTAAATGTCAGTGCATCCATACTATACAATTTTATGCTGCAGTTTTAAGATACACTTCCTCAGGACGGGGGTTTGGAAGAGAACGTATACATGTATATTTATATGTATGGCTGAGTCCCTCTTCTGTTTACCTGAAACTATCACAACATTATTAATCAGCTGTACCCCAATACAAAATAAAAAGTTCAAAACTACAAACATAAAACACACTTCCTTGATTATGAGCAAACTGAACACCTTTCATGTATTTAAGGTGACTTTTGTTTTGGTTTCCAACTCCCTCTATATACTCCTGTATGGATTATCTGCTCATTATTTCCTTTGTGTATGGGCTTCCCTGGTGGCTGAGATGGTAAAGAATCTATCTACAATACAAGACACCTGGGTTTGATCCCTGGGTCAGGAAGATCCCCCGAGAAGGGAACTGCTATCCACCCTAGTATTCTTGCCTGGAGAATTCCATGGACAGAGGAGCCTGGCAGGCTATATTCCATGGGGTGGCAAAGAGTCAGACACGACTGAGCGACTGAGCACACACACACACACACATAATCCCTTAAGTAACAGCAATTCCCTAAATTAAAAGTGAGCCACAATTCAAAATTAATTTTGAAAAGAGATTTTTAAAAAGAGGTCTCTAGTTCAGTAGATGGTTTGACTGAAAGCTGACTCAGCCTGAAAGAGAAGCCACTCTGTCAGAATAAACGGACAGTGGAGTGACATAGGACATGGGGGATAAAGGGAAGCAAACATTTGGTGGATGGGTCTTTCTCTTTGCTGCTGAAGGATGTGGTAGGCCAGGGGGAAATCCTTTAGTGAGAAGCATTCTGGAAGGTCCATACATGCTTTCTGGAGAAGAAAAAGGAAGAAGTCCCCTTGAATCCATTGACAACAAAGGTCCATGAATTAATGAATGAGGGATGTCATGGTTAGTTTTAGGGGTCAACCTGGCTAGGTTCTGGTGCCCAGTTGTTTGGTCAAACCAGTTTAAATGTTGATATGAAACTCTGTTTTAGATGTGATTTATATTTAAATTGATAGACTTTAAGTAAACCAGATTACTCTCTGTAATATGAGTTACAGAATTGTGATTCTTATAATAGTGTTTTTGTAAACAAAGTTGATTTAAATTTTAAAAATTTTAAAAAAAAGTTGTTGGTTTACTGCCCACTTCCAGAACTGTCCCTTGCAGGTAATAGGAGCTCAATAAACATCTGTTGAATGAATCTGTTAACGTAGTGAATTAGTCACATTCTCATTAAGATCCTTCTCGCATCTATTCAGTCATGATGCATTATTCATTCAGAATACATCTAAATTAAATCTACTTCTTGAGTGATTGAGTTTTCTGAGTTCCATACGTGATCGGGTCTGTTTCTTTTCTTAGGCTGTCCTTGTCCTTGCTGGTATCAGAGTTAAGTCGGGCTGATGAAATGAATCACATAGCTTTCCATTTCATTTTGTGCTCTGGAAAGGCTTAGAGAGCATGGGAATTATCTGTTCCTAGACTATTTGGGAGAACTCATTGTAAAACATTTAGGCTGTGTGCCTTTTTGGTGGGTATTTCTTAGACAACCATTCCGTTTCCTCTGTGGTTATTGGCCTGGTCAGGTTTTCTACTTCTTGAGGATTTGGTTTTTAAAATTTAGGTAGTCTTCAATAATTGTTCACTTTATTAAATGTATTGCTATACAGAACACAGACACGACTTAGCATGCACACACACTCACAGCCTCCTCTGCTATCAACATCTACCAGATATGGTGGTATTACAATGGTGCACCTACATTGACACTTTGTGTAGTCACTGAGCCCTGTCCAGCTGTTTTGTGATACAATGGATTATAGCCGGCCAGGCTCCTCTGTCCATGGAATTTTCCAGGCAAGAATACTGGAGTGGGTTGCCATTTCCTACTCCAGGGGATCTTCCCGACCCAGGGATCGATCCCGATGCAAGGGTCTCTTACATCTCCAACACTGGTCTTTATTGTCGTTCAGTTCAATCATAATCTAATCAGATTATTTTTTAGTAGTCTTTTATTAAGAGACTCCAAGTTAACTACTTATTTTCCTATTGATGAATATTTCTAATATGTTTCTGATTTTTTTTTAACTTTTACTATGCTGTCCTGAATCCGCCTGCAATGGGGGAGACCTGGGTTTGATCCCTGGGTTGGGAAGATCCCCTGGAGGAGGGTGTGGCAACTCACTCCAGTATTCTTGCCTGGAGAATCCCATGGACAGAGGAGCCCGGCAGGCTACAATCCATGGGGTCACAAAGAGTCGGACACGACTGAGCGACTAAGCACAGCACAGCACATGCTGCTGTGAACATTCTTGGCCAAGTCTTGTTGACTTACTATGCTAAGAGTTTCTTCAAAGTACATGCCTCTGAGTGGAATCCTAGGCCCTAGATTACATGCATTAAGAACACTTCTATTTTTCTAATTGATTTTTTAAGAAATCACCAAATTGCTCTCTAAGGTAATGTATCAGGACTTCCCTGGTGGTCCACTGGCTAAGATGCAGTGCTCCCAATCCAGGCAGCCAGGGTTTAATCCCTGGTCAGGAAACTAGATCCCGCATGATGTAACTAAAGAGGCTACATGTCGCAACTAAGACCTGACACAGCCAAATAAATGTTTTTTAAAAAGTAGACATAATACCAATTTATATTCTTTCCAGGGGGGTACATAATAGTTCCAACTATAATTCCATACTCTCACCAGCAATTGGTTTCTTCACTTTTGTATTTATTTTTGCCAAACTGGCTGAAAAATTGAATCACTTGTTTTTATTTTCCTTTTTACGATTCCTAATAAAGTTCATCATTTTTGTGAAATTTTTTTTATTTTTTGCCTCTTTTTCCGCAATAAGTTATTTGTATTTTATTGATTTGTAGGAGTTGTTTATAAAATCTGGATACTAATCCTTATGTTACAAATGTCTCCTTTTACATTTTAACGTGTTATAATCAATTTTTATGATGTCTTTTAATAAACAGACTTTTTTTCATTTTACTGTAGTTGAAATGATCAACTTCTTCCTTTGTAGTTTGGGTTTGGGGCTTTCTCTCACCTTAAAAGGCATAACCATAAAAATTTTTTTTCTTCTAAAAATTGCTTTTCACTTTGGGTTCTTATCTGGAATTCATTTTGAGTATATGATCTGAGCTAGAGTTCTAATTATGTATAATGAGCTGTCCCAGCATCACTGATATGAGTTCATCTTTTCCCTACAGATCCTGCATATCAGTTTTATGTAAGTCATTGTTTTCATAGATAGATTCTGCCTGACCAAGATATCACCTCACACTGATCCAGCTACTAGGGAACGTAGCTTAGCACAAAAGCCAGATGAGTTTACTAATACTGAACCACAGAATTATATAACCTCAACCATCCAGGTCCAGCCGTACCACGGGGGCAGGTTTTATCACATGGATGGCATCCTATCTTGCAAGAAACAGAACTGTGTTTTCTTGAGCTGACTGGGCTCCTAAAGAGGAAGGAGAATGAAGCCAATGATGCCCTATTCATTATTCCAGAATTTACCAATCAGATTAAGTCACCCTCTCCAAAGACACAGGAGATGTCCTAAACTTCTTGCCACCTAACATGTATTCATGCCCTAGTGTCACCGTAACAAAGCACCACAAATACAGTTGCTGGAAACACACATTCATTCTCTTAAAGCTTTGGAGGTCAAAAGTGCAAAATCCATTTCACAGAGCTAAAGCCAAGGTGTTGGTTGGGCTGGCTCCTTGCGGAGGCCCTCAGGGGAGAATCTGTATTCTTGCCTTTTTCAGCTTCTGTAACCACCTCTTTTTCTTGACTCAGGGCTTCTTCCTCCGTCTCCAAAGCCCATTACTCCCGTCGGTGCTTCTGTCATCCCATCACCTTCTTCTCTGACCCTGAGCCGTCTCGTACCCATCTTATAAGCACCCCTGTGACTGCCTTGGGACACCCAGGTAATCCAGAACCACCTCCCTACCTCAGGATCCTAACTCAAGCACATCTCGAACGTCCTTTTTTGCTGTAGAAGGTGACATATTCACAGGGTGTGGGGGTCAGGATGCGGACATGCTTTGTTGTCGTTTGATTGCTAAGTTGTGTCTGACTCTTGCGATCCCAGGGACTGCAGTCCACCAGGCTCCTATGCCCTTGGGATTTCCCAGGCAAGGAGACTGGAGTGGGGAGCCATTTCCGACTCCAGTGGACATGTTTGGGAACCATTATTCAGTCTGTGACAGAAGTTTCATTTCCCTCTTATGCCAACTAACTTTGTTTGCTCCCAGGGACACTGGTAGGAAAGAGATTTTGCTCATGAAAAAGTTCCAAAAGAGTTCTCTATTAATTAAATTAATGGTTTAGTGCCATTCAGTATCCAAGGCTAAGTTTTCATTCATTTTTCTATTACTTTTCATTACGCCTAGCCATGCAGTCCATATAGCATATCAGAGGATTATCAATGGGATTAAGTAAGTAAAGTCACTCAGTCGTGTCCGACTCTTTGTGACCCCATAGACTGCAGCCCACCAGGCTCCTCAGTCCATGGGATTCTCCAGGCAAGAATACTGAAGTGGGTTGCCATTTCCTTCTCTAGGGGATCTTCCCGACCCAGGGATCGAACCCAGGTCTCCCGCATTGTAGACAGATGCTTTACCGTCTGAGCCACCAGGGAAGTCCTCAATGAGATTAAATAACAAAATTATACTAGTCTAATAATAACATGCAAAAGGAAACTTGGAAATAATCATCAGGGAAATGCAATCAAAACCACAATGAAATATCACCTCACACCTGTTAGAACAGCTTTTACCAAAAAGACAAAAAGTAACAAGCATTGGTGAGGATATAGAAGAATTCAAACCCTTACGAACGGTTGCTATGAATGTAAACTGGTACAGCCACTATGGGAAACAGTATGGAAGTTCCTCAAGAAATTAAAAATAAAGCTAGCATATGATCTAGTAATTTCATTCAGGTATTTATCTGAAGGAAACAAAACACTAACCTGAAAAGATACATGCACTTCATGTTAACTGCAATATTATTGACAACAGCCAAGACATGGGAGCAACATAAGGGTCCACCAACGGATGAATGAATTTTTTAAAATGGAAGATAAACAGACTATTAAGCTAAGTGAAATAAGCCAGACAAATACCATATGATCTCACTCACAGGTAGAATTGTTTTTAATGAATTTATAGACAGAAGAGACTGGTGGTTGCCAAGGTGGGGGGTTGGGTGAAAGGTGTGAAGATAGTCAAAGTTACAATCTTCCAAAGATAAGTCTTAAGGGTGTGTATATGACACAGTGACTATAGTTAATAATTGTTGCTGTTTAGTTGATAGGTCGTGTCCAGTTCTTTTGCATCCCCGTGGACGGTAGCCTGCCAGGCTCCTCTGTCTGTGGGATTTGCCAGGCAAGAATACTGGAGTGGGTTGCCTTCTCCAGGGGATCTTCTCGACCTGGGGATCTTCTCGACCCAGGGATCGAACCCGTGTCTCCTGCATTGTCAGGCGGATTCTTTACCACTGAGTTGCAAGGGAAACCCATAGTTAACACTGTATAGCATATTTGAAAGCTGCTAAGAGAATAGATCTTAAATGTTTCATCTTGAGAAAAAAAATTTTGCAACTACGTGTGGCAATGGATGTTACCTAGACTTATTGTGGTGTTCATTTCACAATATATACAGGTATCACATCATTAGGTTGTACACCTGAAACTAATATGTCATATTAATTATACCTCAGTAAAATAAGAACATCAAAGTTTTTCTTATAACCAAGTTTTTCATAGTCTTTCTTCTCAGAGTCATGATTTTAATAAACCAAGAAGACCTAAAAAAAAAGAAAGAAAGAAACTTCAATACAATAACATAATGCCAATAATGTTGAGGGGGGGAAAATTTTTAACATAAACCTCTTCCCTTTACTAAACTTCTAGGAAGAAATTAACATCCAAAAAATGAAATCAAAATCCTGAGGTATTAAAGTTCAAAGAAAGTAAACCTCAGTATAAAATTATCTTGCTTTTACGAGTTAAAATTCAAAGAAATTAAAGTCCAAAATTCATCCCCCCATCTTGCTGTTCTGCTCTCAGCTAGAGAGGATTTCAATGCTTGAGTGGAGTCAGAGATCATCTAGCAATTTAACAATTCATTGACCAGAGACGTATTAATACCTGAATGTTTCGATATTCACTTACACAACAAACACCAGCCACAGGTGTTCGCTTCTGCAAAAATCCCCCAGTCAATAATGTGTTAAGCTGCATCTCTTTGGAATGGGGACAGTTCTTACAGGGCCTCTCAATGAGAAAATAATAACAACACCAGCTGAGTCTGTGATGTACCTTTTTTCCCTAAAGATAGATTTAGTAGAACGTACAGAAGGACCCAGGTGGTGCTAGTGGTAGAGGATCCACCTGCCAACTGCCAGTGCAGGAGGTGTAAGAGACATAGTTTCAATCCCTGGATAGGGAGACTCCCTGGAGAAGGGCATGGCAACCCACTCCAGTATTCTTGCCTGGAGAATCCCAGGCACAGAGGAACCTGGTGGGCTACTGTCTAGAGGGTCACAAAGAGTCGGACATAACTGAAGCAACTTGGCATGCATGCACAAAAGGACTACGGTACTAGCTCCACACCCTATTCAGAAAACAAGCCACTTCCTTGCAGGTATCTCAAACAAAAGACATACCCAGAACCAGTACTCCGGATTATCAAAGACTGTTGGAGAGATTGCAGCTTCACTGGGTTGCTGGTTGATTGATACCAAGAGTCCAGATGCTGTGGTCTGTGCATCCAAATCTATTCAGGAGAAATCTCCTAGCGACGGGTTCATTTCTGCCGTAAGTACCTTGCATGTACATATGTGGAAGCTCCACCTATGTACACGGTCTCCTCTCTCCAGCCAGGTATTCGCGGGGATGTTGTCTTGCAAAGTTTAGAAATGTGCAGGAGCAACACCTCAGTCATCAGATTTTACTGAAGCAGCTGTTCTTTCCCACTCAGATATTCAAAACCTTTTCATTTTCACAGCCTTTTTCAACTTGAGGTGCCTGCACCACAGGGCTGAGGGGAAGGTGAACCCTGTCTAACAGAGCTCCCACAGTAACCAGTGAACAGTTCTCTTCCTGCACTGCAATGGCTCTTTCCACAGCCTCTTTTTGTGGAATCCTTAGGGACTTCCCCAGACTCAGTGGGTAAAGAATCCCCCTGCAATGCAGGGGACACAGGAGACATGGGTTCGATCCCTGCATTGGGAAGATCCCCTGGAGGAGGGCATGGCTACCCACTCCAGTATTCTTGCCTGGAGAATCCCATGGACAGAGGAGTTTGGCAGACTACAGTCCATGGGGTCACAAAGAGTCAGGCACGAAGGAGTGACTACACAGGTAAACCATTACCTGGGGAGGATTTCTCTATCGTATCTAAATAGCTAGTTTCTAGTAGCCTTGAGGACAAAAATAGAGGGAATAATTCTTGGGCCACAGGAATTCAAACTAGGTCCATCCACCCCGCCCTCTTTTGCCCTTGAAGATGGTTCAAAACAACATAAAAGCAGAATTTTAAGTAGAGCTGTTTGTTTATCTTACCTGCCTAGGCCTAGCACTAGCACATTGAAAACTAATCTCTCACTAATGCTCTGCAGTCCAGAGAGAAGCCAGCTGCCCCGCAGTTTAAAAAATGGCAAATATTTTCCCACTCCTTTAATATCTAAAAGGACAGTGTATGAAGGGACTGTTTCTTTCTCCTTATAATTGAATCCTTGCCCCAGCTGTAACTGCTTATTAAGGCCTCTTCAGCTCGCTGGCCCCTGCTAAGTTCCTCTCCTGGTTCCTGTGCCCCTGCCAAGGCCACTTACAACCTCTGAGTGCCTTTTCCAAGGTCTTTTTCCCCAGCCACAGCTCTTAAAAGCCAACTGCACCATCAGAAAAAAAAACAACTACCTGGTCCAATATATGCCTACACAAACTGCCAAGAGCAAAATGTCCTTGGAGAACAGACTAGTGACAGCCAAGGGTGAGGGGGTTGGGGGAAGGATGGAGTAGAAGGTTAGGGTTAGCAGATGTAAGCTTATATATATATATATATGGAATTGAATGGAAAAACAACAAGGTCCTACTGCATAGCACAGGGAACTATATTCAGTATCCTGTGATAAACCACAATGGAAAAGAATATAAATAAAGAATGTATAGGGACTTCCCTGGCAATCCAGCGGTTAAAAGACGTTGCCTTCCAATGAAGGAAGTTTGGGTTCTGTCCCTCGTAGAGGAGTGAAGATCCCACATGCCTCACAGCAAAAAAGGAAGCAATATTGTAACAAATTCAATAAAGACTTTAAAAATATGGCCCATATAAAAATCTTATGTACATATATATACGTATACACATTTGTTGCTGTTGTTCAGTGGCTAAGTCAGGTCCGGCTCTTTGGGACCCCATGGACTGCAGGACTCCAGGCTTCCCTGTCCTTCACTGTCTCCTGAAGTTTGCCCAAACTTATGTCCATTGAGTCAGTGATGCCATTCAACCATTTCATCCTCTGTCACCTCCTTCTCCTCCTACTTTCAATCTTTCCCAGCATCAGGGTCTTTTCCAATGACTCAGCTCTTCACATCAGGTGGCCAAGGTGTGTGTGCGTAACTGACTCATTTTGCTGTAGAGAGGTAATGAAACACCAACACTGTAAATCAATGTTCAATTAAAACAAACAATCATGATGTCCTGCACACACTCAAGAACGAGACCCCAGGACCAACACCAATCTTTAGCCACTCCAGAAGCCTTGATCACTCCACGTGTTTTCATTTGCTTCTCCCTGACTGTTCTTATTTCTCACATATCAGTTTTCTAGTCAGTGCCTCAAACGTGGGAACACTGAAGGGGCATCCAGTAGAAAGCACCCTTCCTCCTTTTCTGAGTTAAACGCAAATTTAAAAAATGAGATAACAGAATGGAAGAAGAAAACCAAATGACCACTTAACTCCTGATAAAGCTGGGTTGCAGGATTCGGTTTACTATGAGAGAAGAGCTTCCTGACGCCAAGTCCTAGAGCAGGATCCAGGAACTCTGATTAAAGTACACTTGTCTTGATGGGAATGAGAGGGTCAGCTGCTCTCAGAGTAGACCTCATGCTGGCTGGTGCCGAAGAGGGAAGGGGACAAGGATGAGCTGAGCAAGCTTACTTTACTCCCCACAAATGTGCCAAGTAAACCATGCCCTCCTTCAGTTCAGGGCCGAGTTAAGACAGGGACCTCCAAAAAGCCAGGTGTCACACTAATGCAACTCCCTTCACCCACAAGGCTGTGTCTAAATTTTCTTTTAAATAGTAAAATATAAGTAAGTATGACTTGGGTCAAAAACAAAAACAAAAACAAGATGGTAGAAGCTGCTACATGGTGGGCTGGGGATGCTACAGTTATAGTCTGTAAGTCTAAAGCTTAGATTTCTCTGGCCGCATACGGAAATGATTTCCTACTCTTTCAAATAGTTTTCTGTGCCTTTATGAAAACACTTGCACTTAAAACACAATTCACAATTTGTAGCAACATTTAAATACAAGTTTTGCAACCCAATGTTCATTGCAGCACTATTCACAACAGCCAGGACATGGGAGAAACCTCAATGCCCATCAGCAGAGGAATGGATAAAGAAGACGTGGTCCATATATACAGTGGAATATTACTCAGCCCTAAAAAGGAATGGAATTGGGTCATTTGTAGAGACATGGGTGGACCTAGAGACTGGCATACAAAGTGGAGAAAGAAAGAAAAACACATATCCTATACTAATACATATATGTGGAATCTAGAAAAATGGTATGCAGTTCAGTTCAGTCCTTCAGTCGTGTCCAACTCTTTGACACCCCATGGACCACAGCATGCCAGGCTTCTCTGTCCATCACCAACTCCTGGAGCCTACTCAAACTCATCGAGTTGGTGATGCCATCCAACCCTCTCATCCTCTGTCGTTCCCTTCTGCCGCCTTCAATCTCTCCCAGCATCAGGATCTTTTCAAATGAGTCAGTTCTTCATATCAGGCGGCCAAAGTATTGGGGTTTCAGCTTCAGCATCAGTCCTTCCCATGAACATTCAGGACTGAATTCCTTTAGGATGGACTGGTTGGATCTCCTTGCAGTCCAAGGGACTATCAAGAGTCTTCTCCAACACCACAGTTCAAAAGCATCAATTTTTCGGTGCCCAGTTTTCTTTAGAGTCCAACTCGTACATCCATACACAAAAAAATGGTATAGATGATCTTATTTGCAAAGTAGAAATAGAGACAAAGTCATTGAGAACAAACATATGGACACTAAGGGACGAAGGGGATGGGGGGATGAATTGGGAGACTGGGACTGTCAACACATACGCTGCTATGTATAAAACTGAGAACTAAAGAGAACCTACTGACAGCACAGGGAGCTCTACTTGGTGCTCTGTGGTGACCTAAATGGGAGGGAAGGAAATTCCAAAAAGACAGGCTATATATATATTTATAGCTGATTCATTCTGCCATACAGCAGGGGAAAAAAAAATATTGTAAAGCAACTACAATCCAAAACAAATTAATTTTAAGAAAGATTTAAATACACGTTTTTCTCAGTTACAGACACAAATGTTTTTAGCCTTCTCAGCTTCCCTCCATTACCTCTCCTGTCCTTTCTTTTTGCACCCACCACGAAGCGATGAGGGTACACTGCAATGCCTGCTTTGACAAAAGCAACTAGAGTCACTCCCCACTTCCAGATTTGAATGAAGTGGCCACACCACATGCTGTGAAGTTAATTTCCCAAATGGTCACAGAGTGGCCAGATTCTGCCACCTGGGAGATCAGAGGACTTAAGTCTTCCTAGGGTGAACTTTGGCCAAGGGAAAGGGAAGCGGGAGGAAGCGGGCTAACAGATGCCCTCTCCTTGCTCTTTTTCTTGGACTCCCCTGAGGAGTAGCTTCTTCCTGCAACCTTTCTGAAGAATTCCTGAGTCCTGAGCAAACACCCCGAATGAAAGAACTGCTATTCAAAGACTGCTTTGCATCCTCCCATCCGTTTCCCCTCACTCTGACCACCTGAAACCACTCAGGCTGTTTAGGGTCATCTTGCTCTTGCCTTTGCCCAGAGGACTAGCCTCGGCTTCCTGCAACCAGTCTGCCACAGATCCAGTGCTTAATGAGCGTTCCTTAGGGAAGCAAAGAGAAGACTGTTGTTGCTGCTGTTGTTTAGCCGTTAAGTCATGTCCAACTCTTTGCAACCCCATGGACTATAGCCCACCAGGCTCCTCTGTTCATGGGATTTTCCAGGCAAGAATACTGGAATGGGTTGCCATTTCCTTCTCCAAGGAATCTTCCCAATTCAGGGACTGAACTCACATCTCCTGCATTGCAGGGGAATTCTTTACCACCCAGCCACCTGGGAAGCCCTATAGAGATGACATTACATATTACAGAGAAAACCTTCCTTTGAAATATTCCTTGAGTTTCTTTCCTCAAAAACTCCACAGCTTAGGGTTTACCCATTTCTACTTCCTCTTCTCTTCAAGATACTAATAATATTTTCTTCCTCATTCTCTGGTGGGTAAAACAATTCGGTCTCCTCTCAGCATTTTAATTCTCCTCACTGCCAATCACCCTGCTTGCTTCAACAAAGGCCCTCTAGTGAGCAGAGTACACAAAGCATTCATTCTTCCTTGTGGACAAGAAGGGAGGTATTGCCAGGACACCCTTTTAAAACATTTTCCCCATGTCACACAGGCATAAAGCAAAATTCCAAGCCAGCAAAGAGCGGAGGGAAGATAAATCTATGTCAGAGTGAAGCCAGCGTGGGTCTAGGTAGGGACCAGTTTGCAGTGGTGTCCGGTGAAGGGAAAACTTCAGATCAGGAGCATCACTCTTGATGCAGAGCAGACGTGACCTCAAATGGGTTCAAGTGAGGCCACACCACCTGTGAGCAGGAGGTGGGAAAGGCTTTTCAGTAATATTACTGGCAGTGGGCATGGTTTAATTTAATACTCAGTAAATCTTATACTCAATAAACATCACGGGACTTCCCTAGTGAGAATTCGCCTGCTAATGCAGGGGACATGGGTTCGATTCCTGGTCTGGGAGGATTCCACATGCTGAGGGGCAACTAAGTCCATGAGCCACAACTACTGAGCCCATGTCCTGCAACTACTGAAGCCCGCACACCCTAGAGCCCGTGTTCTGCAACAAGAGAAGCCACCACAATGAGAAGCACGCCCATGGCAACTCGAGAGTAGCCCCAACTTGCCGCTACTAGAAAATGCCTGCTCCCAGCAATGAAGACACAAATAAATAAACTGAGAAGATAAACGTCTGTTAAGTTTGCAGCCATAGAACTGATCCCAGTGGCAATGATTCTGAGAATGGACAAATAGATACCCTGCCCACAGTTGAAGGTTGAGGGACCAGGAAACCAAGTAGTTCCCTACTCAATATTTTCTCGTTATGCTTAAGAATAATACATTTTCTATTGCCCCTGTAACAAATTACCACGAACTTGGTGGCTGGAAACAACACAGATTTAGTCTCTTGTTAGCAGTCTGACACCCATCTCATTGGGCTGACATCAAGGTGTCGATGGGGGAAATCCTCATTTTTAAAAATAAAATGAATGATTATTTATTTAACGTGGCTGCACCAGGTCTTAGTTGCGGTATGCAGGATCTTTAGTTGCAGCATGCGAACTCTAAGTTGAGGCATGTGGGATCTAATTCTGAGACCAGGACTGGAACCTGGGCCCCCTGTATTGGGAGCATGGAGTCTTATCCACTGGACTACCAGGGAAGTCCTGAGAATTCCTTTTCCTTGCCTTTTCCAGCTTCCAGCACTGCTGCATTCCTTGGCTCATGACCCTTCCTCTATCCTCACAGCCAACAAGAGCAAACTGAATCCTCTCATCACTTCACTCTGACCTCGTCTGCCTTCCTCTTCCACTTTTTGGGACCCTTGTGATGACACTGGGTCCACCTGGATCACCCAAAATAATCTTCCTACTTGAAGGTCAGCAAAATAGCAAACTTAATTCCATCTGCAACCTGATCTCCCTTTTGCCATGTGATGAAACATAGGCACAGAATCTGGGGGTTAGGATGCGTGCATCTTTGGGGAGTCACCACTCTACCTACCACGTGGTGAGAAATACTGTGGAGAAAAACAGAGCAAGGATGCGAAAGAGGGAGGGACCACTCTTTCACTGTCATGTAACCTGTGACCACAGCTGAAAAGGTTCTGTTTTTCCTTTAAGGATTCATTTGATCATACTGAGCCCACCTGGATAATCCAAGATCTTCTCCCCATCTCAAGATCCATAACACTAATCATGAAACATGAAGACCCTTTTACCACTTAAGGTAACATGTTTATAGGTTCCAAGGGTTAGAATATATTTTCATGCATGCCAAGTCACTGCATTCACAACTCTTTGCGACCCTATGGACTGTAGTCTGACAGGCTCCATCCATGGGATTCTCCAGTCATGAATACTGGAATAGTTGCCATGCCCTCCTCCAGAGGGTATTCCCAACCCAGGGATTGAACCCAAGTCTCTTATGTCTCCTGCAGGCAGGTTCTTTACCACTAGCACCACTTGGGAAATCCATAGACCAACCATTATTCTCCATGCCACATCTTATCTGTGATGGAATTTTCTAGGTTTGTCAATGACTGAAATTTCCAACTTGTGCTGCAAAAGGTCAAAAGCACTTATAGAGAATTCAATGGGTAGGTACGACTATTTCAATATAATCAAAAATCAGAAGTTAAAATTTCTTACTATTAGCTCCCTAGAATGCAGAAACGTGTGCATCTTGACTCAGAAGTGAAGCAGCAGTATGCCTCCATCGATACCAACATACAACAGAGTTGTATTAGCTCAAGGAATCTCCTAGTGTTGCCTCTGTGTAGCCAGCACATTTTGTCACACCAAGCCCCCAGCAACAATTGATCCATCTCTTTATTTCTGCTTTCTGAGAAAGTTACCTAAGTGGAACCATATGATCTGCAGATCGTATTTGGATCTGGCTCCTTTCACATAGCAAAATGCATTTGAGATTCACCCATGTTATCATATCTATCAACAGTTTTTCCATTTTTATTGCTGAGTAGTATCTCATTGCATACATGTGCCACAGTGTATCCATTCAATTGCTGATGGACATTTGGGTTTCCAGTTTGGGTGATTATGAATGAAGCTGCAATAAACAATCGTGTACAGTCTTTTTGTGTGAACTTAAGTGTTCATTTCGCTTGGGTGAACACCTCGGATTACTGGGTTATATGGTAAGTGTATGTTCACCTTTATAAGAAACTGCCAAATTCTTTCCCAAAGTGACTGTACTGTTTTGCCCTCCTACTAGGAATGTATGAGAGCTCCAGTTGTTCAACACCCCTGCCAGCATGTAGTATTGTCAGTTTTTTGTTTTGTTTCAGTTTGATTTGGATTGGGTTTATAGCTGTTCTAACAGCCGTGTGGTATTATTTCACTGTGGTTTTAATTTACAATTTCATTATTACTAATGATGTCCAACCAGTCCATTCTGAAGGAGATCAGCCCTGGGATTTCTTTGGAAGGAATGGTCCTGAAGCTGAAACTCCAGTACCTTGGCCACCTCATGCAAAGAGTTGACTCATTGGAAAAGACTCTGATGCTGGGAGGGATTGGGGGCAGGAGGAGAAGGGGACGACCGAGGATGAGATGGCTGGATGGCATCACTGACTCGATGGACGTGAGTCTGAGTGAACTCCGGGAGTTGGTGATGGACAGGGAGGCCTGGCATCCTGCGATTCATGGGGTCGCAGAGTCGGACACGACTGAGTGACTGAACTGAACTAATGATGTTGAGAATATTTTCATACATTTATTCACCATTCATGAAGTACCTGTTCAAAATCTTTTGCCCAGTTTTAACTGCATTGTTTTCCTTTTGGAAGTTTTTAAAGTTCTCATATATTATACGTATGTCTTCTGTCAGGTATGTGATTTGAAAATATTCCTATTAGCTTGTGGCTTGTCTTTTCATTCTCTTAACAGTGTCTTTCACACAATAAAGGTTGTTAATTTTTATGAAGTTCAACTGTGAATTTTTTCCTTCATGGATCATTCCTTCAGTGTCATATTTAAGAATTCTTTCCCTCATCCAAAGTCACAGTGATTTTCCACCTATGTTTTCTTTAGAAGTTTTATAGTTTTAAATCTTACATTTAGATCTGTGATCCATTTTGAGGTGACTTTTGCATAAGATAAAAGGTATTATTGGTTGCAGGGTTTTCTTCCTCCTTCTCGACTTCCTCTTCCTCCTTCCCCATTTCCTTCACCCTCATCTTTTTTTTCCCATATAGGTTGTTACTTGTTCCAACACCATTGCAAAGACCATCCTTCCTACATTAAACTGGATTTCCTTTTTGGTTAAAAACGGGTTGACAATACATGGATGGATCTATTTCTGGACTGTGTATTCTGTCCCACTGGTCTTTCTGTCTATCCTTTTAATATACATCACTCTCCCAATTACTCTAGCTTTGGTTAACAGGTAAATCTATTTTTTTTAATCCAAAATTCTCCACCACTTGAAACATGTCATCTTGAGCAAGTTACACAACTTCTCAGAACTACAGTTTTCTTAACTGTAAAAACAGGATCTTCGCAGGAGCTCTGTGAAACTGACAAGGCATGGTGGGCAAGGTGGTGGATGTTGCTCATTTTGTTTGTCCAGCTCTCCTCCTTTCTTCCAGCGTCAGCCCCTCCGTTTTTTATGGAACAGCTCTTCCTACTCCCTTTAGAATACATACCCCAAGTACAGTAACGCCAGCCTATACATCATGTTTCCCAATCATCTTCCTCCATGCCTTAGTGCCTTTGTGGATTCTGTTCAGCCCTATGGACTATCCTTCTACATTTTTTGTTTCTTGGGTTTTGACCAGGCAAATTCCTACCAATCCTCCAATACATAAAATCACATTTCCTCAGCCAAACCTTTGCAGTTATCTTTTCCCATTGTATACTCTCACAGAAGGTTGTTCAAATTTATATTATTGTTCATAATTCATTATACTGTGGTTTCACACACACAGTTCAGCTCAGTTGCTCAGTCGTGTCCAGCTCTTTGTGACCCCATGAATTGCAGCACGCCAGGCCTCCCTGTCCATCACCAACTTCTGGAGTTCACTCAGACTCATGTCCATCGAGTCGGTGATGCCATCCAGCCATCTCATTGTCTGTCATCCCCTTCTCCTCCTGCCCCTAATCCCTCCCAGAATCAGGATCTTTTCCAGTGAGTCAACTCTTCACATGAGGTGGCCAAAGTATTGGAGTTTTAACTGTAGCATCATTCCTTCCAAAAGAACACCCAGGGCTGATCTGCTTTAGAATGGACTGGCTGGATCTCCTTGCAGTCCAAGGGACTCTCAAGAGTCTTCTCCAACACCACAGTTCAAAAGCATCAATTCTTTAGCACTCAGCTTTCTTCACAGTCCAACTCTCACATCCATACATGACCAATGGAAAAACCATAGCCTTGACTAGACGGACCTTTGTTGGCAAAGTAATGTCTCTGCTTTTCAATATGCTATCTAGGTTGGTCATAACTTTCCTTCCAAGGAGTAAGCGTCTTTTAATTTCATGGCTGCAATCACCATCTGGAGTGATTTTGGAGCCCCAAAAAATAAAGTCTGACAGTGTTTCCTCCTCTATTTCCCATGAAGTGATGGGATCAGATGCCATGATCTTAGTTTTCTGAATGTTGAGCTTTAAGCCAACTTCTTCACTCTCCTCTTTCACTTTCATCAAGAGGCTTTTTAGCTCTTCACCTTCTGCCATAAGAGTGGTGTCATCTGCATATCTGAGGTTATTGATATTTCTCCTGGCAATCTTGATTCCAGCTTGTGCTTCTTCCAGCCCAGTGTTTCTCATGATGTACTCTTCACACACACACACACAAACACCATACACCTCTGAGTTCCTAGAGGGCTTACATAATGTATGTGTGTGTGTGTGTGTGTGTGTGTGTGTGTGTATGTATTTTACCTAATGCCTAGCATACAGTAGGTGCTCAACACATTTTCTTAAAGATTTATGCATTTATTTATGGCTGTGCTGGGTCTTTGTTGCTGTGTGTGGCCTTTCTCTAGCTGTAGTGAATGGGGGCTACTCTCCAGCTGTGGTGTGCAGGCTTCTCATTGCAGTGACTTCTCTTATTGCAGAGCACAGGCTTTAGGGTGCATGGGCTCCAGTACCTGCAACGCATGGGCTTAACAGTTGTGGCTCGTGAGCTCTAGAGAACTGGTTACATAGCTGTGGCCCACAGATCTAGCTGTCCCATGGCACGTGCAATCCTCCCAAACTAGGGATGGAACCTGTGTCTCCGGCATTGCCAGGCGGGTTCTCTACCACTGAGTCACCAGGGGAGCCCTCAATACGTTTTTATTGCAACCTAAAAGGAAAGGAGGAGAAAAAGAAAACTGACATAACAGAACTCCTTCTCAGATAGATATTTGCCTGAACTTTGTACGAATGGGCCTCCTTGTACCATGTGTGAGCACCATGGACGTGTTATTTTAGCTCTGTTAATGACTCAGTCATATGGCCACAGAATAGATTATGCCAAGCACTAATGCAGCTATATCACACCAGCATGGCCTGGTTCTCATGGTGGCTCAGCCGGTTAAGAATCTGCCTGCAATGCAGGAGACCTGGGTTTGACCCCTGGGTTGGGAAGATCCCCTGGAAAAAGGAATGGTAACCCACTCCAGTATCCTTGCCTGGAGAATCCCATGGACAGAGGAGCCTGGTGGGCTATAGCCCATGGGGTGGCAAAGAGTTGGACACGACTGAGGGACCCGAGTGAAACACTCTCATTGTGCTCAGGAATGAGGCACTGGCCCCAGGAAGCAGGTGTAACACACCAGCCCCGAAGAAAACAGGCTTCAAATTCTGAGCATGGGCCACGTTGTATCAGATTATTAAGCAGTGTTACAATACGCCCCCCTCATTTTTGAATTGTTCTCCCTGTTCCTCAAGTAAAGAATAACGTGTAGCCTCCAACCAGAACAGAACCAAGGAAAACAAATACAATGCTCCAGCTGCTAAAGCTGAATGCAGGAATGTCTATGAATATACTATGCAAATTAAGAGAGAGCAAGGACTGATGAGAATAGATGCAGAGGCGGAACAGGGAACAGGTAGGGGAGGGATATATTTTGAAAAGTTGCCACCCACTCTTTGGGACCCCATGGACTGTATAGTCCATGGAATTCTCCAGGCCAGAATACTGGAGTTGGTAGCCATTCCCTTCTCCAGGGCACCTTCCCAATCCAGGGATCGAACCCAGGTCTCCTGCATTGCAGGCGAATTCTTTACCAGCTGAGCCACAAGGGGTTTGGTTGCCAGAGAAGTCAGCTGTGTGACCAGATGGTTGGAACCTTCAGTCTCCCCTGACCTATGGGGGAGGGGAGAGGATCCCCTCTAACGCTCCAACCCCAGACTGAATCAATCACCAGTGGCCAATCATGTAATCAATCATGCCCTTGTAATGAGGTCTCCATAACACCCCCAAAAGATAGGATTCAGAGACCATCCGGGTGAACACATGGAGATTTGGGGAGAGGAGCATGCTGGCAGAGGGTGCGGAAGCTCCACCCTCTTTCCCGACCTTGTCCCCTCTCTTCCATTCGGCTGATCCTGAGTTATATCCTTTTATAATAAACAGGCAACCTGGTAAGTGAACTGTTTCCCTGAGTTCTGTGAGTTGCTCTAGCAAATTAATGGAACCCAAGATGGAGTAGGAGGAGAAGGGGACAACAGAGGATAAGATGGTTGGATGGCATCACCGACTCGATGGACATGAGTTTGGGTAAACTCCAGGAACTGGTGATGGACAGGGAGGCCTGGCGTGCTGTGATCCATGGGGTTGCAGAGTCGGACACGACTGAGCAACTGAACTGAAGATGGGATAAGATAGATGTCCTCTCCTTGCTCTTTTTCCTGGACTCCCCTGAGGAGTAGCTTCTTCCTGCATCCTTTCTGAAGAATTCCTGCTGCTGCTACTGCTGCTGCTGCTAAGTCACTTCAGTCGTGTCCGACTCCATGCGACCCCAAAGATGGCAGCCCACCAGGCTCCCCCATCCCTGGGATTCTCTAGGCAAGAATACTGGAGTGGGTTGCCATTTCTTTCTCCAATGCATGAAAGTGAAAAGTCAAAGTGAAATCGCTGTCGTGTCCGACTCTTTGCGACCCCATGGACTGCAGCCTACCAGGCTCCTCCAACCATGGGATTTTCCAGGCAAGAGTATTGGAGTGGGGTGCTATTGCCTTCTCCAGAAGAATTCCTGAGTCCTGAGCAAACCACCCCTAGTGAAAGACCTGCTCTTCAAAGACTGCTTTGCATCCTCCCATTCCTTTCCCCTCACTCTGACCACCGAAACCACTCAGGCTGTTTAGGGTTATCTTGCTCTTGCCTTTGCCTAGAGGACCAGATCAGGGCTTCCTGCAACCAGTCTGCCACAGATCCAGTGCTTACTGAGTGTTCTTTAGGGAAGCAAAGAGAAGACTGTTGTTGCTGCTGTTTAGAAACTAAGTTGTGTCCAGTTCTTTGAAATCCCATGGACTGCAGCCCACCAGACTCTTCTATCCATGGGATTTTCCAGGCAAGAATACTGGAGTGGGTTGCCATTTCCTTCTCCAGGGATCTTCCCAACTCAGGAATGGAAACTGTGTGTCCTGCATTGGCAGGCAGATTCTTTACCACTGAGTCACCAGAGAAGCCCTTAATATTAATTATATTATTACATGATGTTATACTATTAAATTATATACAATGCATAATAATGTGTTGTACACTATATATTTAAATCAGAGTGAAAGTGTGTCCAACTCTTTATGACCACATGGACTGTAGTTCGCCAGGCTCCTCTGTTCATGGGATTTCCCAGACAAGAATACTGGAGTGGGTTGCCATTTCCTCCTCTGGGGAATTTTCCCAACCCAGGGATCAAACCTACGTCTCCTACATTGGCAGGCAGATTCTTTACCAATGAGCCACCTGGGAAGCTCAGAGGCAGGCCCACAGTTCTTCCTATCTCAAGTCAATCAATCAAGCAGCCAACCAATCTCCTTGTTTGGGCCCTTCTCTGATTCTCCTACCTTCATCCCTTAAGAAGGGGCTTCCAAATCTTAAAATGTCCAGTGGTAAGCGGAGCCTGCCCCTCAAAGTGTCTACTTATCAGAGCCAAGCAGCATCCCTGGTTTTCCTTCTTCCCAAAGCCGCTGTCTAAAGTGATACCATTCTTTCCATCTTGCCGGAGGAAAGACAGGTACAGAGAAACAGCGGTATTCCTGTAGACATTCCAAGCTTTGTTTCTGTGTCCAGTGAAACAATTATCAAGGATTCAGGAATATCATTTTTCTGTAGGCAGCAAGATACTGCTGGCCAGAAATATTAAATCACAAGACCGTCTTCCATTCTGGCAGAAAGTGAAAGAGAATGATTGGGGATCACGTGTCACCCTGAGCCAGTTGGCCTTGTTCATATTGAGATTATTTACAAGAACAACAACAAAAAACCTCTAAAGACCGCCTAAGAGTCAGCAGGACCTAAATTTGAGCTTTTTTCAGTGGTTTAATGTGACCTCGAGCCATAGCTCCCAGAATCCGCTTTCTCATCGATAAAGCTACTTCTCCGAATTTCATCAGGATTAAACGAAATCATGAAGGTAAGTGTCTTAACACACAGTTTCATAAATGTTGGCCACTGTTATTATTTATTTAACTTTAGAGAGAAAACATCTGCTTATCAGACTACTGGGGGCTTTTTCCTGCACACAGGCTGAGCAAAATGCAACCCAGGCACTTTAGGGAGGTGTAAAACAAAACCTAACATTTGAACTCGTTTTTAATATTTCTTTCCACTGTAAACTGGGAATAATCCTATGTGACTATTAAAGTTGAGTTGGTAGAAAAAAGTATGGAAGTTTGCAACAAATGGTCCAGGCTATAGCCTAATATTTATTCAGTTGCTTGCATTTTAGGTGTATTTTTTCCAAAAGAGGGGAAAGAGTGGTAAGACATAATTCATGAGCAAGAATTTTCAGGTAATACTGGGCACACCAGCCCTTCCACATGCAGGGGGAGAAAGGCTGAAGGCCACTGCCTTAAGGGACCTTGGCATTTGCAGTTGTGTTATGACTTCTAATTCCCTGTTCACGTCAGATTTAGAAGGAACTTTGGAAATGCCAACCCATTTTTAAGGAAACAGAAATTGTGATGTTGTTAGCACATCTGGTTCAGAGGAAAGCTGTGTTATTATATAGCTATATTCTCATGTTTATAATCCATGTAAACAATAGTTAAACGTCCTCTAATCTAAGAGGTGTGAAATTACCTACCCAACCTCAAGGCGAAAAGTTTACATGATGAGGCAGCTGCTACTGTGTGATTACATGAAGCTCAGAGTAAGTTAAGAAAACATAAATTTCCCCCTTTAGAAACTTTTATCACATAAAATTATCTTTTCTCAGCAAAGTACTCCAAGATGTATTTTTACAATACTGTTTACAGTTGCTATCCAGTAGTGGATACATTTTGAATCCTGGTTAGACAATCACATGTAACAAAAGGTCCCTTCCTTGAAAATGTCTGCAGGAGTTCTGAAAAGGTGGTCTACCTTCACTTTACTGTAACACTGATATTGTCTTCCCATTCCAATTTTCACTTGTTTCTTTTTAAGACACGGAATAGTACCCCTCTTCTCAATCTCCCAAGCTTTCAGGCTACTGGACAAGAGCAGAATGCAAATGACTCAATAACTACCTATTTAAATAACAACTATATAACTGGAGTTGAGCAGAAGTGTCCTGGGAAAAAAGCAAAACCAATGATCCTGTGTAAGATCGACGTGTATTCCCCTCATTCAGAAGCTCTCCCCATAATCTGTCCCCACCTGCCAAGCCAACTTTATCTCTTTGTATGCCCCGGAACGCCCGCCTCCCCAAATCCATCTCTCTCATAGCTACCAATCAGAATCGATTCCTTCCTCAAAACTCCTCAAGGACTTCTATATCAGTTAAGCTTTGCATTTGGCAGCTAGTAACAGAGCCCAGAAATAAGAGTGGCTTAAACAAGATAAAAGCTTCTTTTCTTTTAAAGGAATTCTGGAGATAAGCGAAGCAGAGCTGGTATGGCATCGCCTAGAGTTCCTGTATCTTTCTGCTCCACAATGCACCTTCTATCCTCAGGAACAAAGGATGCCTCAAGTTGCATCCATCTTATCCACCTTCTAGGCAGCCAGAAGGCGACAGATAGGCAATATGTCAAACTTCTTTTCAAACACCTTCGGGGCCTAACACAGTCCAGCATACTTCATGAGCCCTCTTTAAATAACTGCCCGATCCACAAATGAATTAATTTGGCAGCAGTACAGAAGTAGGACGATTTATCAGTTACAAAACTTCAGTAGATTGTAACAGTATACCCAGGGCACCATATTAGAAACTATAAGGTATAGCTGTAACTCTTTAAAATGCTTTAAAATCTCTCTATAACTGGTTTACCACAGTACCTAAAATCCCCAGGTAGAGAATTATTCTGGGGTTTTCTTTATTTTTGTAATTGAAGTATAGTTCATTTACAGTGTTATGTTAGTTTCAAGTCAACAGCAAAGTGACTCAGATATGTATGTTTCTGTTGATGTTTAGTCACCAAATCGTGTCTCTTTTTCAACCCATGGACTATAGCCCACCAGGCTCCTGTGTGTGTGTGTCAAAGTGAAAGTGTTAGTTGCTCAGTCATGTCAGACTCTTTGGGACCCCATGGACTGTAGCCCGCCAGGCTCCTGTGTCCATGGGATTCTCCAGCCAAGAATACTGAAGTAGGCTGCCATTTCTTTCTCCAAGGGATCATCCCAACCCACAGATCGAAGCTGGGTCTCCTGCATTGTAGGCAGAATCTTTACTATCTGAGCCACCAGGGAAGCTCAATATATGTAGAGGAAGAGAGAGAGAGATTTATACTGTTAAGACACTATAATTCCAGTATAATCCACTGTATTATGCTGACGGAGCTGGGAGAGTTCAAAGAAGTATAAGTCAACTTCTAACAGGGGCTTCCCAGGTGGCGCTAGTGGTAAAGAACCTGCCTGCCAACATAGGCAACATAAGAGACGGGGGTTTGATCCTTGGGTTGGGAAGATCCCCTGGAGGAGGGCATGGCAACCCACTCCAGTATTCATGCCTGGAGAATCCCATGGACAGAGGAGCCTAGTGGGCTACGGTCCATAGGGTTGTAAAGAGTCAAACATGACTGAATCGACTTAGCACACCTGCACAACTTTTAACACATGGAAACTTACAGCATACACACAAACACACACACACGTACTCAACACTATCCACGGAAGCTTACAGCACACACACACACACATACACACACACACTCAACACTATCCAGCAGCCTAGAAATGCCAAGGCCAGGAGACATTGCAGAGAAGGATAAAAGTCTACAAACACCTTTTGGTAAATTTGTGACTCAAGTGATTTGTTAGTGCCCTAAAAAGGCCAGAGCAGTTGAGGAAAAGGAGAAAGCCAGCCCCAGAGCTGGTCAGAGAAGTTGCCTGGTGACTGTGCTGAAGGGCCCAGGTTCCCTGAGTGCAGCAGGGGAGACTGGGGGGCTCCAGAAAACTGGGTGACAGGCGACCCCAGAGACGAGCAGAAAGCACAAGTAAAAACCATCTTTTGCACACTGCAGACCAAGCATAGTGCAGGTGTTATACAGGAAGGGCTGGGTCCAGGAGCTCTGGGTTTCAGCCCTGCCTCAGCCACCAGCTGACTGGGTAAACTTGGGCCACTGACAACCTCTCTGGACCTCGGTTTTCTCAGAGAAGTATGGGCTAGACAAGCTAAGCATTAATGAGCATTAAAATGATCATTACTTGATACTAACATTAGCATATTATATGACAATAATATAACTTGATACTGACACTTGTGCTTCAGTCAATCCAGAAGAGGTTATTTAAGTATGAGAATGGGGACTTCCCTGGTGATCCAGTGGCTAAGACTGCGCATCCAAGGCAGCAGGCCTGGGAAAAAAGATTCTGCATGCTGCAACTAGAGATCCCACATGCTACAATGAAGATCGAAGATTCTGCGTGCCACAGCTAAGACCTGGGGCAGCCAAATAAAGATTTTTTTAAAGAAAGAAAGTACAAGAGTGAATAAAGGAGTGAGAGTAGGTTAGACCTGGGAAAACAGGAGATGGGGCCACTGTGCGGAAGAAATGCGGCACACCAGAGGAACCTCTTCTGCTCTGCTCCGAAGAGCTGGAGACGCTGTTCTAGACGGGAGCTTAGAACGTACTCTAGTGAGCACAGGAAGGCCTTTTTTCATGTGCAAGGCTTGCAGCATTGTAGCATTATAGAAGGATGTAGAATAATAATGTAGAATAGCAGCATTGTAGAATAATGCTTGTAGCCTTATTCCAGAGAAAAAATATAATCCTAAAATAGCAAACACACACACAGCGATTATTTTTACGTGGGCCTTGTCCTAAGTCCTTCGCATTATTTTTTTTCACAGAAAGGTGTTAAAATCATCAATAGAGAGGAAAAGCAAGAAACAGAATTAAGGTACATCACCGGTTTGGCTCAGGGCCTGGCACTCAGCAGGTACAAATCATGGTTTTACACTGTTGACAGACAAAAGGTCTTATGGAGACAGTCCCCTTCTCCTACCACATAATTCCACTCTACATTCTGCAGTGTCCTTGGTCTCCATTTACATACAACTCATGTTCCCACGGTTGCACGTTTCCATCGGAAGATGCTAATGGGATTCACAGCTCTTCTCATGTATTAACCCCAACCCTGGGCCCCAGGCCTCTAGAGCCAGGGAAGGATGAGCTAGAGATAAGAGTTTTGTTCCCTCCTTCTCACTTTCCATCAGCAGTTCTCTCTTTTGAGTGAAGATGTGTTTTATTTCATTTCACTGGCAGAGAGGAGGAAGAGAGGTAAAAAGCAGGAAAGGAAGGAAACAGAAGACAAGCTGTGGGAGGTATTTCAGGTCTGGGTTTTGGCTGCAGCTAACACTTAGGGCTATTATTTTTCAGAAATATGGAAGCCTAACACCAAAGACTGAAGCAGAAATGACTGTGATTGGGGCTGTTACTTAGACTAGTTCCAAAAGAACCCAAGTTGGGAGCTGAGATCATAAATAAACTGTGAGGAATCCATTTGCTAATACCTGTGAAAGCTTAATGGCCACAGACCAATGCTAGGTTATTAGACCAGTTTAACCAGCAGAGGTCTCTGTTTTACTGATCTTCAATTGAAGGCAGGGCAGGGGAAACAATCCCGAGAGTTGTCCATTTTTATTATCCCTCTTTTGAAGTCTCTTTTCAAAAACAAATATGTAAATAAGGAATCACTTGGCCAAAGTATTTGTGAACACTGGATCTGGTTGTTCAGTCCAGATGAGCAACAAGATAAATAAATAAAATGCTGGCATATGGAATCATTGAAGAAGTGATTCCATATTCATCCCTAGCTGTTCACTAGCTTAGAAGCTTCACACCAAATGTACCAGCAGAGGGTAAAGCATGGATTAGCCCATAAAACACGCACAACTCATCGTGACAATGAAGAGAATGCAAGCTGAACCCCCAGAAGGTGGAGCGGAAGGGGGTCAGTTAGTTGATCACCCAACACCAGGCCATAGCACTTGCTTGGGTCCTCTTTCAAAACCAGAAACAAATCGGTTGTGACCAGCATGTGCTCTGATGGTATGAGGACTTCACATCTCTTTTACTTACTGACATCAAAGCTTTAAAACCTTGTTTACATTGTGTGTGTTGAGCAGTGGGCTTCCCCAGTGGCTCAGTGGTAAAGAATCTGCCTGCAGTACAGGAGACCTGGGTTCAATCCCTGGGTCCAGAAGATCCCCTCGAAGAGCATGGCAACCTCCTCCAGTATTCCTGCCTGGAGAATTCTATGAATAGAGGAGTCTGGTGAGTTACGGTCTGCAGGGTCGCAAAGTCAGACATGACTGAAGTGACTTAGCAAGCATGCTGAACACCCTCTCAAATAAATACAAAGGTGTGAGCCTGCAATTTTTTCCCCCACACCTACTGGAACAATCCCAGTATGAGATTAAGGGTTTTGACTAGAATGAGACAAAAGGAGGAAGTGAGAGAGTTTCACTGAAGCTTAAATGAAGTTTCTCTCTTCTGTTATCCAATGGTTCTCCATCGCTCTTGATGTAAAGTCCAAAATTAAAAGGCCATCACCATGTGGACTTGCCTATCACTCCAGTCCAAGCCCTTAGCCCTGCCGTCCCATTGGCTACATACTTGCCACAAACACCTTCTTTCACATCATCAAAAGCCTTCCTGGATTTGGGGCCTTGGGCAGGGCTCTGCCTGGACCACTCTTCTTTCAGCTGGTCCCCACCACTAGGTGAGACCCTGTGTTCCAAACAGTATCCTACAGGGCAGCCACTAAACACAGGGGGCTGCAGAGGCACACACAGAGGGATGGATTTCTAAAGGCTTGTTTCTTTTTGGCGAATACAAGGCGGCCTGGGGAAAGTGTACGGACTTCTGCTTCCAGTCTGATCCCTCAACTGGACTCCTCTGTGCAGAGCTCAGACTGTCGGAGCACAGAGCAGAAGCTCTGAAGTCCTTTCATAGCACTTATTGCTCAGAACACTCACAGGTAACTGTGGTTGCGATTCCTTGTCCTAGCTTCCTCTAGCTTCATGAAGGCGAGGCTCCTATCTGTCATGTTGAAGACACAAAGCTTGGCCCTTAAAAGAGGCTCCATGATACTCAGCCAGCAGTGAAACAGTGTTTGGAACCACCAAAGCAACCATTACACTGTACCTTCACATGCCTTTTTCTGCTAAAATAATAAGTGTTCAGTGTTCAGGGGACTTCCGGCACAGGGAAAGCAGGTTCCAATCGGGTAGAGGAACTAAGATCCTGCATGCTGCACCACAACAAAGACCAGATGCAGCCAAATAAATTAACTAATTTAAAAAATACTCTCTTTTGCTATATTTAAAATGGATAACCAACAAGGACCTACTGTAGAGCACATGGAACTCTGCTCGATGTTATGTGGCAGCCTGGATGGGAGGGGAGTTTGGAGGAGAATGGATACATGTGTTTATGTGGCTGAGTCCCTTCACTATTCTCCTAAAACTATCACAACATTGTTTGTTAATCAGCTATACCCCAATACAAAATAAAAAGGTTAAACAAATAAATAAATAAATGTTCAGTGTTCAGCCTGCACTCTTGAACTACCATTTTCCTTCGACTCCGGTGAATATATGGTTTGTGGCCAAAAAATCAAGAATGTAGCTTCCTGGAAAATAACCTGATCCACAGGGATGGAAAGCGTGATCTGGACTAGGAAACAGGAATCTCTGAATTGTAAGCCAGAAGGAACCTATAAATCATCATGTTTAACTTTTCCACTTGACAGGAAGTCATGGATTCAACTGTCCTCATCTGTCTAATGAAGACTGAACTCGGTGATCTCCCACCCCGGGTATTGTGAGATTTCTAAGTTCTGCCCCGGGTCAGTCCCACGGAGAGTGACAGCTCAAGACTGGTCTACTCACTTGAAATTTAAAACGATCTCCCCAACACTAGGTGCTAAGTAACTAAACTACGGCAGGAAGTTGATCTGTTGAATTTCAGACAGAATCCATAACTGCCAAAGTTCACGGAATGTGAGGTTTGGGATAATATTACCAGTGGGATCCCATGTGGCAAAAAGATGGAATAGGCTCAATTTTCCATGGCTTGTTAAGTTACCCCTGAGTTAATCGGAATGATATTTATACCTCGCTGATGTGCCCTGGAAGCAAAACCATATACCCAAACTCACACACTTCTCATAACTCATTCACGGATTTAACAATATCTGAAACTAAATAGAAAAATGGAGAAGACACGAATTCTAGAAATGCCTTGTTCCCTGCTAATGTCTGAAAAGAGACTGTATGAGACAAAGAGAAACTTTTTTTTTTACAAATTTACTCCACATTCAAGAATTATAAGGATAGTTATTTTTCAAATTGGCAATCTCTTCACGTTTTTGCTCTTGTTAAAATCCATTCTAAAAAATACAACCAATAATGAAACGTCCACAGCAAAATCACTTCATAATTCTCATTCTCAAAAACTGAAGAGGTAATCTTCCATAGACATGAGTCTATCACGTGTGCGTGTCTGTGCGTCAGTGGCTCAGTCATGTCCGACCCTTTGCAACCCCTTAAACTGTAGCCCCCCAGGCTCCTCTGTCCATGGGGATTCTCCAGGCAAGAATACTTGAGTGAGCTGCCATTCCCCTCTTCAGGGGATCTTCCCAACCCAGGGATCAAACCCTGGTCTCCTGCATTACAGGCAGATTTTTTACTGTCTGAGCTACCAGGTATTTAAAAAATATTTTCACAAAAATGGGATCATACTATAAACATTTTTCTGTGCCAGGTTTAATATCATAAACTTTCCCTATTCATACAAACAAAGCTACCTGGGGTGTTTGAGTAGCTGTAATCTGTGTCCTTTTTGTATATTCTACAGTTGGTTCAATCAAATAATCTTGCAATCCTATATCAAAGGGGAGGTTGTTTGGTTGTTTACTTTTTTGGTTTCCTTTTGAAGCTTAATATAGAACTTAACAACAATCATTCTGGTAAATATATATTTAGTCACACATGGCATGTGTGCTAAGTCGCTTCAGTCATGTCCCACTCTTTGTGACTCTATGGACTGTAGCCCACCAGGCTCCTCTGTCCATGGGATTCTCCAGGCAAGAACACTGGAGTGGGTTGCCATGCCCTCCTCCACGGGATCTTCCTGACCCAGAGATCAAACCCAAGTCTCTTATGCCTCCCACATTGGCAGGCAGGTTCCTCACCAGTGTACCCCCCGGGAAGCCCATATTTAGTCACACATATGATTATTTCCATAAAGTAAATGAGTAGAACTGCTGAATCAAAGACTACACCTATAGTAGATAACATAAAGTGCAATATGTATGTGTGTACATGTGTGTGTAGGAAGGATTTAACCCTTTATTCACATGATTAGCTAAAACCTAATATTTATTCCATAATATTCTCTACTGGTGGTGCTAGTGGTAAAGAACCTGCCTGCCAATGCAGGAGACATAAGAGATCTGGGTTTGATCCCTGGGTTGAGAAGGTCCCCTGGAGAAGGGCATGGCAACCCACTCCAGGATTCTTGCCTGGAGAATCCATGGACAGAGGAGCCAGGCAGGCTACGGTCCACAGGGTCACACAGAGTCAGACACGACTGAAGTGATTTAGCACAGCACAGCACACTCTCTTCTGATTTGACATTTCATATTTATCATAGAATGAATTCTGCTTGAACCTTTTTACAACAATCGAGAAAGTAAAGGGAAAGCCAGAATAAGGCAACAATTTTGAAGAAACTCAGATTATCCAATGATATACAGCCATTAAAACCAGGAATGAGGAATTCCCTGGCGGTTTAATGATTAGGACTCTGTGCTCTCACTGCCCAGGGCCGCAGGTTCAGTCCCTGGTTGGGGAACTAAGATCCTGCAAGCTACATGGTGGTATGTCCAAAAAAAAAAAAAACCAGCAAGAATGAATGAAATGTGTTGACAAGGGTCGTTGCACCTACTTCTATGGGCAAAGTAAGGTGATGCCAAAAGCCAAAAATTAGATAGTTTGGATGAGAGGGATTTCTCACTCAACTTGAAAGGTGGTCATGGCTTCCACAAATGCAAATTCCTTGCTTCTTGATCTTCAGTGAAGCTGGGAAAAAAATCACTCAGCTTTGGACAAAAGGGAGGGAAGCAAATGTCAAAATCTCAAGAAAGAATAATGGTCAACTTTGCATCTAAGATGCTAACTGTAACTCTATTTACCCAAACTTACCTATTCTGTATATGACATATCCTAACAGTCTCAATTACAACTGAGCATGTCTTTTAAGAGTCTCTTGTATTTCCTTTTCTGAAAATTGTGGTCACATACTTTGCTTACTTTTCTACTTTGTTTGCTTTTTCTTGTTGATTTGTAGAAATTATTTATCAGGGAAACAAGGTCTTTGATATATAGGCTGCCAACATTTTTTCCAGTTTGCATTGTCTTTTGTATGGGTGTGAGTGTTACTGACTTAGTACCACAAACAAATCTATACCAGGTCGTTTCCAAGATAATAAATGATAACCCTAAATGGAGGATCCTGGTAGGCAGCAGTCCATGGGGTCGCTAAGAGTTGGACACGAGTGAGCGACTTCACTTTCCCTTTTCACTTTCATGCACTGGAGAAGGAAATGGCAACCCACTCCAGTGTTCTTGCCTGGAGAATCCCAGGGATGGGGGAGCCTGGTGGGCTTCCGTCTATGGGGTCGCACAGAGTCGGACACGACTGATGCGACTTAGCAGCAGCAGCAAACCTCCCCAGTGGCTTAGACAGTAAAGAATCTGCCTGCAGTGAGGGAGACCCAGGTTCAACCCCTGGGTCAGGAAGATCCCCTGGAGAAGGGAATGGCTATCCATTCCAGTATTCTTTTTTTTTTTTTTTCTTTAAGTTCTACCACTTTATTGCTACCAACCCATCTCCCTCCATCCTCATGCACACATGCTCAGTCATGTAACCCCATGGACTGCAGCCCGCCAGGCTCCTCCGTCCATGGACTTTTCCAGGCTAGAATGTTGGAGTGGGTTGCCATTTCCTTCTCCCACTCCAGTATTCTTGCATGGAGAATTCCATGGACAGAGGAGCCTGGCAGGCTATAGTCCATGGGGTCACAAACAGTTGGACATGACTTAAGTGACTAACACACTTTTCAAACTAAACAAATGCCTTTTTGTTTTGTTTTGGCCTGGCCTCGGTACGTGGTTTGAAGGATCTCACTTATCCCCTCAGGGACTGGACACAGGCTATGGCAGTGAAAGCTAACTCTAACCACTAGGCTACCAGGGAACTCCCACATTAAACTACCGTTTCAACAAGTTTTTGCAATATATTCATTTTGTTCATTACATTACCACCCTCCTCTAAAATCATTTGTTCTTCTTAAGGGTAACAATGGCAGTTATTAAAAATGAGAAAATAAATTGACAAGGTTAGTATAGTGCTGGTTGTGGTTACTTGAGAATCCAAAATAAGAACTGGGTGTCCTGGGGAATTCCCTGGTGGGCCAGTGGTAGGATTCCAAGCTTCCACTGCAGGGGGCATGCGTTTGATCCCTGGTCAAGGAATTAAGATCCTGCATGCCACATGCTATGGACCACACACACACACACACACACACACAAAAACTGGCTGTCCTTATTAATTGTATATATTAATACAATGATTATTTACTATATACCAGGTACTGTGCTAAATACTGCACACACATTATGCCACCAAACAGTATTAATAATCCTTTGAGAGAACTATAAGCATCCTCATTATATAGCTAAAGAAATAGAAACTATAAAAGGTCAAAGTGTTAGTCACTCAGTCGTGATCAACTCTTTGTGACTCCATGGACTGTAGCCTGCCAGGCTCCTCTGGCCATGGAATTCTCCAGGCAAGAATACTGGAGTGGGTTGCCATCCCTTTCTCCAGGGGATCTTTCTAACCCAGGGATTAAACCCAGGTCTCCTGCATTGCAGGCGGATTCTTTACCACCTGACCCACCAGGGAAGGTGAAATTACTTCCAAAATGGCCTTGCAGGGAGTAAGTTGGGTAACTCTACCCTGAAGAGTCTCATTTCAGAGCCTCAAAAAAGATGGGATCCAGAATCTTATGAGATTCTTTTAGGTGGGACACGGATGAGCTTAAAATTTCTTCCAGGGGCCTCCCTGGTGGCTCAGCAGTCAAGAATCTGCCTGCCAATGCAGGAGACATGGGTTCCACCCCTGGTCTGGTAACACCCCACATGCCGGGGAACAGCTAAGCCCATGCACAACAACTACTGAGCCTGCGCCCTAGAGCCGGGGACCGTAACTACTGAAACCCAAATGGTCTATGGCCTGTGCTCTGAAACAGAAGCCAGTGCAATGAGAAGTCTCTGGAATGAGAAGCCTGTGCAGAACTAGAGAGTCGTCCCCTATCACCACTAGAGAAAATCCCACGCAGCTACAAAGACCCAGCACAGCCAAATTAAATAATTTTTTAAAAAAATTAAAATACAATTAACTTATAAAAAACATTATCCAGATTTTCAATGTTCTCAGTTTCAGTTAATTTCAGTTAACTGGTGTCCAGATATAGTCCATGAAAAACTCTGCAAGTAATTCACAGATTTAAATTGCAGAATCTTCTGAGTACCATGATGAAATCTCTCAATGGTCTGGGCCCCATCCCACCCAGGACAAAAATCATCCCACTGTCTAGCATAGCTACTCCTTAGTTTAGGAAAAAACCGTGTATACAGGGTTCAGAAGTATCTTCAGACTCAGACATCTACTAGGATAAGGGGGGACCACTGGAGTTGCATATTTATTTACTATTATAGTTAATTATTGGAGTAGGAAATGGCAGCCCACTCCAGTATTGTTGTCTGGAAAAGCCCATGGACAGAAGGGGCTGGCAGGCTACAATCCACGGAGTTGCAAAGAGTCAGACAGACTGAGAGGGAGCGTGCACACACAGTTAATTACAATGTAACATAAGACTTCCCATCTTAACCACTTTTAAGCATACAGTTCAGTGAAGTCCATTCACACTGTTGTGCAGCTATCACCACCAAGTCACTGTCTTTTGACCTTCTATGGTGAGCTTTCTACACAGAACACTTTTATGTCACTGGATTTCTGAATAAGAAGGCAAAGCCAGAATAATGTAATGATTTTTGGGAAACTCAGGTTATAGATTTTATATGTTATGTCATACTTAGAAAGACAATCCTCATTCCAAGATTATATTTTAAAAATTCTCTGAGATCTCTGCTGGTATGTCTATGGCTTCATTAAAAAAAAAAAATCACTTTTTAATCCTTCAGGAATTTATCTGGTATGAAGCGGGAGAAAAAGATCCCACTTTATTTATATTTTAACGCAACAGGAATTATATTTGCAACTAGACAAAATTCATTTTAAATCCATTGGGTGGGGGAGAAAAGGCAAGGAAAAGAAGCCAGGAAAATTCTGAAAAAAAAAAAAAAAAAGAAGAAGAAGAAGTATAAAGGTACTGGTTGGGGTGTGGAGGATTAGTGTTATGAGTAATTGTAACTATTCTAAATTTACAGTAATTAAAGTAAAATAGTTCTCAGTGTTTAAACTGATTGAACTATGGAATGAAATAGAATGAGAAGAACTTAGAATATAGTGCAAAGGTATAAATTTTTTGCCATCTTTATCATGTTGAGTATTCCTAACCCAAAATACGGCACATCTTTTCATTTGTTCAAATCTTCTGATAGAGACACAATCTTAGAATGAGAACACTTTCATCTCCCCACCATCCTCCTCTCTGATGATAAGGGCTAGAGAAAAGTTACTAATGGAGATTTCATTTGGAGTCTAAATGTTTTTTTTTCAGAGTCATTTCTAACATATTGAATTTCTCAGGTTCTCTACATAATGTGGAAGGCTGTGATCAAGTCTGATTTCATCAGACAGTGCATGCTCAGTCGTGTCTGACTCTTCCCGCCGCCGTGGACTATAGCCCACCACGATCCACGTCCATAGGATTTTCCAGGCCAGAATGCGGGAGTGGGTTGCCATTTCTTCCTCCAGGGGACCTCCCAGGGATCAAACCTGAGGCTCCTGAATCTCCTGCACTGGCAGGTGGATTCTTTTAGCACTGAGCCACAGAATTGTACCATATTTCCATAGTCTGGGCTCAAAACCAATACTACGCATTAGAGATTAAACAGTAGGTGTCGGGTGCTGGCAGATTTCTTTAAGGGTCCCTGAAGCCACTCTGGGCCTTGATTTAACTTGGGAAGTGAGAATGACAGCTAGATATTACCACCTACTCCTCAGGATTAACAGCCACCGATCTCAAAGATGGGGCTTCAAGTTACCAGGAGTGTTGGTCTAGAACAGCAATGTCCAAATGAAAACATGATGAGTCACATCTATAAACTAAAACTGTCGGGTATCCACACACAAAAAAGGTAAAAAGAAAGAGATGAAATTAAATTTAATATTTTAACTCAATAACCAAAAATATGATTATTTCAACATGCAATAAATATAAAAATTATTAATGAGATATTTAACACTTTTTATACTAACTCTTGGAAGCCCTGAGTGTATTTCACATTTATAGCACACCTCAACTTGGACTAGTCACATTCACGTGCTCAACAACCACATATGGCTTTTGGCTACCACATGGATAACATAACACTAGAAGATGGTAACGAGGGAGTTCCCTGGTGGTCCAGAGGTTAAGATTTTCCCTTTCAACGCAGGGGGTGCAGGTTCCATCTCTGATTGGGGAGCTAAGACCCACATGCCTTTTGGCCATAAAACAAAAGCAATATTGTGACAAATCCAAAAAAAACCTTTTAAAACGGTCCATACTTTAAAAAAAAAGGAAGAAGAAAGAAAATGGTAATGAATGAGAAAAATTGCTTAATTTAGTAGAAATCCAGAAACTCTAAGATGGGAAATACACTATCTCAAAGGTCTGGAACAGACTTAAAAACTCACTAGTTAGTCCTAATATTCACTTGCTATTTGAATCTTTGCCGCGATGTCCCTATTAAGGGGCCATGGAGACTAGTGCTTGACCAGTACTTCCAGGAACGAGATCACTGCTTTCTAACGCTAACCTGTCTATTGGGGTGAGGTGGGGGGAGGCATTTTAATATCAAAAATTCCTTGCTAAGGGCACAAGGAGATTGGTTGATGGTGGTCTGAAGAGCTCAGGTGGTTTGGGCTAACCTTAAGGGGTCAGTGAGGTTAGGAAGTACTGGGGAAGTTTAGTAGTTAAAAAAAAAAATGGACTGTAGGTTGGACAGATAGGAACTGTTATACTGAAGGCTGGGGCTGGATAGCTGGTTAAAATCATCAGGTACACTGCCACAAAAATAACAGGGAAAACAACTGCATATATGCTAACTTCATTCATCTGAAAATACAGTAATTTGGAGAATAACCCGAATTATCATAAACTTTCAAAATTTTCACAATAAAACACAACTGGGATATAAATTAATGAAGGAGATCATTTGTATTAGACCTGTATTACAAATAACAGTATCCTACATGGTAAAGAAAGAATTCACTTCAGATTCAAAAACCAAAAGCCATTTCAGTTTCAATCTCTATCTCGATTATAACATTTTCCTTATTCAAAAACACCCTAGAAATCAGAGACAGAAAGCAATCCCCCCCCCACACACAAATTCAGTAAAAAATGACACTGCTCGAATCTTGAGGGATTCCGACTGGATGACCTTTGAAATAATACATTTTTGCTATAGACGTACTTCTTCGGTTTCTTACCACTGCCCACCCGCCCACCCAGCCTCTTAGGAAATGAAACGGTCTACTTTTCCCGGCCACCTTCACCTCCCCGTTCCCCGCCCTTCCTGATGCTTCCCCAAGGCAGGGGAAAGGTGCGTCTTCTCTAGGGCTCCTGCCAGCGCCTCCCAGTCCCACTGGCCAGCAGTCGGGGAAACGACGCGCCCTAGGCATCCATTAACGTTTTTATACTACACTGTGCCCCGCAGCCCGAGCGTCTCCAGATTGTTTACAGCGGCCCCACGCCCCCCGAACCGCGCGCACACTGTCAACCGCTCTTAGGAGGAAAATTTGGGACTAGAAACTCGGCCCACCAACCCACCTCGGTCCCGCCTACACAAAACCGGCTACAACACCCCACCTCCGGCCGCCGAAGTAGCTTTCATCAAACGATCTGGGGCGCAGTATTTTTTTTTTTCCCCCGAGAAAACAAGCGTCCCAAGGAAAAAAAAATTCAAACTACCCTCGCGGGCCAATGGGAAAGAAGAGAGAGGAGGGAGGAGCCAGCGGGGCGGGGCGGGCGCCAGGGCTGGTACCGCAGGGGATGCGTAAAAACACGGCGGGCGCACGGTTTGGGGTTTTTTTTTTTTTCCTCCAAAACTAGCTAAAAGCCCGAGACTCCGCCCGAAGCTGCAGCCTCTCGGATCCACCTTAAATCTTCAGTGGACTCGGCGCCGGGGTCAGTGGGCGCAGCCAATGCCAATCAAGTTTACAACCACCAGCACAGGAGGGAGAAAAAAAAAGAGGAAAAAAAAAATAATCTGCAAGTTCTCGGGTCTGCACACACACTCGCGGGGAGGCACGCACACATGTCCACAAGCACACAAAAGACAGGAGCGGGTGGGGGCCGGGTGCCAAAGAGGGAAGGGGGACGTGTCCGCAGATCCCTCGCTCGACGCGAAGCGCCCGTGGCCCCGTGCGCTCCGGGAAGGCGCGCGGGAAGCGCGGCCCGGCCCGAGCGCCATGATGGTGGCCGCGGTTCGGAGCCCATTTTTTTCTGGCGGGGGAGCTGCAATGATGCAATCCCCCGGCCCCGCGGTCCCCCGGCTGCGCGCCCTTCTCCCGGCCTTTTCTTCGCCTTCCTTTTGAGGCGCGTCGATGTTTCGCGCCCAGCCCGCCTCTACTCCTTTTTGTACTTTTCACTTACTGATTCCTGCCTCCCTCTTATGTGTGTTCCCACGCGCGACAGGCCCAGTACGCGGAGGGCACCACCATCCCCTGCCCCCCGCTCCACGGGGCCTCGAATTGATGTGTGAAGGCTACACTTTCGGTTCTGCGGGGTCCCGGCTGGCGCTGACCCCACCCTGCCCCACCCCCACGCAAGCTGGGATACAAGCGGTGCCACCGCCCCCATGCCGACACCCGGGGGAAGGGAAGGTCAAGCGTGACCGTGGACCCTCTTGCCCTCCCCCACTGCGCAGGATTTTTACCTTAATTTTGGCCGGGAGGGAGGGGAGCGAGCATAGGGTGTGGCCCAGGTGAAAGACTTGGCAAACTTAAAAAAAAAACTCAGAGTCTGGAAAACAGATAGCAGATCCTAGATGAGCTTTTAAAACACTTTTCTTCCCAATCAGAAAAAGCTTCAGAAGAACAAGTGTCTACGCTAACAAGGGTGAAGATGAAATGGCGAAGGCAACGTTCCTCGGCATCCGGGAAAGGTCCCGGCGCGCGGCCGGTGGGCGCACCGTGGCCTGAAAGGCCGCGCGCGCCCCGCTCCCCTTCTGTAGATTTCCACGGTCCCCTTCGTCTCCAATCACGCCCCTGGACCCACGGTTTCCTAGTTTTTCCCTGCCCTGCCCTGATCCCCTTCACTGGGCAGCGGGGATGGGACCGGGGGACTTGGCAGAGCGGGTGTAAGCGAGGAAGCGACCCCCGCGAGCGGCAGCGGCGCTCGGCCCCTTTAGCGCGCGGCCCTGGGCCGCCGGCGAGCCGAGAAGCCTTTCGAAATGCGCGGGGCTGCGGATCATTGGAGCCTGGGGTGGGGGTGGGAGCGGACTGCTGCCTTGGAGGGTCCACGAATTCGGAAAGGTTCTCCCATCCGCTCACCTCTCCCCAGCGCCCTGGAGTGGACGGGGTACTGACAGGCAGGGTCTGATTGTGGAGAGGAAGGGGGGTTTTCGCTTCTTTCTGAGCCCAGAGGGGAGATGATGAGAGAGGCAAGTTTCGGAGAAACAGCCCAGCCCAGCTGCGCGGGCCGAGGCGTAGCCGCCCTTCACGGCCTGCGGGTGCCCGGGGCGCGGGAACTGCGCGCAGCGATCCGGGAGGTGCGGGAGCCGCCGGTAGATGAGGAGCTAGACTTAATAGTCTTTTCTTGCCGAGGCTCCGGTCAGCCCGACCCCGCAACTGCCGCGGCGGGCGATCGTAGGGCTGCGGCTCAGGGCGGAGAGACTACGGCGCGGTGGCCCGAGTAGCGGGGTGGGGGGTGCCTGGGCCGACGGCCGCATCCCCTCGGAGCGACGCCCGCGGCGGGCCAGGCAGTCCGGGGTCGGGGAGAGGACGGTCAGAATCTCAGGGACACGTTCAGAGACTTGACGCAGAACGGGCGAAGGACCGACACGATGACTTTAGGGGCTGCGTTCCTGTGAACGTGCCTGGCGCGGCGAGCATCCACTTCTTTCTGGCCCTGGACTCCTAAAACGCAATCTCTAAAAATTCGGATTAACGATGGCTCTTGGGGAAAGAAACGGGGTGAGGGGCAGAAGCAGCTTTTAGAAGAGGATTTTTGCCCCTCATTTGTTAGAAACACGTTTTAAAGTACTCTTTTTGGCTCAGAGAGACTATTTCATTATTTCCTGACTCTCCACTCCTTCCTCCCCATTTTGAATTGTTTTTCTTGCTTTCTCAGTCTCTTCCTGAAAAACACCCTGCCTTCGTGTTTTGAATAGAATCACAAAAACACCTTTAGTCTTTAATTAAAATAATACCCCAACTTGGAAGATGTGGCCCAGCCACCAAAGGACCTATTTTTCCCTTCCCGGCAGGGCAGTCGCAGACAGACAATCTTTTTTTTTTTTTTTTGGATAAGCAATTTCGGGTCAAAATAAGCTGAAATTATCTTAATTTATTGCCCCCTTTGAGGTGCAATAAATTAAATGCAACTATTCAAGAGAAACTATTTAATCCAAATCCAGATTTTTGCGATTTAACCATTTGCAGATTCCTAGAAAAAATAATTTACTTTTACACCTTAGCCACATTTTCTAAGAGAATTTTAAATTAGAGGGATCATCTTAGTAAATTTTACTTTAAGATGCTGTTTAACTTTATTTAAATAAAAAATAACTTTGCTATGTGGATATGGAACCTCCAAACCCTCAGATTGGGTATTCAGATTAACCAGTTTTAGGTTGTGTAGAGTGTAACCAGGAAATGTAGAAGTTGAGGAATTGGTGTGTGATGGCCAGTTCAATTTGAAGGATACCTGTTCTATCTAAATTAGTGTGGAATGCACACCCCCTTCTAAAGGACCTATATACCTGAATATTTTGGAAGAGAGGTGTAGCTTAAGAGCGTCTGAACAACTGCTGTAGCTCCTTACAACATTCTGTGTGTGTAAATACAGAATTTAGAGAAGTCACCATGTTAGTTTCATTTTCAATCCTGCAAGTGTGTGATCAGTCTACACTTATGTAAGAATTTTTGGTTTTGACACATTCATATTCTAGAAGATATAAATATTACCATCTTATTAATATGAAAATGTGACTTTCCCACTTTCCACTTCTAAAGTTTTGTCCACCCATATAGAACTAAGTGGAAAAGCGTGACTACTACATTCGGTCCTACATAAACATCATCTGAGTGGTAGGCCTGAGTTATCTAGGTATTTGCCACTTCGTATTACATTTGTGGAAATGACTAGAATGCTAAGTCGAACACCTCAAGCTTAGTAAGGTATATTTACATACAGTTCAACTCAACGAATAGCTCTGGAAGTTTTCTTTATTGATTACTTGATGTGTAACAATAATTGGCATCTTTTCCACACATTACAAAAAATTATACTTGGCTCAGTATGCAACCTTTTAAGCATAGCCATATTATTTAACAGAAGAACAGAAGGGGAAAAACCTACTCTACCCGATACAGCATTTACAAATGCACAAAACATGCCACTTTGGCTTGTATATTGTCTAGATTAAAAAAAAAAAAATCTCTTTTTAACATAAATAAGTTAGTATAATTTTCAGTGTCTTTACAGAGTTATGTACACAGGTACACTTCAAATGGTTTTGTTTCATACACATACACAGGCAATGTAAAAATACTGTTTAAAGATGTAGTATCCATTTCTCCAACCCACGGGTGCTTTTCTCTATATGCACTTTCCTTTAAAAATACCACTATCCTTTGGACAAATTAAGAAACAGAATGAGAAGCTGTAAATTAAAAATTATTTCATTATTTTTTATGTCAAGTTACTTACAGATCTTTAAAAATATCCAAGGATTTAGAATTATTTTGTCTGTGTCTACACACACCCTGAAGTGAAAAGAAAATTAAGAAATGTCCTCAAAATTCTGATAAAAATTAAATGGTCAATTCTGTGCATTCAGAACACTCCCCACATACATGCCAGAGTGCCCAGAGGTACCTGGAGTGATTACCAGACTGATGAATACTGGGTAAATTCCAATTGTAAGGGAGACTAGTGGGGAGCACTGAGCTTTTTGTTGTTGTTGTTGTTTTTAAAAAAAAAGCCATTTGCTACCATATAACGGAATCATCAGAGCTCCCAAATGAGAAAAAAAACTTCATGTAAAAATAAATAGCAATTATCTGCAGCCAGTGTTCAAATTTGGGTGATTTTTTAAATGAAGTATCCGTTTTCATTGAAAGGGACATTACATCTTTAAAGAAAATAATTCAAACCCTTCCCCCAAACTGCTTCTCTTCATGCAAGTCAAATATTTTTGTCCTTGCTCTAAATCGAAGCAAGCTCTTAATACCCACCCCATGCCAATTCCTCAGTACCCCCCAGCCCTCCCTTCCCCAAAGTTTATGTGCTACATAAAAAGTAAAAACTATATACACAGGTAGTACAATGAAGCAAATAAGGAAAAACCTAATTGCACAATGCTACATCCAACGCTTTTAGAGGCAGATGATTTAAGAGTGCCTAAAACTTTAGTGTTAAGTCTGTTGCTGTTCAGTGCTTGTAAAGGATGTCCGTTCTTGGAGTCAGCGATATGTATTCCAAATTTTTAATTTATATCTTCCTTGCTTCATCAAGCAGTGATGTATCTGATAAACAAGGAAACATACTCTTAGTTCTGCAAAAGAAACAAGGAGAAAGAATTAGAAGAAAAGGCACTAAAAAAACATTGCCAATATATTACCGGAATTATTTTGTTAGTTTTAGCTGGGAAATACCTGAGCAACGGGAAAGAACGAACATACTAAAAGCTGGTGACTAGAGTCATCTCCATCCAACATTTCTCTCACTGGCTTTTCACTCTCCCCTGTGCTATAGGCTTTTGTCTAGAACAGCGGTATTCAACAGAGGGTAATTTTGCTGCCTGCCCTCGCCACCCTCCCACCCCCAGGGGGACATTTGGCAATGGCTGGAGACATTTTTGGTTGTCACACTGGGTATGACTGGAGAGGTTTCTACTGACATGTGCTTCAAGAGATCAGGGATGCTGCCAGAACATTCTACAATGCCCGGGACAGCCTCCCTCAACAAAGAATTATTCGGCCCCAAATGTCAGCAGTGCAGAGGTTGAGGAACCCTGGTCTAGAGAATTGGGGTCAAAGATACTGAGAAAGAACAGACATGGGAAAATTCAGAAACCAATAACACTTAAGAGCAGCAGAATTTTCTGTCTGAAAAATAATTGGCAATGATATTTATAAAGGCTCTCCAAAGAAAATTCTATTCACTTTTTTTTTTTCTCAAAATCTTCTAGTCTTAGTCATATGTAGAAATATACACACGAATGCTTATGAATAGGTCCTTACTACGATTTCCTGTATTCTCTGAACTGGCAATATTTACTAACAAGTGCTTCTCGGTAGGTGAGAATGGAGCCAGATCAAAATTCAACAGGTCTGATTTGCTCATCTGACGACTTACGCCACAAGTCACAAACCAAGAGCCGCAGGTGTTAGGGTTACTTCAGAAATCATTTTCATCCAATTTACCTACTTCATATATATAAGCTGTGATGTAGAGGTTTCATAGCACTGTTTTATATAAGCTCTGAAAAATATCACATATATGTAGCCAAGTCCTATATATGACACTGATTTAAAAACACAACAAACTTGAACCTCACCTTCATCCTTCTTTAAAATTTTTACAAATGAGGATTTTAAAAGTTAGTGTAAACATTTCTTAGGATCTCTTTATATGCTAGGCTAGTGAGAGTGGAGAGAGAAAGAAGGACATAGTTATTATAAGTTTACAAACTATGAATATGTGTAGTTTGATCCTTAAGACCAATCCATGTAAAGCTGGGGGCTGATTATTCAAATTAGCTTTTCATATTGATCGTATTTTAGTAAACGGCAAAAATCTCCACTTCTAATGTTGGGGGTACACCTACCCCTGCCAACCCCGATAACTACTCTCCATTTCCTCTACAAGCACCCAGCTTCTCCTGTTATAGCATGATTAGCATACGCATGCTGACGTGTTCCTGGATTGCTTACTCTGGCAGAGTCACTTCTGCTTTGCAACTTCAGTGTTATCAGAAATTCCGCAGGAACCTTAGTATTTTTGAGCCTTCCATTTCAGTTTTACTTTTTTTAAACACACAGGTTCCTTCTCCATCCTCCAAACTTATCAGAAGCCAGAGAGTGTGAGAGCATATGAAAATGATAAAGACAAAAGCAAGTCATATATTTCTGTCACATTTATAAATATTTGATTATCCAGATATGAACCACTTTTTCAGTGAGGAAAAGTGCCTCACTTTTCCCTCGAAGTTTTAATTAAATCATTTATTTGCCATTTTTGCCCATGTAGAGCTCAAAATCTGTTACTGAGTCAACATGGTCCTCTGGGAGATGAATTCTCATGAAGTGGGATGGAGGCAGACCCCTGCTCTTGGTCAGATGGAAAAAGAACCTATTGTTCTGGACATGTTTTGATGGCACCTTCAGGGAACTGACCTTCCTACTCACGGAGCCTTGGTTACAAGAACTTGCCTGGGACACTTGCTCTGATCAGTTGGTGCTTCAAAGGAAAATAATCTCAGGAGGTGAAAACTGGGAAGAACTATAGTACCTCCCCACTGATTCCCAGTCTTCCCCATTCCTACCTTTTTGTCCTCCCAAAGCATAAAACAAAAGCCCCCAAGTTTTCATCGGCCAGCCCCCACTGAGATCGGGTTATCTTGGGGCTTGAAAGCCCACCAGTTCCTGCAACCCAACTGGGGTGTCACTTATTTGCTCCAAGTCATCAACCCACCGAGTGGTTTACGTCTGACGCCTTCTGAGGCCAGGCTTCTTGGGCGTCTGCTCCACTGAACCGGCGTTGGGGGAACCGTCTGAAACATTTTCTTCTGTTCTGTTGGCTCTTTTGTTTTGAGGAGAGGAATCTAAGGGCAAGAGGGAATTTTTAAAAAGAACACACACAAACAATCTTTATTAGAAAAAAACAATGGCCGACAGAAGTGAGCCCAAGAGTCAAGGGACAAAAAACCCACTACCTCCACCCACAATCTTGGGTCCGTCATTCCCAGTGGCCTTTAAGGGCACAAAATGAAGTTGTTTTCACATAACAGAAAGTGTATTTTCTACGCTTCAAAGCTCTCTCTCCAAAGCGAAGAAGGAGGCAGTTGATAAACATCCCAACATTGTCACATACCTACCGCTGTCTAGCTGGGAGGAGCCGCGATGTTTTCAGTTAGAGAAATGATCAGATAACACAATCTCAAGCTTCTGACTTAAAAGTCATAAACAGACAAGCAGGCAACTAAATAAATAGCATGTACTCATGTACCTCAAAGTAGGAAAGTGCGCTCCCCCCACCTCCGCCCCAAAAGCTAAGTCAGAACGCGCTGAAAAGAAAGCTGCGGTTAAAGACCCTCAAGCAGGGAAAGGAGCGCGGCAGACAGAGACAGACATTTTAGGCATCGGAAAGGGTCATTACCATCTGCGGCAGGTCGCTTCCTTATCCCGGGGCACTGCTCCGCTAACCCGGTCTGGCTGTCCGGGGCATCAGTCTTCTGATCGACCAAATGCGTGTCCTCTGGGTTTGCCTGAGACCCAAGTAAAGGCACCGCCGGGCGGGCCCCGCTGGCATCCTGGCCTTCCTGCGCCGGCACCTTGCAGGCGCCTTTGGGTGGCCGCGGGGGTCTGTAGTAGAACTCGGGCAGGTTGCCCTTTTCTACCTCCTGCCACTCGTACTTGCCCTCCAGGGGCTTGTGATTCTGAAAATCAAAATTCCACTTGCGCTGGCTGGCCTCTTCCATGTCTCTGCAATGCTTCTCCAAGTCCCGGGTTAACTCTTCGTGATTGACCGGGCCAAAGAGGTTTCTGCAAGCCGAGGGCTTGGGGTACTCCGCCTGTCTGGCGTCCATCCGCTCCAGGCTCGGGCTCCCGTTAGACACTCGCACGTTTGACATCTTCCTCCCAGGGGGTGGGGTGGGGGTGGGGGGTCTCGGCGACTGAGGCTCTTGCGCGCGCTCTCTCTCTCTCGCCAAACAAAACCGAACAAAACAAAACGCCCCGACCCAGCCCGAGCCCCTCTTTATAAGCCCTGCGCCGGCCCCTGGAGCCAAGAGAAACAAACGCGAGCCGAGTCAGCGCCCGAGCGTCTAGGCGCGCACGGGGCTGGGGGAGGGGGCGAGGGGCAGCCCCCCGGGGCCAGGCAGCCCCGATCCCGGCCGATCAAGCGGGAGGGCGGGGAGCGGAGGGGAGGGGAGCCGAGCGCCGCCGAGACAGGAGGGGGCAGAGCCGCTCCGAGTCCGGGCCGCCGCGAGCCCGCGGGTCCCGCCGCCCGAGCGCCGTCTCCAAACCTTGCGGGCGTCGCGGAGTCGCGGAGCGGCGAGAGAGTGAGCCCAGAGGAAAGCGGGGAGGAAGGAAAAAAAACACCCCCGAAAAGACGAGCCCCCTTTTTGGAGTTGCCCAATATGGCGGTGGAAGGGAGGCTGACGAAGGAGAAGATGATTGACACCGCGAGTCTATTTAAACAGAGGAGGAGATCATTGGTCGCGGCGCCGGGAGCCGCCCCGCCGAGGCTGGCGAGCTCGGCCTTAAGGTGGCCCCGCCGCGCCTCCCCGCCTCCCGAGCGCGCCGCCGCCGCCGCCGAGCGCGCGGCCGGGACCCGGGGCTGGTCGCGTGACTGCGGGAGGCGCACGGCTTGCCAGCAGACCTGCTCCGGCTGGCCTAGGAGAAATTACAAATAAGACAAACGAGCTCGCCAAACGGCCGGGGAGCCGGGGAGGGGCCTGGGCAGCGGGGCCGGCCGGCGGGTGTTCTGATCCCGGGCGCTGCGCGGACCCGCGCGCCACTGCTCCGGAGCCCCGACCTCCCCGGCTCCTCGCCCGGGAAAGCGGGGGAGAGTTCCAAGGTGCTCGGCCGCCGGTGGTGGTACCCTTGGCTGGCGATCTTGTTTGCGCTGCACTCACCGAGCGGGGGATGGGGGGACGCAGGGTGGGAGCTCGGCCCCCTAGCTGGGCTCCCCCCCGGGGGCCCCCAATCGCTCACATGGCGGGGGAGGCGGGGAGCCCCTCGGCCTGGGTGCCTTAAGCTGGAGGTGAGCAGTGGTTAGTTCAGCCTTAACCTAGAAGTCTGCTATTTCTAGGGGAGGTTAGGGGCTTAGGTGAGAAGCCTAGGAGGACGTCTTTCTGTAAATTACCCTGGAATAGATGCAGTCTTTATTATGTATTCTGAACCCAAGGTTTCTCTCAATAAAAAATAAGAAAGGATTGCAAGATCAAAAAGTCAACTGATCTCCCAAGTCCCTAATAAACTTTGTAGCTGTCTCAGACACATTTAGTTTAAAAAAAAAAAAGCGAGGTTAGATCCCTGGCCCAGGTTCTTGCCTCCCAAGTACAGTTCACTGACGTGGGCTGCGTGTGGGAACTCGTCTCCTCTTTGTATTTTTCAATTCTTTGCCGGGTTGTAGCAGTTTCCTCTACCTGAGTCCAGCCGCCAAACACAACAGCTTCTTCCTTCCTCCACCCTTCTCTCCCACCAGACTCAACTTCTTGGAACCCACCCAGAACACCATTCAGATGCAAGTGACTGACGCTTTTAAAGGGCGGCGGATCTTCTAAGAGTGAAAGGAATCGGAAAGTCCGGATTGCGAAGTGATTTCTAAAGCAACCACAACCGTGTCCTCACGTCTGAGATTGTTCGGTTGGTCAGAAAGTTCGTTCGGAGTTTTCCAGGCGATCCTACGGAAAAGCCCAAACGAGCTTTTTGGTCAACCCAGTATTTCGGCATTTCTCTGCTCCCCTTTGCAACTTGACATTTACCTAACTGTGCTCCTGAGCAAGGTGATGGAAGTTAAAACAGGATGGACAGGCTGTTATATCTGAAACAAAGGGTCTTTAACTGCCCTCCCTATCCTTCTTTTGTTCTGGATCAAAGTTACACATTTTACTGGAAAGTAATCTCCGGTTCTAACAGTGCCCAACAGCAATTGTGCACAACAGTTTTCTTAGGCATCTATGCTACAGGTGAGTTTGACATTTAACTTGTTTTCTTAACCCACATAGTATTTGCCCACTTTGTGTGCCTTCCTTGCTTCAGACATTCCAGAATGTAGGAGTTAGGAGGAACCTTGGAAACCCTGTGGTTCAACCTTCTCTTTTAACCATTGAGGAAACTGAGACTCAAGAGAGGTTTCTCTGGGTTATTACCCAGAGTGATTCTCCTATCTATAGTCTGCAGGTCCTCCTCTCCTATAAATGATTCAAAATGGCTCCTTCTCATGCTCTGGGCTGCTTGCAGCTGTTTCCTTGATGTGGCCTGTGGTCCCTGATATTTAAATAGGACTGTCACTGGCCTTTGGTATGACCTTGCACTTAATATGACTAAAATGCAGATTCCAAAGGGGCAGGGTGAGACCCAGAGAGCAGTGAGAGAGACAGTGCTTTCAAAGGCCAGACTTCCTACCTGATGGAGAGAAAATATTTCATCTGGCATCTAAGTAAAAGGTCTCATCTTCTTTATTTTTTAGGTCGAATGCCCCCACTTAATTTACTGAACTGGAGAAGATGGAGAAGAGGGACAGAAAAATTAGGGTAGGTCTCAATACCCTACTCCTGAAATTATAGATTATTGTTGTTGAAATCTTTACACAGTTGTTGGACTACACCAAAATTCTGTATTCTATATGAACATAAATTCAGATGCATAAGTACACAACTACCACATCTATGTAAATGGAGACATTCTAGAGTATTACACCTTGCCACAGATGTTTGATTTTATTCGTGGAATTAATATCTTCCAGAAAAGTAAAAAATGGATATTTTCATCCCCTACGCACCCTGAATATTTCTTTAACTAGTATGTAGGACCACCATTTTGTCGCTTTGTTAATCTTGAAAACCAAACGAGTCACAGTGACGCCACCTTAAGACGTCTGGCTGCCAGCAGAAAGGCTGTGCTTACTCCGACCTTGCTATGATCTAAAGTGTTTTGTTTACAGTCAAGGCACCGGAGAACTGCGGGGCAAATAGTGAGAGGGCAGGCGTCTGCTGTAGTAGCGATGAAGCGTGAAAAAAAAATACGACAGAGTCCCCGAGGGAAGAGAACCCGGAGCTGTGAGCGCCATCCTCCTGTGGAAAGTAGGCGGCGGCTTTAAGAGACTGAGCCGGGAGAATTTCCAATAAACAGCCTAAAGGCGGAGCCTGGGGAGAAGACAGAAAGTTACACTCGCGCTGCTCTGAAAAAGGGGGCTCGGCTGCCCCCAAGACCCAGAATCTCGTCCTGGGTGATGTTTTTGTTGTCAGTTTCCCTCTTGATAGTTTTCTCCTTAGAGCTGAGAAGTGGCCCATAAGCCACCCAAGATTTGTGTGTGTCCTTTAACAGCTTGGGAGAGAGACGAAGACCAATTTTACTTAAAAGAAAACACCTGTGTGGTAGCCGAATGTCCCGGCGGAGCGGCTGAGCAATCTCGCCTCCCAGGTGCAGTTCCTCGCAGGGGGAAGTCAAGCAGCCCCCAAAACTTCTGCGAAGGCGCACGCTTCCTGGCCCCATTGCCCCTCCCACCTCGAGCACAAGATTTTAATCCTTCCTCGAGGATGTTTACGGTGAGGCGACGCTCGCTCAATTTCAGTATGCTCCTAAACCGACATATTTTTAGAGTTTGGAAATTTCACAGTCTGTTTCTGACCCTTTTTATTCAATTTAATAAATACTTATTGAGCATCTTCTATTAATTTGCTTATTCTTTCTACAAATATTTATTGAGTGCCTTGATATCCGAGACTCTGGGAATACAGAGGTAAACAAGATTTACACTAGGATGACCGCTTACACTCTAGTAGGGGAGAGGAGACCGAAAATACACAATAATACATGGGTGAAATATACATACCGCGGAAGGAAGTGATACATGCTATGGAGAATAACCGGAGGAGAGGGAAAGAGAGCATTGTGAGGTCCCAGTGTGACTAGTGTGGTCCAGGAAGCCTTCATTGAGAGAGTGGCCTTGGAGAGATGCTCTGAGGACTCCAGAGAGAGCAGCCATGTAGTGTCCCCATAAAGGGAACAGCAGAGGACTTCCCTGGTGGTCCAGCGGTTAAGACTTCTCCTTCCAATGCAGGGGGTGGGGGTTCCATCCGTGGTGGGACAGCTAAGATCCTACGTGCCTCCTGACAAAAATAATAACGCTAAAACACAGAAGCAATATTGTAACAAATTCAAAACTTTTTAAAAAAATGTTTAAAACTGGAGGATGGAGAGGAACAGCAAACACAAAAGTTCTGAAGTGTGATTTTGTCTTCAAGGAACAAAGGGGAGAGAGGAGAGAGTAACAGCATTAGCACCTGCTCAAACAAAGTTAGGTAGGCCTATGCAGGATTTTAATCCATGACTGAAGGACAGGGGAGGCCACTGAAGCAGCAGGAGGTTCTAAGCACTGGAATGATGTCCTCTCACCATGGGTAAGGTATTCCCCAAGATGGTATTCTCAGCAGTGTGGAGAATGGTAGGATGAGGAAGTCACAATTCTTGCCTTTTAGGGAGTATTCATCCTAGAAGGCTTCCCTGGTGGCTCAGATGGTAAAGAATCTGCCTGCAATGCAGGGGACCGGGGTTCAATTTCTGGGTCAGGAAGATCCCTTGGAGAAGGGAATGGCTACCCACTCCAGTATTCTTCTTTGGAGAATCCCAAGGACAGAGAAGTCTGGAGGGCTACTGTCCATGGGGCCGCAAAGAGTCAGACACGACTAACACTTTCATCTTAGATAAGGAGACCACCCTCTGCACAGAAACTCCATAGATAGAAAGCAAAATATGGAAGAACTTTGTTTGAAGATGGAGTACAAAGGAGAGAGAAAGAGGAAGTTGTCAAGGAGGTGATATGAGTCAGATCTTGAAGAATGAGAAAGTGCCCTTGGAGAGATGCTCTGAGGACTCCAGAGAGAGCATGAGAATTATAAAGATGTATTGGCAGGGGTGGTAATTGGGGACTGGGATCAGACAGTGGCAGGCATGGGGGTAACATGCTAGTGAAAAAGTCTGCTTTATTCAGTAAGCAAAGGAGCTTTTGGTGAAGAGAATAACATGATCACTGTTCAAACATGTTTCCTGACCAAGAGCAAGCCTGTGCCCTGAGAAACAGAGTCTAGGGACAGAGCCAAATGAAAGTTGAGTGGATAGTCCCATTATGGTCTTAATTGAAAGGGAACTGAGTTTTGCACAGAGCACAGATGTAAGGCAAAAGGGTAGAAGCGTGAGCCACGAGACCAGAGAAAGGGCTTGGAACAGAGAACAGGAGGCTGTCTGGTGTGAGCTACTGAGTTACAAAGGCATAGCTGCAGATACTTTGTATGCAGTGATCACCACCTTGACCAGGAGTGGAGGTAACAGTTAAGGGACCCAAGCTGGATAGATGTGGAGTCTAGAAATAGAGACAGATGTACAGAACACACTAACAAGGGGGTGGGGGGGTGGGATGAATTAGGAGATTGGGATTGACATATATACACTATTGATACCATATATAAAATAGATAACTAATAAGAACCTACCTATAGCTTAGGGAGCCCCACTCAGTGCTCTGTGGTGACCTAAATGGCAAAGAAATCCAAAAAAGAGGGGATATGTGTATACGTGTAGCTGATTCCGTTTGCTGTACAGTTGAAGACAACATTGTAAAGCAACTATACACCAATAAAATTTTTAAGTTATTTATTTATTTGGCTGTGCAGGGTCTCAGTTGTGATACTAGGGAATCTTTGATCTTTAGTTGCAGCCTCAGGATCTAGTTCTCTGACCAGAGATTGAACCTGGGCCCTCTGCACTGGGAGCATGGAGTCTTAGCCCAAGGACCACCAAGGAAGTACCTCTAATAAAAATTAATTTAAAAAATTTGGGACTATGCACTCCCAATGCAGGGGGCCCCAGTTCGATCCCTGGTCCGGGAACTAGACCCCAAATGCCACAATTAACAGTTTGTATACTACAGCTGAAAGTTCTCTTGGGCCACATCAATACATGTTTTTTTAATTAATTAAAAAATTAAAGGGCCCCAAGCTGTCTTGGACAGTCAGATGTTTGGGTTCAGAAATGGCATCTGACAGCAGAGTATAGGGTGGTTGTGATGAGCATGGAGGCACTGACATAGGGAGGTGACTTTGAAGGCTGACTGCAGTTGCTCAAGCAAGAGGTGTGTGTGTGCCAAGTCGCTTCAGTCGTGTATGACTCTTTGTGACCCTATGGGCTGTAGCCCACGAGGCTCCTCTGTCCTGGGATTCTCCAGGCAAGAATATTGAAGCGGGGCTGCCATGCCCTCCTCCAGGGGATCTTCCTAACCCAGGGACTGAACCCACATCTCTTGCATCTCCTGCACTGGCAGGTGGATTCTTTACCACTAGTGCCACCTGGGCAGCCCTAAGCAAGAGATACAAGGGCCTTAGGCTGTGGCGCAGAGGAAGGAATGGAAAACAAGGAATGAATGTGGGTTTGCTTAGGTAGTCAGAACAGATACGAGGGCTGGTGAAAGATGGAGAAATGGGGGATGACTTCAAGGGTAATTGAGAGAATGGTGCCATTAAATAAGAGAAGTAGCACAAAGGGAGGAGGCAGCAGAGACGGCTTGCTGTCCACCAAATTCCATTCTCTCCTTCTTCCTCAGTATCAGAATTGTAACCAGGCATACAGCTGCCCAGCTACGTTAAATTTCCCACCCTCCTTTGTAGTTGGATGTGGTCTGACGATAGGTATTTTCCAGCAGAATGTAGGAAAAAGTGATATGTGTCTTCCAGCCTAGTGTATAAAACCTATCACATGACCCCTCCCCTTCTGCTTCTCTCTCCCCCCTCCCATGGACTGTTAAGGTGAATATTACTGCAACCTTGGAAGCCACACGTTAAAGATGATAGAGCCGCCATCAATGAATTTCTACTTTGTCGAACCATGTTAGTTTGGGTCAATTTGTTATAACATTTTATAGTCAGTCTTAACTAATACAGGAGGGCAGAAAGAGAAGGGGGGTAACAGAGGATGGAATGGTTGGATAGTATCACTGACTCAATGGACATGAGTTTGAGCAAACTCCAGGAGATAGTGAAGGACAGGGAAACCTGGTGTGCTGCGGTGCATGGGTCACAAAGAGTCGGACATGACTTAGCGACTGAACAACAACAACAACTAATACAAATGGGAAAGTCTGGGAGATAAAGAATAGAGAAGATTGAGAATTTGATTTGTTAGTCAGTATATATATTGAAATGAACTATATCCTTGAGGGAAAAAAGAATAAGAGGTTATGTTCCTTAAGAGGGTAACAGAGGGGCTTCCCTGGTGGTCCAGTGGTTAAGAATCTGCCTGCCAATGCAGGGGACATGGGTTCAATCCCTGGTCCAGGAAGATCCCACAGGCCTCAGGGCAACTAAGACCATGTGCCACACCTACTGATCCTTTGTGCTGCAGCTACTGAAGCCCACATGCCTACAGCCCATGCTCTGCAACTCGAGAGGAGCCCCCATTCGCTGCAACTAGAGAAAACCATCACACAGCCATGGGGATTCAACTCAACCAAATAATAATAGTTAACTTTTAAAAACAGGCATTATGATCCCTGCCCCACACAAAATTGGGTAACACAGATAATACTGGAGACATGAATCTGACACCTAATGTAAAGGTATGGTACGGTTGGCAGGACTCTCTGAGACCTGTCTGTATTTACAAATATGCCAAAAGAAATCATATGACCAGGTCAGATCCCACAAGAAATTTTCAAAAGTATGGGAAAAGTATATGTGGAATGTTCTCCATATTTTTCATCACAGTTGACCTGTGCAACACTCTTTTCTTCACTGCCCCACGCAACCTTCTCAGAGAGTTTGCTCCCTTAGCCTTTTCTGCTAAGGGGTTATATGACATTACTCCCATTTTGCTTCTTGAAGATAACCAGAGAGGGGAGAGTCGGTAGCTATCTGATTTGAACTTGGCTGACCAAATCTTCTCTCCTGGATATTCGAAATCAGGTCTCAAAAAGTTCAATTAGTAAACTATAAGTTAGAGATGCATAAGGTAATACAGATTCAGAAATGAAAGCACAGTTTTAAGAAAGCTATCTTTGGCCCATATGTGATGGAGATGGAGATAAAGATTGCCTGCAGTGTCAGAAGAAAGAAAGGGACATTCAAAGTGAGGAGAAGAGAGAGCACAGATTTTCACATTTATGTACTTATTTGGCTGTACTGGGTCTTCATTGTGGCATGAAGGCTCTTTAGTTGTGGCATGTGGGATCTAGCTCCCTGACCAAGGGTTGAATCCCGGGGCCCTTTGCATTAGCAGTGCAGAGTCTTAGCCACTGGATCACCAGGGAAGTCCTGAGACCCCAGGTTTTAGAGAGACAAATAACACTGAGCACCCTAAACTCTCCAGTTTCTGGATCCTGTAACTCGGGAGGTCCAATTACTTGGATTTCAGTTCCGTGGGACAGCCTGTGTCTGTAAAACAATTCCATTTTGCTCCAAGCTAGTTTGTTACTGGTTTCTATCAGTAGAACCCAAGACATCCCTGATTAATACTTTACATATTTGAAAGCAGCTTCTTTGATTTCATCACATTTGACCCTCATAAGACCACCATGGCAAGACAAATGCCATTATCCTCTCTTGCAGATGAGGCCCGGAGATTAAGAAGACTGAGTGTTCCAAAGCCACAAAAAGGTGCAGGCAAGGCGCTAGGAACAGAGTGCCTGCCCTTTGGAAGCTGAGTCCAGAGTCCACTGTGATGACCCTTGTAGATGATGCAATGACTTAGTGAGTTTGTAAATTATATCACTGAAGTTTCATTGGCTTAGTTTACCTACTGTTCATCAATAGAAGGTTCTGGAGAAAAGGAGATTCGAATTTCTGAAAAGAAAAATAGCATCTTTGAAAGAAACGACTCAAAAAGGTTTAAAACTGAGCTAGGTCAGACTTTAGAGGAAAAAAAATTCATGAGGCATTTTTAATTAGAGAAAAAAATTCTCATTTTTAAGTAAAATATAGTAAGAAAATGCAGTATTGCTGGTTTCATAAGAAGGGGAAATGGCAAACTCTGGTTTCACGGCCTTAAGTTCCATGATTGAAACATAAATGGACAACTTCTGTGAGTAGAATATGTAATTTGGAACAAAAAACATATTCACCAACTCACCATTTTCAACTACATTCATTGAGAAGATATGAAGGAGAAAACCTCTCTCAATGACCACCTCAGTCTTCAATTTACACAAACAGACAGCTAAAAAAAATACTGGAAAGTGCTCATTTTCTGTTCCTGACCACTCTCTGAATAACTGTTCACATGAATATTTGTTCATTCCTTCATTCATTAAATTTTTAATGAGCTCTTACCAGATGCCAGACCCTCTGGGGACATAGCAGAAAACAAAGACAGCCAAGGTCCTGCTTAATGGAATGGAGTTAATACTCAAGTGTGGAAGGCAGGCAATACACAAATAAGTAAGCATAGGGTGTCATGCCATTAAAGATGCTCAACTAGTGTCATTGAGGGTGCAGAGAGTGATGAAGACAGGTGCTATATTAGGAAGGACTCTTTGATTAAATGACATTTGAACAGAGACCTCAATGAAATGAGGGCATGGACTACATAATTTTCTGTGTTCCAGGCAGAGGAAATAGCAAATCCAAGAGCCCCGGGGAATGTGCCTGGGATGCTAAAGAACAATAAAGGGACTTGCAAGTTAGAGTATGTAGGGGCTGGGAGGTAGGAGATGAGATCAGAAACAAACTAGGGGCCTGGATCATGTATACTTTATAAGATATGATAAAGACTTTCAATATTATTCCAATTGAGGTAAGCCATCTTTAAGCGGGGAGTTTTGATTTGACTTTGGCTAATTTTGATCACTTTGCTGTGTGGGAAGTTCTTCAAAGAAGCCTGAGAGAAGTAGGGAGACCACTGCAGTAATCCAAAGAGGTCACGCTGGTTCAGACGAGGGTGGTAGCAATGTATGTGGAAAAAAGGCTAGAGTTATGATATGTGGGTTTAAAAATTTTTATCTTATTTTTAGTTGGAGGATAATTATTTTACAACATTGTAAAATATTGTTTCTGCCATTTATCAATGTGAATCTGCCATAGGTATACATATATCCTCACCCCACCCCCACCCGCTTTCAGCCACCTACCCTCCTCCCTTCCGATCTCACCCCTCTAGTTTGTGACAGAGCATTGGCTTTGGGTTTCCTTCATCATACAGCAAATTCCTGCTGGCTATCTATTTAACATATGGTGATGCGTATGTTTCCATGCTACTCTCTCAAATCACTCCCCCCCCTCCCTCCACCACTGTGTCCAAAAGTCTGTCCTTTATGTCGTCTCCTTTGCTGCCCTGCAAATAGGATGGTCAGTACCGTCTTTTTAGATTCTATATATATGCGTTAATATATAATATTTGTGTTTCTCTTTCTGACTTACTTCCCTCTGTATAATAGGTTCTAGGTTCATCTACCTCTTTGGAACTGATTCAAATGTGTTCCTTTTTATAGCTGAGTAATATTCCATTGTGTGTATGTATTACAACTTCTATATCCATTCATCTGTCAATGGACAGACATGTTTTTAACGATATAGCCAGCAAACTTTGCCAAATGATTGAAAATGTAGAGTGTATGGGGAAGAAAAGTCCATAATGACCCCTAGGCTTTTTGGCCTAAGCAACTGAAGAAGGTTTGGCCATATACTGGGGGTTGACAAATGAGGGAGGAACAAATTTTGCTTCGAGTGTGCTAAGTGTGAGACAGACATGGACATCCAAGTGGAGACACTGAGTAAGCAGTTGTATATACGAGTCTGGAAGTCAGGCGAGAGAGGTTTGTGTTGGAGACACAAATTTGTAAATTTTCAGCATTTAGATGATATTAAAGCCTTGGGACTAGATAACATCATGAAGGGAGTGAGTTTAGATAGAGAAGAGGCCTGAGCATTACAACTTTTAGAAATAAAAACGATGGGAAGTCTCTAAACAGAAGAGAATATGAAGGAGCCACTGATGGAGTGCAGGAGAGCCGAGAGAGAGGTGACGCAGAAGCCAAGTACAACAAAGTGTTTCAAGGACGAGAGAGATCGAATGGTTCAAATGTTGCTGGTAAGTCAAGTAAGATGAGGACTGAAAACTGACCATTGGATTTGGTCATGAAGGTCATTGGTGATCTTGATAAGAACAGCTCTGGCCAAGTGGAGGATATGAAAGCCTGGCAGGAGTAGACTAAAAGGTAAGTCATGTAATGTCCCTGCATGCTGTATACCCACATGAACAAAATATGCACACACACACCTCATCTAAATAGAGGGTGGCTAGGTTCTAATAGCAGGAGGCCAGTGTGGCAGCAGGCCTGGGATGGGGCCTGGGCGCTGGCAGATAGGGGGCTAAGCATGTAAAGAAGGTGCCACCCACTGACCACCTTTGCTTGTTTCACTGTATGGTTTCACATCCTATCATTCCTTCAGTGTGTTTTCTTAACTTTCCAGAGAATTGTCATGTTGATAAATTACCTTAAACTTCTTGGAAAGGAATTGCTTTTGGAGGCTGTGCTAAAAGAATTAGCACTGAATGAGCTGTGCTTGTGAATCTCATATTTCACCCGGCTAATGTTCTGCTTAGAAAATCATCGCTTTATTGTAAATTCTTAGCATAATAAAAGGACATTGAGTTGTGTTTCTATTCTTGACAAAAAGCCTTTTCTGACGTTGTCATAATGGTATTTTTCTCCGAACCTCAATAATCTGCTTAAGATCTTCCTGTGTCAGTGAACCAATTACATCTCTAGTATCTAATGCAATTTGCAATTTGTTGCCTTTTTCCTTAACTTGGGATTTGATTTTCTGACCTAAATGTTGCAGAGTGGTTTTCCATCTGGCTTCCTTCACCAAAGAAACAGAAACATCCAGAATAGTTAGGCCCTCTGTCGCCACATGAGGACAGAAGAGGGTAAGTAATAAGAATTCCCCCGCAGAGCATTCATGAAGCAGGAATGTAACTGACCTGCTGAGCTGTTGAAACAGCACAGGAGGGCAGCACAAGGCCAGAACTCTCGGCCCCAATCTGGCAAATAGTCCAGACCATAAGCATACTTACAGCCTACGTTTCTAAATGCATACAGCAGAGTTTTAAACCCCACCAAATTTAACCGAAATGTAAATCTGCATAGACTCTACCCATTGAACGTTTTCAGATCATTTTCATAAATTCAGTTCAGTTCAGTTCAGTTGCTCAGTCGTGTCCGACTCTTTGGGACCTCATGAACTGCAGCACGCCAGGCCTCCCTGTCCATCACCAATTCCTGGAGTTCACTCAAACTCACGTCCATCGAGTCGGTGACGCCATAGAGCCATCTCATCCTCAGTCGTCCCCTTCTCCTCCTGCCCCCAATCCCTGGAAAGAGTCTTTTCCAGTGAGTCAACTCTTCGCATGAGGTGGCCAAAGTACTGGAGTTTCAGCTTCAGCATCATTCCCTCCAAATTTAACTGAACTGTAAATCTGCATAGACTCTACTTATTGAACATTTTCAGATCATTTTCATACATTACTCACATAATAATTTGAATTTAACGTTAATGTAGTTTATCATAGCAGAGCGTTTTTAATAATTGTCTGCACGGTCAAAATAAGTATTATAGCTCTTAACAAGTGAGTAAGTAGAAATGAAGGAAAAGGTGGGGACTTCCCTGGTGGTCCAGTGGCTAAAACTCTGCGCTCCCAATGTGGGGAGCCCAGTGTTTAATCCCTAGTCTGGGAACTAGATCCCACATACTACAACTGAGGGTTTGCATGTTGCAACTGAAGATCTGGTGTGCAGCAACAAAGATCAAAGATCCTACATGCAACATTTAAGACCCAGCCCAGCCAAATAAGTAAATAAATACATATTTTAAAAAAGATAAAAGGAATTTGTCTCTGGTCACATGCAACTGGTGAAAAATAATCCAAGCCTGATCCTTTTCCACTAAACTGCTCTTCAGACAGACACACCCTCATCCCTCTAAACACATATAGACACATACAGACACATACACTGCCTCCATGACATATTCACCTTGACTTCAGATATAAATATATGGCTTTCTCTTTCCTCAGGATTTCTTTGGTAATTCTGGGTCTTTTATGGTTTCATGTAAATTTTGAAATTATTTGTTCTAGTTCTGTGAAAAATGTCATGGATAACTTGATAGGGAATCACATTAAATCTACAGATTGCTTTGGATAGTATGGCCATTCTTAACAATATCTTTCAATCCAAGAGCATGAGACACTGGAGCAGACTTTTAATTTCGATGAAACTGCTTTCAGTTGGAATCAAATGTCCTCAATGACCTACATGTCCAAGGAGAAAGCACACATCCCCGGGTTAAAGGTTTTAAAGCAGTACTATCTGGCAGAAATATGAGAAACGTGCAATTTTAAACTTTCAAGTAGCTATATTTTCAAAAAGTAAAGTAAAAAGAAACAGGTGAACTATTTCAACATATAATCAATATAAAAACTATTAATTAGATATTCAACATTATTTTTTCATAGCAAATTTGGAAAACTCAGCAGTGGCCACAGGACTGGAAAAGGTCAGTTTTCATTCCAATCCCAAAGAAAAGCAATGCAAAGAATGCTCAAACTACTGCAAAACTGCACTCATCTCACACGCTAGTAAAGTAATGCTCAAAATTCTCCAAGCCAGACTTCAGCAATACGTGAACCGTGAACTTCCAGATGTTCAAGCTGGTTTTAGAAAAGGCAGAGGAACCAGAGATCAAATTGCCAACATCCGCTGGATCATCGAAAAAGGAAGAGAGTTCCGGAAAAACATCTACTTCTGCTTTATTGACTATGCCAAAGCCTTTGACTGTGAGGATCCCAATAAACTGTGGAAAATTCTGAGAGAGATGGGAATACCAGACCACCTGACCTGCCTCTTGAGAAACCTGTATGCGGGTCAGGAAGCAATAGTTAGAACTGGACATGGAACAACAGACTGGTTCCAAATAGGAAAAGGAGTATGTCAAGGCTGTATACTGTCACCCTGCTTATTTAACTTATATGCAGAGTACATCATGAAGAACGCTGGGTTGGAGGAAGCACAACATGAAATCAAGATGGCCGGGAGAAATATCAGTAACCTCAGATATGCAGATGACACCACCCTTATGGCAGAAAGTGAAGAGGAACTAAAAAGCCTCTTGATGAAAGTGAAAGAGAGTGAAAAAGTTGGCTTAAAGCTCAACATTCAGAAAATGAAGATCATGGCATCCGGTCCCATCACTTCATGGGAAATAGATGGGGAAACAATGGAAACAGTGTGAGACTTTATTTTTGGGCTCCAAAATCACTGCAGATGGTGACTGCAACCATGAAATTAAAAGACTCTTACTCCTTGGAAGGAAAGTTATGACCAACCTAGATAGCATATTCAAAAGCAGAGACATTACTTTGCCAACATAGGTCCATCTAGTCAAGGCTACGGTTTTTCCAGTAGTGTAGTCATGTATGGATATGAGAGTTGGACTGTGAAGAAAGCTGAGAACCGAAGAATTGATGCTTTTGAACTGTGGTGTTGGAGAAGACTCTTGAGAGTCCCTTGGACTGCAAGGAGATCCAACCAGTCCTTTCTGAAGGAGATCAGCCCTGGGTAGTCTTTGGAAGGACTTATGCTAAAGCTGAAACTCCAGTACTTTGGCCACCTCATGTGAAGAGTTGACTCACTGGAAAAGACTCTGATGCTGGGAGGGACTGGGGGCGGGAGGAGAAGGGGACGACAGAGGATAAGATGGCTGGATGGCATCACCGACTCGATGGATGTGAGTCTGAATGAACTCCAGGATTTGGTAATGGACAGGGAAGCCTGGCATGCTGCAGTTCATGGGGTCGCAAAGAGTCGGACACAACTGAGAAACTGAACTGAAGTCTTTGATATTTGGTATGTATCTTATACTTACATCACATCTCAGTTTGGATTGGTACATTTAAATGCTCAAGAATGGAACTTCCCTGGTGGTCCAGTAGTTAAGACTTCACTTTCCAATACAGCAGGTGCAGGTTTGATCCCCGGTTGGAGAGGTAAGATCCCACATGCCTTGAAGCCAAAAAACCAGAACATAAACAACAGAAGCAATATTATAACAAATTCAATAAAGGCTTAAAAAATGGTCCACATTAAAAAAAATCTTAAAAAATGCTCAAGAGCTTCACATAGACAAAACAGACAATATAGCTCTAAAAGATTATTGTGATGTTGAGAACACCGGAGGAGATTTAATTGTGATGGTATTTTTCATTAGCCTAGTAACTTTTATGGTCCTCAGGTAACAAAACTGCATAGGTTTTGAGTGGTCTGTTCCTAAGCTTGTATTTTCTGTAAGTCCTATTATTTCTAGTGTGCTGTTTAAAAAAAAAATTTTCTTTTTTATTGGTCTGTATATACATACTTTCCGACCCTTCCTCCCAGCTAGAGGTAGTCATATGACATAGTTCTGAGCAATGAGATGTGAGGGGAAGTCTGTTAAGTCATATGGGAAAGATTTTTCACTCTGATAACGGAGGACACAAAGAGAAAGCATTTTTCTCTTTTCTTTTTTCCCTCCCTCTATCCCTTCCTTTCTCTTTGAACATTTCATATGAGAACATGATGTTCGGTGCTATGGCAGCCATCCTGAGACTGTGACAGAAGACTACTAAGTTGAGGATGGCAGAACAGAAAGATGTAAATGCAGTAAAGCCAGCCGGGCAAAGATGAGGATGGCAGAGAGCCTAGGGTGGAGTTCTCTAGCTGTCGCAAGAGTATTGTAGCAGAGATGATGTCTTTAATGGGCACTGCTAAATATTCACAACCAAAGTTCACCCTTTTTTCTCCCATATGCCCCTACCCCCCTTGCTAATGATTCCCTTCCATCTGACTGCAGTATTCTTTCTTCAGGTGTGACAAGTGTACTAGAATTACTCCCAACACTTGAAAGAGTGCAGGGCTAGAAGCTGCAGCACAGATCTCTGGCAGTCCCTTGTTCACCAATAAAGATTCACACACAAACAACTGCAATTTGGCTATAACATGTTTAATACTTTTAAAATCTTTAAAATTATGTCATGAAAAAAATTCTATCACTCAGTTAATAAGTAAGATTGAAAGTGAAAGTCGCTCAGTTGTATCTGACTTTTGCGGCCCCATGGACTATAAAGATCATGGAATTCTCCAGGCCAGAATACTGGAGTGGGTAGCTGTTCCCTCCTCCAGAGGATCTTCCCAACCCAGTAATCGAATGCAGGTCTCCTGCACTGCAGGCAGATTCCTTACCAGCTGAGCCACAAGGGAAGCAATAAGTAAGATTATATTGTATTGATTCTACAAATTTGGGGTAATTGGGAATGCATAGACGATTCCTTGTTCAGCAGTTCCTTATGTTGGGGTCACAATAATTTAAGAACCCACGTTTACATAAATGTGACTACAAAAGGCAGCAGTTTTCTCACTGCCTTACAATGTCAGGGTAATTACAGTAGAGCATGCTCCGAATGCTGCTAAATAAATAATATGGATAGCTTTTTTTAATTTCATGGATAACGTTTTTAGCTACTGACTGTGGAAATCCTGGAAGTCTATTTCCTGAGTTGCATGACAAACTGAATGGGTAACCAATTCACTGGTGAGTTTCTTTTACTCATTAAAAGATTTTTTTTCAGTGAACAAAGATAAAAGTTTTATTTGACCAGTTACTGGTCTTACACTAACGTTTTCATCACATGTAAATGAACCAGTAGTCTCAAAGGATTGGTAGCTCTGTATCAACTCTTCATCCAATTTCCATTCTCTATTTCCATTAGCACCATCTCATCATGTGCAATAAAAGCATTCAGTTTCTTTTACAGTTGTTGACTGCCTTGACAAAGTAAGCAGTGTTTATGAGTCAGTCTTAATCACCTTAATAAGTGAACAAAGAATCAATTCAGCTTATCTACATTTCTTTTCCTTCACGAAAAAAACATCAATTCAATCCTGCTTAGAAAACTGGCTATCACCTTACCTCAACCGAATGAGTGCAACCTTAGATAATGGAGCAGGACTTTTAAGTTCCTTCTGACTTTGGTACCAATTGTTGCCTTAAAAGTATCCAAATTGCTACATTTACTACATTTTACTATTACGTCAAATATGAGAAAAATCTAGAGGTTAACTTTTTAAGGTTAAGGCTCTCTGAGAACCATGGTGGAAGTGCCCAGAGCCTTGAAAATTTGGCCCCATTTGCACACATGTACATACTTTTCCCTTACTTAATTTCACGACCTAAAAATCTCACCTTCCTTTTGTAGAAAGTTTCTTCTATTACAAATTAAAGTCTTCAAATTATTTGAAATCTAACAAATAGTCCCATAAAACGTCCAAATTGTAAACAGCAAACTCAAAGATACAGATGCTATTATCCAACTCAAAGATACAGATCTAGGTTTAGCTGAATCTACCAGCAACTGAAGGCCGTTTAGAGCACATTAAAATTCACCATTAGGAACTCTTCCATCAAAAATACGTTAAAAAAAAATTTAACTTGCCTTGTTTTCAAACGGATCTAGCCATATCTATAATATAACCAAAGTTTCACCAGATCTTCTCATCTTGTATCATAGCCTTCTAACCCATTTGAAACTGATTTTGAAGGGAACTTAAAGCCATTTTTTAAAAATTTGCTTGTTGGTTGGTGCTTTTTCCGGCTATTGCTTCTAGAGTCACCAGTTTTTAGTTTCAAAATTTGCATGGCTGCCTTCTTGACTCTGCTGCAAGAGACATTCTTAATCATGGAGGTATTGCTCGAAATTTAAGTAAGATGGGCTTAAGCGTTAGGGTTATTTGCATCTTTTCCATTACAGAGCCCATATTTTTAACAAGTACCTAAATTCCACCTCCGCTTTGGGCCTTAGAGTTGCTGCTTACCAATTCTTAGTTATTTAAGAGTGGCACTATCACGTTCATTACCTTCAGTACACGACAGATCTGACAAGACAACGGTTTCTGAGTGTTCAAGAGCTTTCATTACCGCTCGTATTTTCCCTGGTTTCAGGCTTACACTTAACCTGTCCTGGTATCAACCTCCCATCCGTGTCCCCGGCCTACAACTACACCCCAGAACGTGTCCTTACACGCCAGGCTCTCGAGGCGGGACCCAGCGGCCGTCCGAGGTAGTAAACAAAGCCTAGCGCATGCGCAGTGGCGAAGGGCGTGTAACCTGGTTTGCTAGCAGCCAATAGGATTTTTCGTACAGTAAAAAATGGAAAAACAAGAATCTCCACACCGCTCTAAGGTGATACAGTGGTTGGCTTCTTCTGTTTTTACATACTTCTGACTTTTGTTTCTGAGGAACTTGTGGGGCCTTCGAGGCGTCGCAAGAAGCCCTTCCTAGAAGGGAAAACAGCCGCTGGCATGTTGCCTATTTCTAGCCTCGTTTGTTCTCGCCGTGGAGTCTTGATATTTTTAATTTGATTACAGCATTAAATCACTGCACTTGGTGGAGGGGAGGGGAGAAAAAAACCCTACTCTCCGGTCTGGCTCAAACATCGCGAGATTTGCCTGCGCGAAGAGCAACCCCGCCCCCCACAACTGTATGCGGTTGCGCATGCGCCTGACTAAATTTTTTTTTTTTTTTTTTTTAAGCGCGAAAACATTTTGAAACTTTTTGGTGAATAACAGTCAAGCTAGTTTGACCCTCGAGAAAGGTCGGAGGATAATTTACGTTGACGCGATGGATTCAAGCACACAACACTACTTTGCTCGAGATTTTGCAGTAACTACTCCACATGCTCGTACGGTGGTTCCTCTTTTCCTTACTGTGCGTCTGCCGTGAATTCTCTGAGAATTCAGCGAATCGAATAATGAAGGAGTGGACATGGGAGAGTCGTTCAGGCTTTAAAACCAGAGTGATGGGCTTTATGTATTTGGAAAGATAACCCTGGGCGCGACAGAAGGAATAAATTTTTAAGGACCGTGAAAAAAAAATCTTTTTTTTTTTCCTGGAGACCAAGAGGGATTGTGAAGTAAGGTAATGCAGAGGGGAGGAGAAGATGGGAAAATAGAAGCGGTGAAGGCAGGCAGTAACTACACAGCCCAGTGGAGAGGGGAAACTAGGAAAACAGAGCTCTTGGTAGTGGAGGAGTGTTCCCCAACACTACTTTTTTTTTTTTTTGCACCAGGGACTAGTGTGGAAGACAGTTATTCCATGGTGGGTGGGGGACAGGGGATGGTTTCAGGATGAGTCAAGCTCATTACATTTATTGTGAACCTTATTTCTATCATGATGGCATCAGCTCCACCTGAGATCATCCGGCATTAGAGCCTGAAGGTCGGGAACTCCTGCAGTAGAGAACGCTTCCCATCAGATAGTGTGAAGATGTTCGTGTTTGTAAACAGAAAGACAGAAATGCCCCCATATTTAGTTCCTCTTGAGTACGGTGGAAGTTGGGGAGTCCCTAAGTGAGTGGGCCAAGGAGGATTCTAGAAGCCAGAGTCCTGAGCAAGGACTGAGGTTGGGATGAGGAAGTAGAGGAGTTGGGAATTCTGGGAGCATCTTGGCAGAACTGACTAATCTGACTTCTTTCTCTCTCAGGATACGTGGGTCACCTGGGCGAGCATTCAGTTTCTTCCTGCAGTGTTCTGGCCCTGTGGGTCCCTTCAGCCACACCTCAGGCAGGATGCAGTGTGGATTTCATGGAGTGGAATGGTGGAACTGAGCTATCAAGACACCAGCTTGTTACAAAAGTACATACATTCTGCTTTTTAGCCTCCAGAGTCACTTGGTATGAGAGTACATCTTGATATTGGCAGCAATCTCTAGTCAACTTTTGATTTGGAATATATTTTGATTTTTTATGTACTGTCTGGAGTACAAGGCAGAGGAACGATGCACTATGTGATTTTAGTCGACCAGCAAAGGAATTGCTTGTAGGTAAGCAATATAGCTTCATCTGTAAGAAACACTCAGTATAGAAAGCCACAGGACTTAAGTTAGCAGTGAAGGAGAAGGATCCAGGTATCAATCAATAGAATGGAAATGCTTCATTAAGAAAGGTCCAGTCCTGGTAGTCCCCTATCAGGAAGTTCTCCCTAGAGCAGTTCACTTCATTTGGGAGCCTATAGTATAGCCTAGGAAACGGCAACCCACTCCAGTATTCTTGCCTGGAGAATTCCATGGACAAAGGAGCCTGGCAGGCTACTGTCCATGGGGTGACAGAGTTAGACATGACTGAGCAATTAACACTAGTGTAACCTAGTAACGGGGCCACATGTGTGTCATTCATGAAAATGTCCGGAAAAAAAAAAACCTACGCATGCAATAGAATAGGGTTTCTGCATTGATGCCTTCGTATTTTGGTTTTAGGGAGTGGGATCATCCAACTGTAAGAGGTGTGATCTCTCAGTACGGTGTTGCAGAAAGGGTATAGAACTGAGAATCAGACCTGGAGTTTGATGCTAAGGTATGACAGTCTCTCTGTGTGACCTCTCTGAGTCTCGATTTTCCTGTGTGTCAAATTAGAACAGTAGTGTCTTCTTCATAGGATGACTGTAAAGATGAAACAAAATATTGTTGACAACTGCATGAGTTACTAGCATAACTTATAGTGTATATTTAACAAATAAGAGTTTCTGCCTTGAGCGTCCCACCATTTATGCCTGCCATCTCCTCACCAAAATGTGCATGCTCAATGTAGCATCTGTATTCAAAGAACCTGAGGCTAGATTCTTTACCTTGCCTGCACATTAGAATCATCTGGGGAGCTTTAGAAAGTCCTAGTGTCCAGGCTTCACCTTCAACAATTCAATCAGAATCTCTGGAAGTAGAACCCAGATATCAGTATTTTGTTAAAGCTCCTCATTCTGCTGCCAAGGTTGAGAACCACTGCTCTGACTACACAAGTGGTGCTGTCGGTACTTTCAAATGAGAATAGTGAGAATCAAGGCTGTGTTTGTCGCCTCTCAGTGAGTAGAGAATCACTTGGACAGGGAAGGATGGCATGTGTGGGTCACGAATTTGAATTTATAAGAGAAAGGGCACTTTCTTTAGGTTTCTAGGGATATAAGTAATTCAGAAGTTGAAACCACCATACTACTGCTGTTATTGATGCCAGGATATTGTGATTATTGGCAGGCTCGGCAGTGGAGAGTTCATGGAATTAAAAAAAAAAATACACACTAAGACGTCAGTCATTTCCTCTGCCAGTCGCTTCCTCCCCTTCCCTGTCCTTCCTCCTTATAATATTTGCCAATCTGTTAGAGAGCATTGAGGGGGAAGCACAAGAGCTCTGCTCCATCGCAGTGCCTCCAGCTGATTTGATCCACTTTATATCTGACTTTGTTGTTGTTGCTCAGTAGTGTCTGACTCTTTGCAACCCCATGAGCTACAGCAAGCCAGGCTTCCCTGTACTTCACTATCTCCTGGAGTTTGCTCAAGCTCATGTCCATTGAGTCAGTGATACCATCCAACCATCTCATCCTCCATCGCCTTCTTCTCCTTCCCTCAGTCTTTCCCAGCATCAGGGTCTTTTTCCAATGAGTCGCTCTTTGCATCAGGTGACCAAAGTATTGGAGCTTCAGCATCAGTCCTTCCAGTGGATGTTCAGGGTTGATTTCCTTTAGGATTGAGTGGTTTGATCTCCTTGCTCTCCTTGAGCTGAGTCAAACTGACTGCCTCCTAAGAATTTGGATCAGAATATTGAGAGACTGGGTCATATATTTTCTCCCCAGCTTTATGGAAGTATGACTGACAAATAAAGGTATATGTGATGTGATATATGTACTTTGTAATGTACATTGTGATGACCACAGTCAAGCTAAATAATACCCCATCTCACATAGTTACCATTTTTGCATGTGTGGTGAGAACACTTGAACTCTCTCTCAGTAAATTTCAGGTATACACTGTTATTAACTATAGTCAACATGATATATGTATATAAGGTCTCGAAAACTTGTTTATCTTATAATTGAAACTTTGTACCCTTGACCAGTATCTCTCCCTGTAGGGAAATCCCGCAGCCCTGTAACCACTATTCTACTCACTGTTACTATGAATTTAACTTTTTTAGATTCCACATATGAGTGAGATCATGCAGTATCTGTCTTCCTGTGTCTGGCTTATCAGAATTTTCTTTTTTAAGGTTGAATAATGCTCCAGTGTGTGTGGGTGTGAGGTGGGGGGTGGGGTGGGTATTTGTATATCACATTTTCTTTACTCATTCATCTGTCAACAGACATGTTGTTTCCACATATCTTAGCTATTGTGAATGATGCTTCTATGAACATGGGAATGCAGACATCTCTTCTAGACAGTGATTTTTATTTCCTTTAGGTATATACACAGAAGTGGACTTTCCAGGTGTCTAATGGTAAAGAATCTGCCTGCCAACGCAGGAGACATAGGTTTGATCCCTGGGTTGGGAAGATCCCCTGGAGGAGGGCATGGCAGCCCACTCCAGGATTCTTGCCTGGAAAATTCCATGGACAAAGGAGCCTGAGGGGTTCCAGTTTATGGAGCTGCAAAGAGTCGGACACGACTGAGCGACTAGACAACAGTATACCCAGAAGTAGGCGTGCTGCATCATATTGTAGTTCTGTTTTAATTGAGACTGGTTCATTTAGATAGAAGCATTGAAGTTGTAAGGTCGTGTAACTTGCAGAGAGCTAAGACCACCATTTGTGCATCAGTAATCAGAGCAAGCTGATTGCAAAAGAGAAGCAGATGAATGCTGCTAATTAAGAGAGAGAAATGGGAGAGAATAGGTCTTGTAGCCTCAAGAGAGAAAGAGAGCTTTCTGTCAGCTTTCTGACAGCTTTCTGTCCCTTACTTCAGTCCCATCTTTGGTCTCACTGCCACTTCCTGTTCTTGAGTTCCCTGCAGTTCTTCTTCAGTCTTTATAATAAATCCACCTCCACCCGAGTGGCTTTCTTTTTTCCCCTTAGATAGCTCTCTAATGTGGCTAGTTGTGTTCTCCGTTTCCTCCTGCTCTTGGATTAATAAAACCACAATTTACCACAACAGGAACACACACATATGCAGCAGGGACACTTACTTAACTCACTACTGCTCAAATATGTCAAGAAAAAGTAGTTCTCCTCATTGGTTTCTAGAGTTTTCATGTGGATATGTTATCTATTATTGCATAACAAAACTCCCCCAAACTTAGGAACTTAATAATAAGCATTATCTTATCATTTTTGTGGGTGAGGAATATGGGAACAGCTTAACCAGGGAGTTCTGGCCTGGGATCTCACAAAGTTGTAGTCAGGATGTTGTCTGTGACTTCCCTAGTGGTACACTGGATAAGAATCCACCTGCCAGTGCAGGGAACATGAGTTCAATCCCTGGTCCAGGAAGATTTCAGAATGTAGAGTATGTGCGTGCTTAGTCACTTCAGTCATGTCCAACTCTCTGTGACCCCGTGGACTATGACCAGCCAGCCTCCTCTGTCCATGGGATTCTCCAGGCAGGAATACTGGAGTGGGTTGCCATATCCTTCTTCAGTGATAAAGTATGAAGTGAGTGAAGTGAAGTCGCTCAGTCGTGTCTGACTCTTTGCAGCTCCATGGACTGCAGCCTACCAGGCTCCTCCATCCATGGGATTCTCCAGGCAAGAGTGCTGGAGTGGGGTGCCATTGCCTTCTCCACTGCAACGTAGAGTAACTAAGCCTGTGTGCCACAACTACTGAGCCTGCACACCCTAGAGCCTGTGCTCTGCGTAAGAGAAGCCACTGCAATGAGAAGCCTTTGCACTACAACTGGAAATTAGCCCTCCCTTGCTGCAACTAGGGAAAGCCCATGTGCAGCAGTGAAGACCCAGCAGAACAATGACAGCAAAAGGTGTCGTCTGGACTGCAGTTGCTTGACTAGGGCTGGAGGATCTGATACCGGGGTGGCTCACTGCCTGGTTGCTAGTTGGCGCTGGATGGTGAGAGGCCTCAGTTTTCCATGCATGGACCTCCTTACAGTACAGCATTGGTGTCCTCATGACATGGTGGCTGGCTTCCCCAAGAATGAGTAATCCAAGAGGGAGAGAGCCAGGCAGAAACTGTCCTTCTGATGATCTAGCCACAAAAGTTACAGAGAATCACTTCTAACACATCATTTTAACTGGAAACAGGTTGTAAGGATGGCCCATGTTCAAGAGAAATATTGTTGTCACCATTTGAAGGGAGGCATATCAAAGAATTTGTGGACATATTTTAAAGCCACCCCAACTGATTACAGAAAAACCAACTAAGTGTCTAGTTCAGTCTCAAATATAGTTCAATCAATTTCATTATTTAAGTGGTTTCTTTAAGTAGCATAAGTCTCCTTTGGATAAAAATGTGTCCTATTTCATAATGTTTCCTAAGGAGGTCCCGACATCTTCTCTGACGATAATGTCCATTTGTATGAAGGGTGGGGAGGGGTAACAGATACATTCCTGTGGACTCATGAGTAAGGGGTATTCCCTGGCTTCATTCTGGACCTAGTGTGTGCACTGGCAGAGTTCTTGCATGATGCCCCTTGCTGGCCTGATCACTGGGGAACCTGCTGGCCTGTGATGCTGAAGCCTGGATCTCATGAATTCATGGCCCATTTTTGGCTTCAGGCAAATCTCCCAGGGAGGAACAGGCTCTCCCCCTTAGAGACTCTGCTTCTCCTTGGCTCTTGCTATCGAGTCACTTCACCTGACCACAGCAGGCCCTATGGCTGTTAGTTTAGCATCCATGCTTCAAAGAAACAGGAAACGCTTGGGATGGTCAGCTGCTCTGTATGCCTGTGTACGCTGTAGAAAATTTGCCATTGGCCCAAATGGCCATGCAAAGTTCAGAATGAGGTGTGAGGGGCCTTGGCAGCTGTTTCCAGAGGGGAGCAAAAGCAGAGATCTCTTGCCCTGAGTGCTCCTCTCAACCTGGAGGTAACTTACTGTGGTATGCAGAATTAGGACACCTATAGATATTTACCCTAGTACTCAGATCCTGTGAATATGTTACCTTCCAGAGTAAAAGGGACTTTGTAGATATGACTAAGTTAAGGCCTTGAGAGAGGAGGTTATCCTAGATTATCTCGTGGATCCAGCCTACTGACTTTCCAATCTGAGATCAGAGTCACAGGGAGTGACTCTGGAATGGCTTAAGTTAGTCTCTATTACTCTCTGACTGTGGAGTAATGGTTAAAGAGATACAGGATGGTTGGTTTTGAAGATGGAGTAAGGGAGTTACAAGCCAAAGGATGGAAACAGATTCTCTGTAGTCTCCAGAAGAGAACACAGCCCTGCTGTCACCATATCTGAGCCCTAAGACTGATGTTGGATTTCTGACCTACAATACCATAAGACAATAGAGTTGTGCTATTTGAAGCCATTGTTTCCAGTAATTTGAAAGAGTCACCAAGAGAAAATGAATACTTTCATATCCTTCTTTGGCCTAGGAGTCAGGTCCAGTGACTGGCTGCTTTATTCTCCTTTATCTCTTTCTCTCTGAACCTGAGATCTAGAGGGAGAGACTCTTACTCTCTGTGTGGCGTGTCCTTGTCCACCACAGAGCAGAACTGATTACTTTCCATTTTTACTCAGACAACAGGGTTGAAAGTACAGTGCAGTAAACACCCACAGACTCTTCACCTATATGCGCCCGTTGTTACTTTCCCTTTCTGATTATGTATGTACATATTATTTCTTGTTTAACTGTGTGTGGGTAACTTGAATTCATCTTGACCTTTCATCCTTAATTCTTCAACGTCTCCTAAGAATAAGAAAATCCACCCATTAACTACAATTCCTTTCTCACACCTAATAGAAATAATGATTTCATGACACCACCTAATACAAATCACAAGACAAATTTCCCCAATTGTCTCCAAAATATTTGAGAGCTATTTTATATATTATATATTTTATATTTTAACTATGTATATATTTTAACTCTCCCTCAGTCAGGATCTCATCAAATTACGTGCTTTGCAATTGGTTTTCTTTAGTCTCCTTTAATCTGTCACAGCTCACCCTTCTTATTTTAAAACAGTGACCTTCTGATAAGTCCAGACTAGTTCTCTTGCAGAATATTCTATATTCTCAATTTGGTTGATTTTTTTCTTATAATGCCTTTGATTTGTTTCTCCAACCACTGCTTTTCCCCCCCGTCTCCCCTCCCTGAGAGGCACGCTGTATAGAGGTTTGATTATATTCAGATAAATGTTTTTAGAAAGAATACTTCATTAGTAATGTTGGGTAGGTTACATTGCTTTACGTTAGGCACTAATTTCAGGTTGTCCTGTTCTGTTCATTCACATCCGACTCTGCGAACCTATGGACTGTGGCCCACCATTGGTAGTGATGCTAAATTTGGTTACTTGGTTTAGATGATGACCCCCCTCTCCCAGTCTCACCATTGAAAGTTTGTAAATAATCGACAAACAGCCTGTTCCCAACAACTTTTCATCTCATAGTTGTTGTGGTCCTTGCCTGAATCATTACACTGGGGCCTGCAAAAGTGGTGTTCTAACTATTATATTCTGCATTTATTAGCTGGCATTCTTTTGTAAATAGAGCTTTCCTTTAAGAGAACTGTTTTAATGAATCTCAGTGCACAGTTGGATAGTGGTTTGCTTTCAGCTTTGTTTAAAGCAGTTGGAGAGCTCTTGTTTTTTAAAAGGATGTGTTAACTCAAGTTAACTAATATCTCAATAGCATCCTCAATGTTTCCAGTTGTTTCTTTGCTTGGCTCCCAGGAGTTTTTTAAAATCCAAGCAATTCACCATGGTAGGATTTGAGGTAAGGTGGCTGAGAGGTTCACCAGTCTGTGGTATAACGGAAGAAAAACTTCTAGATGGGAATCAAGAACCAGCATGATATTTCGACTGCAGCAGTTCACAGGAAGATCAGTTTGTGGAAGTTAAGGATCTAAAAATTACTTCCCATAGAACTGGCTTCAGACTGTGGGACCCTTTGGAAAATGTTTGCCTGCCCCAGTCTGAAGGCCTACTCTATGGTACCAGACAATCTGAGCAAAGTCTTCTATATTTGGTTGATGACAAATAAAGGAATTTTGAGAATGGCTTTCAAAACAGTAGCTTGGATTTCAAGCCTATTGTCTTGCTGCACACTCCTGTTTTAAATTTCGGAAGCTATAATATTTATTCCTTCTTTTTTCCTCATCACTTTGGTAACTCTGAAGAGTGCCACATTCTCTATCCCCAAGGCCAATTGATTCCCCAGGCAGGTAGAGGAGAAAAAAAAAATCACATAAATTATTTTCAAAATATGACCCCAGTTACACAAATATTACAGGATTTTATGGGTTTGGATGGCAGACAACTGTCTGTTTTTTTCAAAAAGGCTGGGAATAAGTTTGGTGATTATAAATATTTTTAATAGAATTAGTATATTACATAGCATTTTACAGTATTAATATTTCAGATTATGATTCCTTATGAGATCATTTTTATTTTATCATTAAGCTATGATGTACATGTGCAGTCATTCTAAAAAGAATGAATAATTTGGTCTTTTTTTGCTCTCAAATGATTTAAAGCAGTCTTTCTGATTTCTTCTGTCAAAGGCCTATAGTACTGAATCACATCAGTCATATTAATAAGTTATTTTAAATGAATCCATTATTTATGATATAGAATAGTATAGTATAGTGTACCTGCTCTGGAGTCAGACTAAACAGTCCCAAGTCCTAGCTCCTGTACTAACTAGTGGTGTGGTTGTGGGCATGTTACTTCTCCTCCCTGAGTTTCCTTGTCTGTAAAGCAGGAATGTTAATAACAGTACCTTCCTTATGGTTGGATGTGCTCAGTTGCGCAGTCATGTCCAACTCTTTGCGGCCCCATGGATTGTAGCCCACCAGGCTCCTCTGTCCATGGGGATTCTCCAGGCAAGAATACTGGAGTGGGTTGCCATGCCCTCCTCCAGGGGATCTTCGTGACCCAGGGATCCAACCCAGGTCTCCTGCACTGCAGGTGGAATCTCTACCGTCTGAGCCACCATAATTTGCTGAGAAACATAATACATCACCCCAATCCCAGTATTTTTTTTTTACCAGTGTGATGAATGTTTTATTAAAAATACAATAATTTCTTTTATCAAGTCAGGCCAAACCTCCAAAGAGTCTATTAAATGAGAAAAATACAGTTAAGTTTTTCTCTGGTTGGATAGGAGGGTTAAATGAGATCATGGCTCATGGTATATAATTAGCTGGTTCTGTTGTTGCTGTTATGATTATTCTTATTATTCACTAAGAGAAGAGAGATGATATTAAGTTACCATCTGATTAACTTTCTTAAGAATCTCTTCAAACACATGTCCAGCTTTCCTGATAAATTAATTTTCTGAAAGGGGCCAGTGTTAGAATTAACAGAGTTGAATTTCTCTGAGCCTTATATAGAAAAACTAGAATTAACTTGATTCTTATCCTAGAATAAAAGAAGTAAAAATGTCTTACGCTATGAACATTAAGCCAGGAAAGAGCTTCAATTTCATGAAATTATACTGGAGCTTCTCTATGCTACCTCTTTTCTTAACAGAATTTGCATCACTGCACATTGAAAGTCAGTATTTCTACCTGAACCACCCCCCCCCATAGAAATACAGTATTCAGAATTGCCATTCTTAGAATTCTGAGTTAGAAACAAACAGGTTATGTGTATGTCTAAAGAGGCAAATGTATAGATTCAGTTCCTAACTTGGGATAGTCCAAATGTTATGCAAGTGATTGACCTTATTATTCAAATTTATTTTTATTTAAAATAATCCAGCAAGTCACATTAAACAATATTTATCTTTTCTCCTGTAAACTCATAAAGCATTCACAGTTGTTCCTAGTTCAGGTGTAGGTCTAGTGTATCTCCCACTTAAGACTGTTAGATCTGATGAATGGCCTCATAAAAGTCAGAAGCCGCAATCTGAGAAGTATGTTTCCTGTCTTCTTCCACCCCCACCCCCCCACCCCCACCCTGCTTTCTGATGGCATGCCACAGTCGTTCTGTGAAGCTGGCATTTTCATTCTGTTGCACCTAAATAGATTTTTAAGGAAAGAAGCAATGAAGGATGGAGGGAGTTACCGTCACAGTGTCCATACTAATTCCTAGAATCCTTTCAAGATTTAGGGTCAGCAGCAATTCAGTAAAGAAGGGGCCCATTAGGTAAATTTGGCTCTGAAATGCTAATTGAAAGTCCTCCTCTGCAATTCAGTTCTGTTCCCTCTTCCTTTCTTTAGTCAGCAGGGTCCCATGGTGACTGGTTCTGAACGCAGTCATCCCCTTCAGCAGTTACCTAGCACCATGGCAACCGGGACGTCAGCGAGGCAGGAAAGACCCTGCACAAAACAGCTCCTACCAGGCTCGCTCTCTGCCTCTTAACTCAGCCCTGCCTGAGGCCTAGGGATGGGGCTGAAGACATCTGAACATGCACACTCAAGAAACCTACATATTTCTGTGGTTGTGCCTGTGAGCATAGATATATGGGCATATGGCAAACTGTGTAATGAGAATTTCCTCTCCACCCTCAAAACATAGAGCATGTTTAAAGGGTGTGGATGGATGGTGGGATGGGGGTGGGAAGATAGACATTTGATGATATGTAAAAATTATATTTGTGTTTATAAATAGCAGTAAGTTGACAGTAGGGGAAGTTGGAGTCCTACTTATATATGGCCAGGTGTATATTTAGACACAAAACCTCAGGGAAATATTTTTTAAATGGTTCTATTTACTCGAGAGTGAAATAGACAAATGAGCGCTGAGGGGTTATAATGCTGTCCGTGGTGCTGAACACTTGATTTTTGTCAGATGTGCCAAGGTGGCTCCGGAGGGAGCTTAAGGAGCACCTTGCCAACTTAGAGTACAGACGACAAGAAAGAAAGGGAGGGCCTGGGGAGAAAGCATCCTTTCCTTCCCTTCCAAGCAATTCTGCATGTCCAGGATAAAACGTTCAGATGAGAAATAAAAAAGAAAGTGGAGAAGGCTAGAGGTTTGGATGGTTGAATCTTCCCCTTTTCATATGGAGATTTTTGGTTAGAGCCAATCAGGTAGGAGATTTCTGCCTCTGTGCTCCTGAAAGGAAAAGTGAGGGGGAAGGGAGAGAGAAGCTGGCCACATTCTCCTTGTGAGCCACATGATCCATTTCCCATGTGACACATTCCAGAGCCCAGGAAAGGAGAAGGGAGGGGCACCAGGAGAGTGGGGCTGGGGGCGGGAAGATGGTTTAACAGTCAACCCTGCACAGCGTCATCTTGTCTTCCTACCAGGAAGCAGGCTGTGAGCCAAGGGGAAGGCAGAGGACAGATATGACTGTGTTCCCAAGCTTCTGTGGTGGTTTATGGCATCCTCCAAACTCCTCTGCAAGCGCTGAACCTGACCAAGAAGACCCAAGGAGACCGTCTCTGAAATCAAGTCCAGATGGAGGTATGTGCTAGAGACCCCGCGGTTTCGTGGCTGAAATTTGGCTCAGAGGATATGATACCTTCTGTTTTCCAGGCCATTCGGAGATTTTGTCTCGGCTTACATGCAGGTTAGGGGCTTTTGATTTGTCACAGGTCCAGAAAAGATGCCTAGGTAGTTCTGTAAAATGCATAATTCACCACAATAACTGCTTGTTGAAGAAAAATGAGATGGACATTGTATACAGTGATAATGAATAAAACAAAGCACTCATTGCTGAAAGAGATTTTTTTCCTTTGAATCCTGGAAAGAGGGAAAAAATAATGTTACTGACACCAGCCAGATTTCATATGTCACTACAATCAAATCCTGTTTCATGCTTTTTCAGCTGTTTATTCTGTGTCCATGTTCCCAAAGGTTATTGGCTGTGGCTGAGGGAGCCTGAGTGGGCTAGCATGCTGTTTCTTTGTGCTGTGTGATCATCTTCCTTCTCATGTCCCTGATACCAGGAGTGCTTGTGATTGTTTTCAGCTCTCTGTTAGGGATGGTAGGCTGTCCACCAAATCTCGTATCTTTTAGAATAGCTACCAAGAAGGCTCCCAGGAAGTTCTCAAAGGAATCTTCCAGAGTTACAGGCTAAAAGAATCTGCCATGCACTCAGATCTTGATTCCTTTGGTTATTTCTACCCAGCACAAAGAAAGGAACTAGCAAATTTACATTTTATTTTTTCTTTATTTAACAAATACTTATAAAGTTCTTGCTATGTATAAGGCATCATTCCAAGCACACTCAGTTATTTAATCTGTGTAATAATCTTCTGTGGGAATTATTATTAGTACCCACATTTTGGAGATGAAGAAACTAAGACACAGAGAAGTTAAGGAACTTTCCCAAGGCCACACAGCTATCAAATAGGAGAAATGGGGTTTGGAGTGAAAAAACTTGACATCAGAGTCCATGCTGTTAACCACTGAACTATGTTGCTTCCCTGCTTCTTTTATTTCAAATGATGTCAACAGTTGGTTTGGCTACAAATTGTGTTCAGCTGACACTACTAGAACATTGAATTGGCTTGCCTGGCTAAAACAGATCCCCAGTGAAGTCTATATTTAATTTTGAATTATTCCACCAGTCACATTCTGTACCCCCAAATAACTCAGTAAGTAAGTGCCTGTTCTTCTCTTCCCTTGTGCTGTATAGATATCTGGTAGTAAAACACTGTGTTGCTATGGTGACCAAATGATATCTAAAGGGAAAAAAGAAATCTAAAATTACATCATGGTTGATTTTTTTTTTTTTAAACTAAATCCAGAAACATTCTTCCATCCTCAGGACCTAGTAACAAGACCAGCTTAACCATATATCTTTAACAGTACTTACTTGGTTTTCAAAATAAATAAAAACTTCTAAAATTATAAACAGAAACTATGTTTTATCAAACTGACTAGATTTATTGCTTTAAAATAACATTATCATACTTTAAAACAGGGAATAGACCTCTCTTTTACAAATTATCTTAGGTTTTATGGGAAAAAGGGATTTATTTAAACTTCTGGAAGTATCTGAAATATAAGGTTTGCTTCCTCTTGGTCTGTGTCATTCCCCTTCTGGCCCCTGATAAGAAAAGATGACATCTCATTCTTATATGCTGTGGGAAAACTAAGAGAAATTACTGGGTGGGTCAAAGATACAGAGAGAAAGAAAAGGGGGTAGGAATTAAAAATTTGTGAAATTCCTTAGGATAAGATGTTTCCCTTTAAGCTTTCACTGAAAAACGCTTTGAGAGGAGGGTGTCTCCCTGACACCCTGAACTTTATTGAACTTTAGTTCTTAGATTAAGCCTTTGATCCTTGCTGAAATCTACATTTCCCTGGAACAAGTACACTTAACACTACAGTAGTCATCTGAAGTCAGCTTCTGGACAGAAGGGACCCACTTCTTCCATCTCTGGATATCTAGCACTTAGCACCTGGCCTGTTTATGGTATCGTCTCAATATGCACTTGTGAATGAAGAGTGGGAAGACTGAAGACTCTGACAGCATTCTGGGGTCCCATATCTATTTTGCTTTGCATGCTTTTATGGGGAAAGGTATTGAGGAGGTTAAAGAGTAGTAGGGGAGAACATGGCAGCAGTCAAAGTTATGTCTGAAATTTACATATGCTAGTCAGACCAACCCTGGAGCAGACTAGAGTTCAAGAAAGATCCATAAATTTTTTTCGTGCTGATTACCAGTCCCCCTGACATTTTATTTACATTTAGAATGTAGTTCTCCGGATATTTGTATTTACATCTAGATGGAGGCACCCTGAATAGTCTCATTTTCCTCTGATGTTTTTTTGGCCTGGCATCATCTCCCAAGTTGAGATCGTTCACCTTGAGAATGCCTTGAGAAGGTCAGTTCCCTGCCCCAGGCCGTCCTGTCCTAACCAACCATCCCTCCCACTCCCTAGGATATTGCACCAGATCCCATCCCACTGGACTACAGGACTCCTCCCTAGAGAAGCTTCAGAGTCAGAATGGATTGAGCCAGACTGCCTTTTCCATACTGTGGTGATTAGGACCTGAGTACAAGAGACTGTCTCAGAGCATCTTTAAAGGTTGCTTGGGATTTGAATTTATCAGGTTAATAACTAGGCTTAAAATAGTTACCCCTCCTGATAGCATAAACAAATATAACCCATTCTATTCTTTTTCCCAGCTTTGCTGGTGGCTCAGCGGCAGTGAGCCAGAGCCAATGCAGAAGCTGAAAGTTCGATCCCTGGGTTGGGGAGATCCCCTGAAGAAGGAACTGCAACCCACACCAGTATTCTTGCCTGGGAAATCCCATGGACAGAGAAGCCTGGCAGGCTACAGTCCATGGGGTCGCAAAAGAGTCAGACATGACTTAGGACTAAACAACAATTCTTTTTCCATCTGATTAAGGAACGTTAAGAACATTAAGAGCGGGGTTTGTGGATAAGGTGTGTGTCCTTTAATCCTGTCTACTCATCCTCCCAGCCTTCAGTATGGCCTGGAGTGAATGAGTTGTGGAAAAGAAACAGCCCTGCTGGAAACACTGTACAGCTGGGCCGTTGCTGCTTGCCCACTGCACACTTGCTGGCCTCAGATGAGCGGGGCTGTGCCCACAAGAGGCCTGGATCTAGAAGTCTCTCTGGGCTTCCACTCGTCCCTCTCAAATCTGAAAGGGGACAGTCCTCTCAACCAGCCGAACAGGAGCAGACAAAGAGAAAGTGGAGAGGCTCCCCTGGAGGAGAGACCTTGCTAAGAACACTTTCAGCTTGGAGGCTGGGGATGAAAGAAGAAATATGAGGAGGAATAGTGAGGGTGCGTGAAGCTTGTGAAAGTGATACCTGGGTCCTGCCTTTCACTCACAGTAACTTCCAGCTGCTAGTCCGCCCTGCCCACCAGATTAGCAGATCCTTTCCTAGGATGTGTATGTGAGGAGGTAGAAGGAATAGAGACAAGGATCAGTGTATGGGTGCAATTTCTCCTCTGAGTCCAGACAAACAGTGGGTTGAGATGAGAGGACAGTTTAAAAAGCAAAAGGACAGTCACCATCATGAATATATTTCCCTGTTTGTAGGGTCATTTTTCCTGGGCCAAACTTGGAAAACGCTCATCTCTCAGCCTGTCATTCAGCATATTTCCAAGGCACTGAATGACTGTCATGTTTAATCTTCATGGAAGCTTTCTGATATGCGTTACTAGACCCAATTTCTGATCAGGAAACTGAAGCTCAGGGTAACTAATCTGCCCAAAGCCACACACAGCAAATAAAGCCAGCATCTGAATCCAGGTCTTTCTGGTTCCACCATGTCCCAAAGGAAAATTCTTTCCTCTGTATTCTTTTAAAAATATTTTTTTTAATATTAGAGTAATAAATACAATTCTAGAAAATTTGGAAAATATAAAGACATATAAAAGAATAATGAAAATAAAAATCAGTTGTGGTCTGGCCACCTAGAAACAACTTATTTTAAAATTTTGGTGTTTTCCTTCTGTCTTTTTCAGTGCATATAGTGATAACATAAGTAAACATTTGTTAAGCTCTGGCTTTGTTCTGGACATTGTTCTTAGCTCCTTTCTGTGTCATTTTTTTTCTCACAACAAATCAATAAGGTGTGGAGACTGTTATTATTCTAATTTTACTGGTAAAGACAGTAAGCACATAGATGTTAAGTAGCTTATACAAGAAACAGGTGATTTGAAACCCAGGCAGGTTGGCTCGAGAGCACAGTTTCTCAGCCTCAGCACTGTTGGCATCTTGGATCAGACAGCTCTGTGGTGGGAATGGAGCATCGGTCCTCTTTACTGTAGTATGTTTAGCAGCATCCCTGGCCTCTCCCTACAAGATATCAACACTTTCCTCCCTGAGTTCTGAAAATCAAGAGCGTCCCAGTATTGCCAGATGTCCCCTGGGAGGCAAAACGGCCTCTGGACCACTAGTCTAAGAACCTGTGCTTTGAACCATGTATGGTGGTTGAGATAACATAGCCTCTTCATATTTTAAATGCGTTTCGAGTATTTTCTTCTACGTGTCAAGAAAGAAATACACCTTTGAATTTGGATACAGGCTATGAAACCTGCCTGGGATGTCAGTGGCTTTAAAGAGCATAGGTAGGAAATTAGTTACTTCCAGAAAAATGCTCATTAGTGGACTTTTGTCACAGGTTTATCTTATCCCACCATTGCCCAGTGTGGAGAATGTGTTTCTCTCTTATAACTTTTTCCATGGTTCTATGCACCTTTAGCCTTCAGGAATTGGGATTTCAAGCGTACACTTATGGTATAGCAGGGCAATGCTTATCCAAAGTGTCAAATATGTCCCAAACAAAGGGTGTCTGTGGCAAATAATTTCTAGTTAAATAAAATACCAAAGTTTGCTGGTTATTCATTTTTAAAAAAACTTATTATAATAAATTTAAGGATGTCAACATAATTATTTTCTTTTCTACATGACTTCTTGGCTTGAAGATTGTGGTCTGAATGCCAAGTGTTGCACATAATTCTGGATGTGTCTGTAGGAGTATATCTCATGTATGGACTCAATGTCACACCTACCTCCGAAGAGGAAGTTGAAAATTGCTGGTGTTGGTGATTTCGGTCAGTCGTTGCTTATATGCAGAGAGGATTAAAATAAGCACTGAGAAGTGACAGCAGTAGCATTTTAACTGATAAAATGTCTAAAAATATATGGCACTAAGATATGTTATTAACCATGTGAAACATATGCAGATATGTGTCCAACCGTATTTTTAATCACATCTGACCACATACATAGTTGCATAATTTGTCCATGAAAAATACATGTGCTGCACATTCAAATCTAGCTTCTCCATGAGCTTGAGGATAGCTTTCTTGGAAAACCATGATTGAGGACAGTGGTGCAAATCAAACTTTACCCAGAGTGTTGATGTGAACTTGATGTGAGACAGCATGTAAATGCTTCTGAAAAAGAGAAGTTTTTGGTAACTCGCTATTCAGTGCTTATACTCGATTCTTAATGAATCCTTCTCCTTCTTTTCAAAAGGCTGTAGATCGCATCCAGTGTTCAGCTCTTTGCTTTGAGTGTCATGAATCTGGTCTTTGCCTCCCGACATCTCTCCTATTTCAGTCTCATAACTAAAGATGTTGATACTGAAATCAGAGATTGGAAATGAAATTGAACATTTCCCTACAAAACTTGAATTCAACGAGCACACAGCAGCTGTTCAAACAATGTTTGTTGTAATAAACTGAGTTTACTGAGGTGCAAATTCCTTGGCCAAAGTATTTTCTTCAAAACTTGAAAGATCACATTCTAGGAAGACAGGTGGAAAAATTGGTAGAGGACAGTTAGGGTTTCTAGCAAATACTTCTCCTCACTAAGAAGTCTGGTGTTACCTGGGATGGGAAGCAAACACAGGTGGCAGGTTTTCTTAGACCAGACCGCTTCTGGTGAGGGATCTTCTGTAGGAGATTGTTGGCACATCCAGGGTAACTACTGAGGAGGGCTTGGCTGACCCCTCAGTGCAATTCCTCTCTCCTTTGGAGACCAAGGCTAGTGACCTCGGACTGGACCCCAGCATCCCTTAACAGATTCCCTTTCCTCCCATCAAAGTGCACTTTCAGGAGGAGCTCTCCACCAGCTGAGAGTGGTGGCTTATAAGTTAAATGAGTGTGTGTTGCTCATTGTGATGTCTGCCTGTCAGTTTTAGTACATACAGCGAACATGACCTTAGAAATCATCTGGACCAACTCATTTTTGTTGCAGACATGGAAACAGAGATGCAGGGAGATTAATTTACTTGAGGTCCTTACATTGAGACAAAAATAAGATCTGGGTCTCTTGATTTGCTGTTCAGTGCTTATAATCAGAATTATAGCTTGGGTTTCTCAGCCTACAGTCTAACATTAAAGGTGAAGTAGAAAGTACTACATTCTTTAAGCTTTTGAGGGTTTCTAATATCCTAGATACTGGTAGGGTAGTAGAAGGTGATAGAATGGCTGGTATGAGTTTCATTGTTCACACTCGGTTTTATAACAAATCTATATTGAATGTTTCTGTTGCTGCTGTCACAAACGAACACAAACTTGGCCAGTACAAGTGCAGCCATTGATTACGTAACAGTTCTGCAGATCAGAAGTCTGGGTGGGCTTGGCTGGTTTCTCCGCTTAGAGTCTCACAAGGCTTCAAGGTGTTGACAGGACAGCACTCTTTGTAGAGGTTCCAGGGCTGATTCCCCTTCCAAGCTCGTATCTGTGGTTGGTAGAATCCCGTGCCTCGTCCTTGTAGGACCAAGGGCACGTTTCCTTGATGGCTCTCAGTTGGGGGCCACCCGTAGCTCCCCAAGGCTTCCCCCTGGTTCTTGCATGTGGGTCCCTCCACCTCAGAGCCAGAACAGCATATCAGTTCCTTCTCACTCTTGCATCTGTCTCTGGCTTCTATTGTTTTCTGCTATCAGCTGAGAAGGTTCTATCTCTGAAAGGGCTCATTAGTTTGGGCCCCCTGGCTAATTCCAGATCATCTTCCCATTTTAAATTGCACAGCCATAATTGTATATGTAGAGTCCCTTTTGCTATTTAGTGTAACATATTGACAGGAGTGAAAGTATGGACGTCTTGGTGGGGGGTGGCATTCTGTCTATATGTTGTCTGAGTGTGTGCTAAGTTGCGTCAGTTATTTCCAACTCTGTGTGACCCCGTAGACTGTACATGTTATTTCCTTTAAATAATGGCAAGGCTCCATCCTACCAGGACAATGGGAAAGTTGGTGACAAACATTACTAGGATTCTTATCCTCTTTCTAGGACTCGGGGCTCTTACACACTACAAAAAGATAGGGTGGCCCCTCTTCGCTTGGATCCCCTCTGATTATAGCAGAGATGTAATTGTGGCCTGAACTGGTGTGTGTGCTTGAAGGCTGGTGAAGCTGCCGCATCAGTATAGCCCCCACGCCGCCCCTGACCTGGAGCAGTGGCCTCTTTTCCGGCTGGGGAGCTCCATTCCTTGAACCCACCTCCCTACCTGCAAACCTCCATCTCCACCTGTCCCTTACTTGGAGCACAGTGAGGAAGTGAGGCTAGGGTCCCAGGCCTGCCTTTTCTTTTTAATTGCTTTATTTACATGCCATAAAATTCACTTGTTTTAAGGGTACAATTCAGTGATTTTTGTTAACATTTACAGAATTGTACAACCATCATATAATCCAATTTCACAACCTTTTCATCATCCTCAGAAGGTCCCTTGTGCTCATCCAGGGCTCCCCTTTGCAGGACTCCAGGGGGCACAGCCACACTCCTGCTTCAGAGGTCCTGGTTTCTCTCTCCTCCCCTGTACAGAAATACAGACATTCCACCCCTCCCCCACCAACCAGAGAACCCAGCACCCAGAAAGCAAAAGCCAAGGAAACAGGCTTGTCTCAGGCCTGTTGAGACGGCTCTCCTCCAAGACAAGAGAGCTTAGCCCTGGGTCCATTCTCAGCAGAGGACAGGAAAAAAGTCCCGGCAAGGAGCACAGTGCGGAGCACAGTGCGCGCACATCAGCATCTCAGTGACTTAACCTCTCCCTATACCAGCCAGTGGGGTCTTCCGGTTGCACGTACCCGTGGGCAGCCACTGCCCCCGTGGAGCAGTGACCTTCAGAGGGGTGTCAGACCTCTCTCCTCCCTGATTCCTTACCTCTCTTTGCTCACAGAGCACCTGATGGGCACATAGTGGGGAGTGGGGAGGGAGAACGGGGAGCCCCTCTGTGGTACCAGAGTGAAAGGAAGTGCCCAGAAGTACCCTGTCCCTCCAGGCCCCGCTTCCTCCTTTCTGTCTTCCCTGCCCCCATGTGATGGGGCAAAGAATTCTGAGTCACCTTAAGAACAACAGCCAGTCACAAGAGCAACCCAAAGAGCCTGAAACATTGTTCGGGATCTGACAGGAAGCTGGGGATCCGGTGGGGACTGGATTTCCTTGGCCTGTGTTCTGTCTGCAGCAGGAGGCCTGGCGAGTCTACTGCAGAGGACCCTGGCCTCTGTCCCTGCTTCTCCCGCCTCCAAGGCTTCCCCAGATTCACAGCCCAAGAAAGGGCTTGCTGCCAAGCTCTTACAATAGCTCTTTTCCTTCATACAACTTTTAACGACTTACTGTCCTTTAAGGGGCTTGTGCTAGGTTTTCGTTGCTGTCTTTCTCTAGTCTTGGAGAGTGGGGGCTACTCTCTGGTTGGGGTGCACGGCTTCTTGTTGCAATGGTTTCTCTTGTTGGGGAGCATGGGCTTTAGGGAGTGCGGGCTTCAATAGATTTAGCGCGGGGGCTCAGTAGTTACGGTGCACGAGCTTAGCTGCCTCACGGCATATGGGATCTTCCCGTGCATGCGTGGTAAGTCGCTTGAGTCATGTCCGACTCTTGGCAATCCTATGGACTATAATCTGCCAGGCTCTTCTGTCCGTGGGATTCTTCAAGCAAGAATACTGGAGTGTGTTGCTGTGCCCTCCTCCAGGGGATCTCCCCGACCCAGGGATCGAAGGTGAGTCTCTTAGTCTCCTGCATTGGCAGATGGACTCTTAACCACTGGACCACCAGGGAAGCCCGCAACTTATGGTCTTTATTTGTGCTTATTTCTTACTCTTCTGTCCACCCCTCCACAACTAATTAGACCATGACCTTCATGAGGGCAGGGACGCAGTTTTATTTGCCATTGTATATCCATCCAGTTCTTAGCACAGTGCATTCTGTTGCACGGTGTGATCTTACAATATGTTTATGGAACGATGAATGAATTAATAAAAATGGGCAAAGAATCTGAAGAGACATTTCTCCAAACTTATATGTCCAGGTGCCACCTGACTAGCTCTGCTTGAATATCCAATAGGAATTTAATTCAGCCAAAATAGAAGTGCTGATTTCCAGTTCCCCAGACTTTTTCTTTCTGCGTCTGAGATCCTCAAACTTAGGAAACATCTCCATCCCCTACCCCGTCACACGTCAGCAAATCTTGGTGGCTCTTTCTCCAATATGTTTTCAATATCCATCTACTTTTTTCCACTTACATGCTACTGCCCTGGTCATCATGTACCTAGGTAATTGTAAGAGCCTCTTAACTGTTCTCTCCTCCTCTACTCTCAGCTACCCACACAGCAACTACAGTTGTATTTTTGAAACACAAATCAGGTAATACTCATTCATCCATTGCTTAAAACCTGCAGTGGATTTCACTGGAATAACACCTGTGCCCTACAGTGCTATATGTGACCTAATCCCTGCCTACATTTCTGATTATATCAGGTACCATTTTCTTTCTTGAGCTATGTGAAGCACTTAGCTCAGTTGGTAAATCATCTGCCTGCAATGTAGGAGACCTGGGTTCGATCCCTTGGTCGGGAAGATCCCCTGGAGAAGGAAATGGCAACCCACTACGGTATTCTTGTCTGGAGAATCCTGCGGACAGAGGAGCCTGACGGGCTACAGTCCATGGGATTGCAAGAGTTGGACACGACGTAGCGACTAAACCACCACCACCACCATTTTCTTCCACATTCATATACTCCAGCCTCATAACAAGCTTGTTCCTGCCCCAGGACCTTTGGACTCTTTCTTCCTTCTGCCTAGAATGCATTCTGATTTCCACATGGCTGGCTTCCTGTAAATGGGATTTTAGCTCTAGTATCATTTCAGAGAATCCTTCTCTGATGACTATCTGAAATAAGACCCTGCATTTAGAGGCAAATAACAGAAAACTAGAGTCCCTTGGACTGCAAGGAGATCCAACCAGTCCATCCTAAAGGAGATCAGTCCTGGGTGTTCATTGGAAGGACTGATGTTGAAGCTGAAACTCCAATATTTCGGCCACCTGATGTGAAGAGCTGACTCATTTGAAAAGACACTGATGCTGGGAAAGATTGAAGGCAGGAGGAGAAGGGGATGACAGAGGATGAGATGGTTAGATGGCATCACCAACTCAATGGACATGAGTTTGGGTAAACTCTGGGAGTTGGTCGTGGACAGGGAGGCCTGGTGTGCTACGGTTCATGGGGTCGCAAAGAGTCGGACACGACTGAGGAACTGAACTGAACAGAAAACTCAAAAGGGCTTAAGACATCAAAGACTACTTAATAAGTAGTGTGGAGGCAGGTGTTCTGGCAGCTCCATAATGTCAGAGCACTGGATGGTATCTTTGAGAGTCTTAGGACTTCCCTTGACCTCATAAGATACCACCAATTGCACTGATATCATTATGTGACAGTTTACAAAGGCAGAAAGTGAGGGATAGCCAGGCTCATAAGAAAGAACCCTCCCAACATGCCCTTTTCCTTTTATTAAGAAAAATTTTTTCACGAGCCTCCCAGCACCCTACAAGGAGGCTTTCTCTTGTCTCAGTGACCAGAGAAGATGATGTTGATATGACCACCCCTAGCTGCAAGGGTTGGTGGAAGGTGATTATCTTTCCTTGTCAGCTTCTGGAGACACGAGGGCAGGGGAGGTGTTGGGAATGGCCACAGTGTGACCAGCCAACCACCTTCTTGCCATCCCTTTCCTGTCCATTCTGGACCTTCATTCTGCTTTGTTTTTCTCCATGGCCCTAACCATTTATTAATTGTGTACTTTTTCTTATTTAGCTATGTAATATTATTTCTCCCAGTAGAGGAGAGCTCTAGTTCTGTATTTCCAGCACTTAGCCCAATCCTGGCTTCTCCTAGATGATAAAGACTATCAGATAAATGTGTGATTGAGGACTGCTGGTGTATACACTGTCATAGCAAAGTGTTCACCTCGTGGGATAAAGTTTATTGCTGTTTGTTTCGTTCGCATTTTATCTGACCACAGACTTTGTGAGATCAGTAGAGAGACAGGAAGTGTTATTCAAACTTCCACATAGATCCCGACTAAGTGGCAGTTGGGGTGGGAAATACTGGATCATGTCCCTGATACATTCCCCCAAAGAGGAGCTGGTATGACCTAACATTTCCTCCTGCAGCTAGGTCTACAGAGAGTCTGGGGAGGATTGCCACTTGTGATCAACATAATCCTCCACGTGGGTGAAGCCTGGCCTCCTTTCTGTTGGACTTCTGTGGGTCAAGTATCTCTCCAGTGCCAGCCATACCCACACAAAACTGTCAAGTCGGTGAAGTTTATCTTCTTCAGCTTCAACCTTTCACCCTCCACCCATCCCTTCCCACAATATAACACCCTATCTTCATTCTCTCTAGATCCTGACTGTTCCTTATGGCATTTGCTTTTTGGCATCTCTTCTGTTTTCATTTTCACTAAGATCATAGCTCTCCAAGATAGAAGGGGTCTCAGATATCACCACTGTTCTACTGATAATGTATTCTAAAATTTACTCTTTAAGAAGCATTTACATTTTAAATGGAACTTTGGTGCTCACTTCAGCAGCATGCATACTAAAATGGGACTTGGACCCTAAAAGAATGTTGCTCTAATGGTGAGGGAAGCAGAGGGGATAGAAGCCCTCCTGATTTCTGGAAATCACGCCAAGGATGCTGACTCTGTTTATTTCTAATATTTTCAAATTTATGTGAAAAACAAAAAAAAAGGTAAAGGTGATAAAAGAAGAATGGTGGTGGTGGTGGTGGTTTAGTTGCTAAGCCGTATCCGACTCTTGTGACCCCATGAACTGTAGCCCACCAGGCTCCTCTGTGCATGGGATTTTCCAGGCAAGAACAGTGGAGTGGGTTGCCACTTCTCCAAAAGAAGAATACAGTTCCTTAAATCTAGATATCTAGAATTTCTCACCAGCAATGTCGTTATTTGGGGATATTTTGTGATGTTGTGTGTGTGTTTAGTCGCTCAGTCGTGTCCGCCTCTTTGCAACCCTGTGGACTGTAGCCCACCTGGCTCCTCTGTCCCTGGGATTCTCCAGGCAAGAATACTGGAGTGGGTTGCCATGCCCTTCTCCAGGGGAACTTGCCAACCCAGGAATCAAACCCAGGTCTCCTGCATTTGTGATGTTAGAAGAGGCTTTTTTGAAAACCCTTTCCTGTTCAAAAAAAAATCATGCTCTCCTTGAAAGCAGGACAGATATTCAAACCAAGAGAAAATGAGTCTCATCTGATCTCAGAAAACTGCTTGATCTCAGTTGGGAAACAGATTGAAAGGCACAGACCTGGAAATATTATGAAGAAATACTTATATATATTGTATAACCAGAGGAAAGAGAGAAGGGCATTAGGGAAAATTTCAAGCTTATAAGTCACAATGCCAGGAGTCTCAGATGGTGGAGAAGAAACTTGATTTTCACTGGAATTATGAGGTTCTTTTGCAATTATTCAGAATTATCTAAAGGAAATAATTTAAGCAGGATAGAGTCTGTATGCTTTTGAGAAAGACCCAGTCAATCCAGTTAGATTATCAATACATATTTTGGTTCAGGGTATAAGAAAAAGTTTCATCTGGCAAAAAGAAAGTGAAGTCACTCAGTCATGTCCAACTCTTTGTGACCCTGTGGATTGTAGCCTACCAGGCTCCTCTGTCCATGGGGTTCTCCAGGCAAGAATACTGGAGTGGGTTGTACATTTCCTTCTCCAGGGGATCTTCCCGATCCAGGGATCAAACCCAGGTCTCCCATATTGCAGGCAGATGCTTTACCCTCTGAGCCACCAGGGAAGCCCTAATCTGAAAATATGTCACACACACACACACAAAAATCCCCAACATAAAGAAACTTGGAGAAAGATTATGTTTATTTGTTTGGACCTCAGTGACTTTCCCCTTAAAAGCAGTGCTGTCAATGATGAGGTATTCAGGCCCTTGACAAAAGCCATTCATCCTTAATCCTAAATTATGTGACCAATGTTAGTAATATGACTAGGGTGTGATGTGTGCTGTGGTTACTAAAATTTGCTTGTCATATGGCTTAGAAGACTTTTATGGGCTAACAGTAGGGCTAATATTTTCAGCACTTGCTATGTGTCAGACACCAAGCTAGGTGTGTTTTGGAACTATAGTAGGATAACACTTACTGAGGGTGTTGTACCAGACAGATTGACTTGTAATAACTCATTTAACTCCTGAGCATATATTATCTCATTTAATCCTCATAATAATCAAATGAAATAGGGACTAATTGTCCTCATTTTCTGGGCTTCCCAGGTGGCACAGTGGTAAAGAATCCACTGGCCAATGCAGGAAATGCAAGGGATGCAGGTTCAATCCCTGGGTTGGGAAGATCCCCTGGAGTAGGAAATGGCAACCCACTCCAGTATTCTTGTCTGGAAAATTCCATCGACAGAGAAAACTGGTGGGCTACAGCCCATGGAGTCACAAAAACATGACTGAACAGATTCTCATTTTACAGATGAGAATACTGGAATCAAGAGGGTTAGATAACTTGTTTTGGGTCGCACAACTAGATAATGAGTGACAGAGATGGTAGTCCTGCTTCAGTCTGCTTCAAAGCCTGTACACATAGCCACTTTGCAATAGTCCTATATTGTGAGCTGAAAAATGAGTATCTCTCAGCAGAAGATTATGTTCTAGGTGTGCAGGTTTGTCAGATTTAGGTAATAAAAATATAGGATGGGACATAGTTGTGTTAAAAAATTATCTGTTATTTATCTGAAATTCATGCTTAACTGGGCTTCCTGTGTTTCATCTGGCAACCCTGTCTGCGTGGCTCATTATGAGAACATGTATTCTCTCTTTCTGGTTTTCCTGTTCCTCCACCACAGTCATACTGGTAGCTACCTGGGCCTTACGTAGTTCTATAAAGTGCTTAGCTCAGTGTCCACACCAGAGCCATAGCTCAGAGCCAAGAAGCGAGATAGGAACTCAGGAAGCTTCCAAAGAGCCTGTGTGACCTCCTTAGCCGTTCGTAAATTCAGGGATGTATGTAAGTTCAGGGTGTTTGGATAGGTTGGTCTGTGAACTGCCCTGCTGGCTCTGCAGGGAAAGAGCCTATTTGTGGTGCTTGTCAGTCTCGTGGTGCGACTGTTCCTACCTTGGCTGATTCATGATGCCAACATGATGTCATTGAACTTGGAATTGGGAAGGAATGTGCTCTGAGGAGCCCCATGCAAACTAGTCCCAGCCCATCTCCGTTCCAATCTTATTTCATATGTAGGCAAATCAAGCGTACAAAACAGTGAAAGGTTTAAGGAAAATATCTACCACCATCATATTTCTTAAATTACAACAGTTAAAATTTAAAAGAGAATTTCCTACTTGGGGTGATACTGAATTGTTCAGACTTTTTCTACACTTCGATTCAAACTGAAGGCTAGAGTTCTGCTTTCATTCTACATTTACAAGGCAGCAGTCAGTCATCTGATAATGAGTTTTCAACACTCTCACATTCTTTATTCTGAAGAAAGGCTGTTTCCAGACCAGCATGTCTACTGCACTTTTGATGCTAAGCCTCCCTGCAGTATATAGTGGGAGTGATTTTTTCCCCCAAAATGTTCACTGTGTCACATATTTCTGAGCTAACATATTGAACAGATGTATCTGTGGGTTGCAAGAGTCTGTGGGGGAATTTTATATTCGTGTTTGATTGAGAAGTCTGTGTACAGCCAGTTTGACCCTCCAAATTTAGATCCAGCCCATTGTGGCTCCCCTGGGAGATGAAGTGCCTGCTGCTGCTGCTAAGTCGCTTCAGTCGTGTCCAACTCTGTGCGACCCTATAGACGGCAGCCCACCAGGCTCCCCCATCCCTGGGATTCTCCAGGCAAGAACACTGGAGTGGGCTGCCATTTCCTTCTCCAATGCCTGAAAGTGAAAAGTGAAAGTGAATGAAGTGCCAGTGGTGGTTAAAAGCGTGGGCTTTGGAGCAAGGCAGTCTTGGGTGACCACTTTCCAACTGTATGACCTTGGGGAAGAACTTCAGTTTTTTCATTTGAAAAATAGGGCTAATAACATTACCTCTTTCTCTGGAAGGTCTCTGCATGTGAAATACCTGAAAGATAAAAAGCACACACACACACAAAGTGCTAACTCTTGGTGGTACTGATGCTACTATCACTCCTGTCTTCATTGCAGTTACTCTCACTGCTCATTAGCCACAGGCTGTGTGGCTAATTCTACAGAAAATGTTTCCATTCATTTTTTTCCCAACCAAATCATATATAAATTTAACATAAAATTCTAATTTGCCATAGTCTTCCTATATTATGGGAGTATCTCTGAATCTGTGTAATTTCAGGAGGGAAAAATAAATCAGTTGTTAGGGTTTCCTGAGTCTGGAAGAAACCTACCCAGCAATGAGTCACTTATCTGGGAATAGCCTCTGGCAAACTGTGAAGTTTATCATCTGTGCCCCTCTGATTCTTTTTTGTGGTCCTCTCATTAGTATCTAATCATTCAAATACCCATCGAAATACAGTTTTCCAAAGGTTAAAGTCATGGTTCTCATTCATCATGATTCTCATTCAAGCATAGAAATGAACATAATGTCAAAAATTCATTACTGAAGGAACCAATGAGATAATAAGGTTGCTTCCAAGAGCATTTGAATAAATGGATATTTATAGGGATTTGGGGGGGAGTGTTCCTGTTTGTTTGTTTCTGTAAATAATGTGAGCATAAGATTGCTAGGAGGCGCAAAACTGGTTATTGTCCCGCTGCTACTAAGTCGCTTCAGTCGTGTTCGACTCTGTGCGACCCCATAGACAGCAGCCCACCAGGCTCCCCCGTCCCTGGGATTCTCCAGGCAAGAACACTGGAGTGGGTTGCCATTTCCTTCTCCAGTGCATGAAAGTGAAAAGTGAAAGTGAAGTTGCTAAGTTGTGTCCGACTCTTAGCGACCCCATGGACTACAGCCTACCAGGCTCCTCTGTCCAAGGGATTTTCTAGGCAAGAGTACTGGAGTGGGGTGCCATTGCCTTCTCCAGGGCAATAAATCTATAACCTTTGGGGTTATTTTTTCTACTAAACAAATTTGCATGTTTACATGTAATGTTTGGGTGCTAGTCATATTGTAAATAGCAAAATCAAGAACAGATACATTCTTCCAGAGAATTAAATAATCCTTGGGGAAGCCCATGTAACAGTGTCCTAGCATGATATTAAAAAGTTATGCTATGCTCTCTGTGCCTTATTTTCAAATAATGGTTAATTTTTCTTAACATATCTACCCATTTATTTATTCAGTAAACCTTTATTAATATCTATGTGCTGCAGGGATATAGAAGTAAAGACACAGTCCCTGTCCTTAGGAATTCATAACCCAACAGGGGAAGACAGCACTCAAAATAAAAATTATAGTATGAAGTGACAGACATATCATTTTATATATAGACACAAAGCCCTATCATTACAGAGGTCTCTCATTCCCTAGCTCTATATCATGTCAGCTCATCCACCATTTTCCCAACCTGTATATTAAAACGCATCTCTTAGAGCCCAACAGATGAATAATTCCTCTCTTAGATAATACAGAGATAAAGGAATATATTAATAGGGACCCTCCGTCTCAACTCAATCTGGTGTGTCATGTGGTAGTGTCAGGGCTGGTTGGGAAGAGACAGGATGAGCTGGGAAGAGGTGAAGACGGCTTTCCTGTTGCTGCTAAAATTACTGAATATGGATGACCCAGACACAACTACTAATTACGCAGCCTCTGTATTTCAGAAATACTCCCTTAAAGATATATTTATTTCCAAATTAATGGAGCAAGGGAGAGCTTTCTTAACATTTACTTTAGAATTCTAGAATTTAGTTGTAATATGGCAGACCATGTTTTCTGCGAGTGGGTACAGGAGGCTGTCTGAGGTCACCTAAACTGCCTTTACTCGACCTTAAACGAGAGTTGACCTGGGTGCCTTTAGTTTCACCTGCCCTGCTCTTGTCAGGGGCCATGTTTCCCCCTGTCACCATGGTAACCAGCATCCTAGCTCTCTGAGAACACACAGTGAGTTTTATATCTCTGCTTTTAATTCTCCTAACAGAGCCACCTAGAGTAGGAGGCCTGTATTTCAGCTCTCTGTCTTTATGAAGTCAATTCATTCAATAGCTAAAAAGCGATTATTAATGTAAAGAACTTCAGTGGAAGCTGTGGAGCATGGACAAAGAATAACGCCCTTTTCCCAGGACCCCATAGTTAATGGGAGAAGACAGAAATGTGGAAGCAATTCTAAAGCAGTGATTGTTAATCCGGGCTGCACATTGGGATCACCTGGGGAACTCTTGAAACCTCCTGATGCCCAGGCTGCACCCCAGAGCAATTAAACCGGAATCCCTAGAGAAGGACCCTGGCATCAGCATTTTGTAAAGCTCCCTGAGAACGTCCAGCATGGCTCTAAAGCAAAACAAACCGGGAAAAGGAGTCACAAAATGCTCTATGAAAGAGGGAACCACAGCCATTCTGCATATGTTAATGTTCTCATCCACCGGGTGACTACATTTCAGCCCATGAATGCGGAAAATGTAACTTCTCATTGTAACCACAGGAAAAATATAGGTCAGTTTAATTGTAGGGCAGAGACTGTATGGTCTGGGCAGTATGGTCTGTAGAAAACTATACCTCTAAGGGTCTCTTGGACCAGGAGATCCAACCAGTCCATCCTAAAGGAAATCAGTCCTGAGTGTTCATTGGAAGGACTGATGCTGAAGCTGAAACTCCAATACTGTGGCCACCTGATGCTAAGAGCTGACTCATTGGAAAAGACTCTGATGCTGGGAAAGATTGAACGCAGGAGGAGAAGGGGACGACAGAGGATGAGATGGTTGGATGGCATCACTGACTCAATGGACATAAGTTTGGGTAAGCTCCGGGAGTTGGTGATGGACAGGGAGGTCTGGTGTGCTGCAGTCCATGGAGTCGCAAAGAGTCAGACACAACTGAGCAACTGAACTGAACTGAAGGGGAAAAGGGCCCCTAAAAGGTCAGCTCTAGAAGGATGACCCCCAAGTTATTCCACATGCTATCTCTCTCCCTTGGAATGTTTGGGACTTTTTTTTTTTCTTTTTTAAACCCTTGTCTTCCTGAAGAAGGGACCTTCATCCTCCAGGTCCCTGGCTCACACCTTCATCTCCTATGTGAAGCCTTTCCTTTCCTTCCCTTTTCCAAGCACAATTGGGTCCCTGTTTTTCTCTGCCACTTAGCTCCTTATCTGTCAATTTTAATTATTATAGACTTTAGTTATAATATGGCAGACAGCTTATTTATACATTTACCCTTTTACTGGCCTTACTTTTCGTTGGTTTTCCTAGCACCTAGCATAGTTTCTTGGTGTACTGAATGAGTAAACAGAGGTGCGGCACTTTTAGGTCCAATCAGAAAAGCCATGCCTTCAATCAGGTGAGACCTAGACTCCACAACTTCTCAGGGTGTCGTGCCCCATTTCCTTTTCTTATTTGGCCACACCCCACAGCTTGTGGGGTCTTAGTTCCCTGGTGAGGGATCAAACATGCTTCCCCTGCAGTGGAAGTGTGGAGTCTTAACCACTGGATCACAGGGGAAGCCCCTCCCTTGTCCCGTTTCCAGGAGGGTATGTGTGTGTGTGTGTATGGTGGGGGTCGGACACGCTTGTAAAGCTGCAGGAGGAAGGGACAGAAGAAGACCCCTGCAGTGCATCAGTGGTGGTGGTGGTGGTGATTTTGAGTTTGATCTGCAGAGCTTTGCTACGAGAGGAAGAAAGAAGCAGAAGGAAGTTCAGAGGCTTCCAGGTGTGTGTGGAGCTACGGGAAAGTGCCCGTGCCACCAGCTCCTGTTCTATTTCGGCCACAGGCATTCCCCCACAAATTCAGAACTGCCCTTTCTCTCTGGGAATGTTGCTTGTCTCTTGTATTTTTAAGCTTTCAGTTCAGTTCAGTTGCTCAGTCGTGTCCGAGTCTGCGACCCCATGGACTACAGCACACCAGGCTTCCCTGCCATCACTAACTCCCGGAGTTTTACTCAAACTCATGTCCATCTAGTCGGTGATGCCATCCAACCATCTCATCCTCTGTCATGCCCTCCTCCTCCTGCCTTCAGTCTTTCCCAGCAATCAGGGTCTTTTCCGAAGAGTTAGTTCTTCATATCAAGTGGCCAAAGTATTGGAGTTTCAGCTTCAGTATCAGTCCTTTTAAACTTTAAATCTTAAAAAGAAAAAAACTTTGGGTTTTTTTTCTTTTTTCAATGTTGTAGCTTTTGCACACATAAAGGTGAAAAGATGATTTTTATTTTGTAAGGATGACATACATGCATTACGGATGTTCAAGGACAGTGCTCATTTTAGATCTGATGTCCTGTTTTCAGACTCTGTCCTAATTTTTTATATGGAAAGTATGGTTGCTAGTCTTACAACTTACTATCAACCAGCCAGGCATGCTTAAAGGTCTTTTAATTATTAAAATAATTAATTACCTTATGTTTCTCTTTAAGAAATTAAGTAGGGCTGCTTCATGGACAAAAAAAGCCTTGAAGGGAACATGGACCTGGCCATTGGTACATCACCCTGAGCTTCAGACTTTTGTTGAATGGGGTTTCTTGGTGAGGACAATATATATTAACATCCTCTCCTGACCACAGATCACTGTAAATATCCTTCAAGGCAAAATGGGTCATTAGGAACTGTCCTTTGACCCCACAGAAACATTTCTTTGTGAGGTATAGTGACAGCTGCCCCTGAGGAAGGGCAAGAGGCAGAGCCTGTTGCTGGGGCACCCTCCCCTGTGCCCCAGACCTGGTTATTATGGATTCAGTTGCTGTGCTTTCTCTTTCTGCTTACTAGATTCAGACCAAATTAAACCTTAAAGATGACTGCAGCCAAAGTCACCTCAATTTTAATTGAATGGCTCACAATGATACAGTGTTTTCCCCTGTTAAAAAGTGTAACTTTTTCCCCCTAACTGAATAGTAGTAAGAAAAAGTTAAAATAAAGGCTGGGTAAAGTTAGAGTTGATTGCTTATAATTATCTGAATGCCATAAGGTTTCTAGCAACCTGGTTTTACATTCGTTAGGGGACATCTTGTACATTCTCAGTGTCTTTTTATGAAACAGTAACAACAGTAGCATCAAATATGTCATCGTCTTTTGGGGGAAAATAGGCTGTGTTTTTGTGTCATTAAATGAGGAGCTACTTCTGGCTCACCCGAAAGTGTTACTTTTGCTCCATGTACTTCCACGATGCTTCTGTAATGGGAATTCTGCAGTAAGTGAGGGGTCCTTCCCAGTAGCCAGCCAGTCTGCATTCAGATTCCCGTTAGCTATTTCCATAGCTGACGTCTGTGTTTCCATCTGCCCAAGTTTTCCTCCCTTGCAGCCTCACTACTTTAGTGTTAGGACATTCAGGAACTTCTCATATGCTTCCCAGAATTCCAGCAGTTCTTCATTTGGGGGTAAACCCTAAAAGTGAGCTAGATCTGAGATCCCTACCCCTCTGCGATCCCCAGCGCGTGAAGGGAACAAGGGTCAGTGAGGACTGGGGCTTGCTGTGTGTTCCACCACATCTGATGAAGGTCAGGAGAGAGGGGAGGCCAAGGAGACCCTGAGCTGGGCTCAGCTGAAACAGCCCTAAAATGAAAGAGAAACAGAGCCAGAGCTTTTTCTGGGTAGTAGTCATGTTTTCCTACCAACGCACAAGTCCTCCTTGACAAATGACAACTGACCTAAGCATCCTAAATCATTGTTAGCCTTAGGAATCAATCCTTGTAACACCGTTGTAACAGGAGGCCTCATTCTTCTTTCCTTATCTAGAACTAAGAGGGGAAAAATGAATATGGTTTTTGCTCACAGAATGGATAACAGCAAGCCACCGTTGGTTGTTCCTACACTGCTGGTGCCGCTTCACAACCACAGCTGCGCAGAGACGGCCGCCCCTCTGCCGAGCCAAGACCTGACGGAGCTCTCCCCAGAGCACAGCTGGAGGAGCAACGGAACAGACCCACAGTATGGCCCAAGCCCCGGGGAGGTGGCCGCAGCCAGCACTTTCTTTGGGGCCCTGTGGCTGCTTTCTGTCTTTGGCAACTCCCTGGTGTGTCTGGTCATCCACCGCAGCAGGAGAACTCAGTCCACCACCAACTACTTTGTGGTGTCCCTGGCATGCGCCGACCTCCTGGTCAGCGTGGCCAGCACGCCTTTCGTCCTGCTGCAGTTCTCCACCGGCCGCTGGACGCTGGGCAGCGCCACGTGCAGGGCCGTGCGCTACTTTCAGTATCTCACCCCGGGAGTCCAGATCTACGTGCTCCTGTCCATCTGCATAGACCGGTTCTACACCATCGTCTACCCACTGAGCTTCAAGGTGTCCAGAGAGAAAGCCAAGAAGATGATCGCCGCCTCCTGGATCTTCGAGGCGACCTTTGTGACCCCTGTGTTGTTCTTCTACGGCTCCAGCTGGGACAACCACTGCAACTATTTCCTTCCCTCCTCTTGGGAAGGAAGCGCCTATACTGTCATCCATTTCTTGGTGAGCTTTGTGATCCCGTGCATCCTCATAATCCTATTTTACCAGAAGGTCATAAAATACATTTGGAGAATCGGCACTGATGGCCGGACGGTGAGGCGGACCACGAACGTTGTCCCGAGGACAAAAGTGAGGACAATCGAGATGCTCCTCATTCTAAATCTGCTGTTCTTGGTCTCTTGGCTGCCCTTTCATGTCGCTCAGCTGTGGCACCCCCAGGAGCGAGACGGTAAGCAAAGCTCCCTTGTGTTCACTGCTGTCACGTGGCTATCCTTTAGTTCCTCAGCCTCTAAACCTACTCTGTATTCCATTTACAATGCCAATTTCAGGAGAGGCATGAAAGAGACTTTCTGCATGTCCTCGATGAAGTGCTACCGAAGCAATGCCTATACTATCACAACCAGTTCAAGAATGGCCAAGAAAAACTATGTCGGCATCTCAGAAATCCCTCCATCGGCCAGAACTGTAACCAAAGACTCAATCTATGATTCGTTTGACAGGGAAGCCAAGGAAAAAAAGCTTGCTTGGCCCATTAATTCAAATCCGCCAAATACTTTTGTCTGATTTCTCAGAATTCTTTCAGTTATTATTATGCACCAGAGGTTAAAAATTTAACTATAAAAACAAGCTGTATATGTATTTTTTTCAATCAGTTTTCTGAGGGAAATGTTTTATTATATAGAATGCATTCGCTATTGATTTTAGTTTTTGTCTTTTTTAATTTAGTTGCTTTTTGTTTTAGAGGAAGCTTTTCACCTTGAGCTTATTTATGGTCAACAGTCCCTTTACTATATTAGTTACATGCATTAAAAAAAAAAAAAAAGAATGCTTTCTGACTTTTTATTTACTATTTGGTCCAAAAAGCATAAACTGTCTTTGATTGATGATTTAACCTGATTTTATTGTTTCCTTTTTCTCCTCCTTACTGAATTTTTGTTAACTATAGGCTTCTGTTCCAAATCAAATCTCCTGTGACACATTTCAGAGACTTGTATTTCTTCTGCTGAGCAACACTTAGGAAGTGTTAATATTTTATATGTTTTTACATTACCTTCTGTCCAGATCTGTTAATGGAGAGCACTCCATATGTTGGAATATACTAGAACTTGCCTGGGTAGCCTTCTGTGATTGAATTTTAATGAAGATGCTTAGGGAAAGAAAGCTTATTGGTTGGCCTAATTTCCGTCTCTTTCTGTCTCTCATTCTCATTCGGTCTTAAAACCAGCTGATGATGCCTTGAAGCGTCTGAAGTTGCTGTGCTGTGGGCCTCACATCCAGGCCCATCTAGGCTGTGTCTAGGATGCTTACCTCCCTTCTGAGTCAAATTCAAGCAATGCGCAGGGAACCTGGCTGGGCAAGCCCAGAAGCTGCCAAAGGGAGTCATGCAGATGCCATTTCTCTGCGCTCTGCCCTTCAGGCAGACACCTTCGGCTGCCTGGCGCGGCCCCCAGCCTCTGGGACAGCGAGGGCAAGGAGCAGTTTTTTCTCTCTCCTGAACATGTAGGCATGAGGCCGTTTCTCCAGCCAGTACTTCCTGTCCCTCATCTCGCTCTCAGGACACATGGTCATACCCTCGCCGAGCTCACAGTCTTCTGTGGCCGAGGTAACTTGAGATTTTCTTCTCTGGTTGTCGGGTCTCCGTTATTTCAAATCCAGGACGAGCACATTTTTAAAATGTTTGGTTTAAACAATAACAGGTTTACAAACAAGACTGGTGTCATGTTTACACCCTAGTTAACAAGAATTGCAAATAATAATATCCGTAGTTCAGCAACTTTACCTGCATCGTCTCATGTTATCCTCTTAAAAAAGTCTGTGATGTTCTTATAACCATCTCTGTTTTCTAGATGAGGAGATCGGACCTCAGCGTTACGGGACTTGCTTAAGTCAGAGCGTGGCTGAACTGGTTTTTAGCTGCAGGTCTGTGGCTCTTTCCTTGACATGACAGGTGTCTCTCTAGGGAACACTTGAGCAGTCAAGCCCATCCAGACCTCTGTGGGCCTAACAGCTGCTGCCTGGGTAGAAACCTGAGGTCTAGGAGAGCATGATGTTCTTAACAGGAGAGCCTAGAAATTTGGTGAGCTGGCCACGCCCCCCCCTTTTCCTTGGCTGTGGCTAGGTTCCTGGGCTTGTGCTGAACATCTGAGATTGGAAACAAACTGACATATCCTGTCTCGCAGACACAGGGAAACAAGACACAAGTGGGCTTGGTTTTGGGGGGCAAAGAATGAGAACAATAAAATATTCTATCTACAAAACATAGCACTGACGTTTTCAAGTGGAGGTGCTGCCTTCGATCAACCAGGTCAAAAGATAAAAAGAATACCTTGTATTTTTTCTTCCTTTTCTTTCTCCTCCACATATGATATTCAAAAATGACAAAGTGAGTCAGAGCTTGATGTCACTTGGCCCTTGACTTTTATGATTCATGGTTGTTAAAAAATAGAAGAGACCCTGCAGTACTTTTATTTATTTTTAAAAGTCAAATTGTAAAAAAATAAAATTTGATTTACGTTAATTTTATTTATGTATATGTTTTTGGTCTCAGTTAAGCTGAAAATGACTAGATGATTACTAAACTCTATTCTGCCTTTAATGTTCTGTGAGTTACCCCAGTGGGTGGAAATTCAGTGACAGGAGCAAAGTCTTACTGAGATTAGTTTTTTAGAAAAAAATCCCCCCAAATAATAACAAATAGAGTTAATTAAATCACAAAAGCAAGAGCTCTAAAGGCTCAAGACCTATGATAATCCAGCTATATTTTCTCAGCATGTTGTTAATTCACTGTACTTTTTTAGTTTAATATTTAGGATTCCTGTTGTCTCACTTGATCCTGAATTTGGAGGAAACTGGATGTAATATACAGATTAATAAAGATTTTCATAAATCCCAGCAACACAAGGGCTTCCCAGGTGGCACTAGTGGTAAAGAACTCGCCTGCCAGTGCAGACTTAAGAGACGCAGGTTCAATCCCTGGATTGGGAAGTTTCCCCGGAGGAGGACATGGCATCCCACTCCAGTATTCTTGCCTGGAGAATCCTATGGACAGAGGAATCTGGAGGGCTACAGTCCATAGAGTCGCAGAGAGTGGGACACAAATGAAGCAACTTAGCATGCATGCACTCAGCAATACAAGGACAACATTCACCATAACTCAGATTTACCCACCAAGCACCAGTCACCAAGAGGCAGGCTATTGTGGGGAGTAAGAAAATGACGCCAGTCTCCTTACCAGGCACATGATGAGTGAATATGGATTCATATGGCCTCAAAACAGGAATTCAAGGAAGCTAATGATGGGGAGCAAGGTTCCGAGGAGAGCAATTCCCTGGAGCCAATTCCAGGTGCCCATAAACTTTCAGAGGAAGGGGCAGGGCTGCAGCCTTTGAGGTAGGATTTGAATTTCTCCTTCTAATCTTCAGTGAAAGTGGTAGTCCCACCAGCCTGCTGCTCCGAGTCCATCAGCTTTCCCATGGACCTTCCCTCACAGGTTTCCCCAGGGTGCCTGGAACTGGGGCTGGAGCTCTGGCCAGTGCTCTCAGCAAGGACAATTTTACCCCTTGGGCCTCCACCAAGCACGTGGGGAGCAGAGTCAGTTGCCAGATAAGGTCAACACTTCTGCCCCTCCTGGTGGGCATAGTGCCTCCAATCACCCTCCAGCCTTGCTGCCACCTGCCAAACTCGCTTTGAAGCAACAGAAGTGAGATCTGTTAGAGCTTCTGGACCAGAGTCAGCTTCCAGGTTATGCTCCTCTAAGAAAACCACGTGTGAAAAAAAGCAAAGAATTAGACTTGTTGAGTAGAAGGAATGGGACATTGGGAGACCTAACCCAACCGCCCCCCCCCCCCCGCCATTGTTTAGAAGAGAAAATTAAGTCCAAAAGAGGTCAGATTAGGGGGAAACTACAATGCCTTCTGCCAACCAGTCCAACATTCTTTAAATTCACCATCCTGCTGGCTGTGGCATGATGCGTTCACTGGAGAAAAAAAAATCTTCACTGTGTCGGGAAGAATATGAAGAGAATAAACAATTCCCCACTGTTCAGTGAACCTGCTGATTCTCTGGAACAGAGATGACCTTTGTGTGCTAAGTTGCTTTTGTCGCGTCCAGCTCTGTGCGATCCTATGGACTGTAGCCTGCTAGACTCTTCTGTCTGTGGGGTTCTCCAGGCAAGAATACTGGAGTGGGTTGCCATGCCCTCCTCCTGGGGATCTTCCCAACCCAGGGATTGAACCCGCATCTCTTAACGTTTCCAGCATTGGCAGGTGGGTTCTTTAGTACTAGCACCAACCTTAGAGAGCTGTGATTCAGTTCAGCTCAGTTGCTCAGTTGTGTCCGACTCTGCGACCCCATGGACTGCAGCACACTAGGCTTCCCTATCCATCACCAACTCCCGGAGCCTACTCAAACTAATGTCCATCGCTTAAGGCCATGGAAAACTTGGTCCCACTGTTTTACAGATTGACCACTTGGTGGCACTGTGGCCAGTGGGCAGAGCCCAGCAGCTCTTCACAGGACCCATCACTCTGGCGATTTCGGGGAAGTCCTGATCTCCTAGCAACAAAGCAGTAAGAATTGCTGAGCACCCAGAAGCAGCTGCAGATTAACTAATCAGTCAGTGTGTCCAAAATACAAAGCATCTAAACGCTGCAGGAAATGCCAAACTAATTAATACCCTTTATAGGCGTGAAGTCTTGTCAAAATATTATTTTAAACTCATTTTACAAATGGCGGCATTTTCGAAAACCTCATTGTCTCGCAGCTGCACCACCCACACTCATCAGGGGCCTCTCTCTTTTTTTCTTTCATCATTTGCAAATTCATGGATTCCACAGCAGTATAACCTAGACTTTCTCTAAAAGTAAATGTTCTTGTGTTCCTGGTAAGTAGGCAGTTAAATTTATTTTAGGTTAAATTTATTTTCAGCCTGTCTCACTTCCCATAGAACCTCTTTAATTTTTTGAGCCCCTTCAATCTGGGCCATTCTGAACTTTTTGCTCAGCTGGACATTGCTGTTCAAAAGCTGTCTTCTCAGAAGACGCCTCCTTATTTTATTTTAATGGAAGTATAATTGACTTACAATGTTGTATTAGTTTTAGGTGTACAGTAAACTGGATATGTATATATTCTCTTTAAGATTCTTTTTCATTATAGGATAAGTAATTGTAAGATATTGCATATATCTTACATATATATCGGCCATACAGTAGGTCCTTATTGTTTTATATATAGTACTGTGTATCTGTTAATCCCAAATTCCTAATTTATCCCTCCTCCTCCTTTCCCCTTTGGTAACCATGAATTTGTTTTCTATGTCTGTGAATCTATTTCTGGGGGTTTTTTAACTTAAAAATTTTTTATTGATAATTCCATTTCACTTATTGGATTAAAGTCAGTTTATTTTACTTGTTTTATTAATTTTTGTTGTAGTTGCTTTACAGTGTTGTTTTTATTTTATATTGGAGTATAGTTGATTTACAGTGTTGCATTAGTTTCTGCTGTACAGCAAAGTGATTCACTGATACATATGTTTATTCTGTTTCAGATTCTTTTCCCATATAGGTTGTTACAGAATACTGAGTACAGTTCCCTGTGCTACACAGTAGGACCTTGTTGTTTGTCTATCTTGTATATAGTAGTTTGCATCTGCTAGTCCCAACCTCATTTATCCCGCCCCATCCCACCATTCCTCTTTGATAACCGTTAAAGTTTGTTGTCTGACTCTGCTTTTGTTTGTCAACATGTTCATCTGTATCTTTTTTTAGATTCTACATATAACTGTTATCATATGATAATTGTCTTTTTCTGTCTGACTTACTAGAAGCAGCTTCTTTAAAAGTATTGCTTTAAATACTAATCAACCCTAATGAGTCATGGAATTAGGATTCACCTATAATTTGAAGAATATGTGATTTTAGTTCTGCAGGAAAATGACCCCCAGAAATGCTGGGCCCTGGTGACGAGTGCATGTGTAATGTATCTGGCTTCAGGATTGTGACGCCAGTCTGGAAGCTTGAGAACATCATCTGGTTTCAGCGGCAGGCAGTCGCTAGAGCAGTTCCAGCTATTTGCCCACAGCAGGTAGACATGAGATGAAGGGGGTTTTGAATGAATACTCTCTGTTCTGTTTCCCTGTGATCTCTCCCAAAGAACAGTCTCTTTAAGGAGACTATGTTCTGCTAGTAGGACCCTGAGTGTGCTAGACAGACCTTGGCTAGGATAAAGTAAAGAAAAGAAAGAAAGTGAAGTTGCTCAGTCGTGTCCGACTCTTTGTGACCCGTGGACTGTAGCCCGCCAAGCTCCTCCAACCATGGGATTCTCCATGGCTAGGATAACGAGGCAGCAAAAAGGTAGATGCGAAGAGTTATAAGGTAGAGAGATTGGAGGGGCACACTGTGACCCTTGTGTTCTTGAGAAGAACGGATTTATGAGCTGTTCATCCGTTCAGATTCATTTAAACTTCTGGGCTATCTGATTCTGCAGGCAGATGCACTGTACTTGAATGACCCTTTAAAAATTAGTAGAAATTGGGCACAGGACTCCAGTGACACCTCCAGACAGCAACATTTTCCTTAATCACAAGTATGATGGTTGTTTTCAAGGGCTCTTGAATCAGCTTCTGTGTTGAAGCTCAGGTTCTGCTTACTACCTATTAACCAGCAAATTATTCTCAAACCCCAGCATCTCTGTTTTTAAAATGGGGTGAAATAAATGTCTACCTGTATTATGGTTCTCTGGGAAAAACAGAACTGATAGGACATAGATGACAGATAGATGGATAGATGACAATATGTTAAGAAATTGGCTCTTGTGAGTAAGGGGGTTGGCAAGCTGGAAGTTTGTATGGTGGGCCAGCAGTCTGGAAAATCAGGTAGCTGCTGTAGTTTTGAGTTTGAAATCTGTAGGGCAGGCTATTAGGCAGAATTAATGCTACAACCTTGAGGCAGAATTTCTTCTTAGGGAAACCATTTTTTGCTCTTAAGGCCTTTAACCAATTAGATAACCATATTATCAAAGATAATCTTTAAGTCAATTGATTGCAGATCAAAGGGCAACTACAAAATACCTTCACTACAACACCTAGACTACTGTTTAATTAAGTAACTGAGTGCTCCAGCCTAATAGAATTATTGTAGTAATAAAATGAGCCCAAATCCATGTCAATCATTCATTCAGTGCATTACTAAACACATGGGAAGCCTTCAAAAAAGGTTTATTGTTATTTCAATTTAGTCATTGCTAACCCAATGGATGTTTCCATTTTCAACTTATTTAGTACCTATTGCTATGTGCTAACTCTTGTAGAAACAGGTTTTTAATACCATTCTCAGATTGTGGCATTATTTTCCTTCTATAACTGTTTTTTTTTTTTTTTTTTAGCCTTGCTAGGATTTTGCACACTGAAGGTGGAAAGAATTGGGAGAAGGAACTTGAATGGAAAGCAGGGAGGTGGCAGAGCTACTTCTATTCACTCACCCCAAAGGGGATTTTTTCCGCCATAGAACTATTTCTTAAGAAAGTACTTGTGTGTGTGCTCAGTCGTGTCTGACTTTTTGCAACCCTGTGGACTGTAGCCTTCCAGGTTCCTAAATCCATGGGATTTTTCAGGCAAGAATACTGGAGTGGGTTGCCACTTCCTCCTCCTTCGGGACCCAGGGACAGAACCTGAGTATCCTATGTCTCTTGCATTGCAGGCAGATTCTTTACCGCTGAGCCACCAGGGAAGCTCTATTTCTTAATAAGTCATGGTCTAAATTCAGGTTATGAGAACACTTGAGAATGTAGACTTTCATCATCATTCTTGAGTTGGGATTTCCACATATACAACAGAAAGAACTGACAGAGGGAAATTAGTTTCAACTGTTATTCATTGTAGTAGAATATGAAAAACCCCTGAAACAGGACTTAAGGCGCTCTTGGCCATAGTTAATTGTAGGCAACTGTAGATAAAAACATGTAACCATTGTATATTTTCAGTGGAACTGTAAGTGAATCACACTGTAATTAGAAAAACAAATTTAAATGAAATCAAGTGAAATTTAAGGTGTTGTTTTTTTGTTTTTGTTTTTTAAGCTATTTAGTAACTGGAGTGAAAGGGCAAAAAAACACAGTGAAAAGCCAGAGACTGAAACTTATCAACACCAATATTGTAAGGAACTTTTAGGTTTAATTTGAAGAAAAATTTAAACCAGCAAAATGATTTGTGGCTTTTTTTTTAAGAAAAGATATTTGAGTATGTATACTATTGGAAGGACAAAGGGGCAAAATACTAAAAGAATATGTTTTGTGGTATAAAGGAACTCTGAACTAAACAAGACCACACATTAAAACTCAGTGTAATACCACAGACTAGGTAGAGATCTCTAGTAGCATCTGTTTCTGTTCTGTTTATCTGTCACACCTTCTGGAAGGTGAGACTTTGCCCTTTGGCAGCCAGGATTGCCCACAGGCTGGATGGACCACAGGCTGGAGGGATGGCATTCACCACCTGGCCTCAGGGAACTGCTGATGATCTTAGTGTGATTGTCCCAACCTGGCTTCACCCATCCCAGAATAAATTCCACACACTAAAGTTGACTCTCCTCTCCCTAGTCATCCTCATAGGAGATTGAAGTATATTAACCAGAAGCTAATGTATTCGTTTACAAGGGGGTATAGTCCTTTCCAATGACCAGAAAGCTTAGATGACTTATTCAGGGCACATTCTTACTAATTTTGGAATTACTGGGAACCTGGAGGTATAACTGTAAGTTGCTTGATGAATAAGGGATCTGAAAAAAAGAGGAGTGTGGTCATTGTTTTTGTTTACTGTTATTTTGAAAGATATTTGAAACTAGCCTATTTTTATAAACTATGAAATCTGCATTTATATGGAAAAAAATGAAAAAATTATATTAGTTATTATTGCATATGTTTGTGGCTCAGTTTTTAGTTGTGTCCGACTCTTTGCAGCCCCATGGATTGTAACCTGTTAGGCTCCTTTGTCCATGGAATTTTCCAGGCAAGAATACTGGGGTGGGTTGCCATTTCCTACTTCAGGGGATTTTCCTGACCTAGGGATAGAACCTGCATCTCTTAGGTCTCCTTCATTGGCAGGTGGGTTCTTTACCACTAGCGCCACCTGGGAAGCCCCTATTAGTGCATATTACCCCCAAATTTGGCAGATTAAAATAATAGACATTGTTTAATCTCATAACTTCTTGGGTCAGGAGTCTGGACATAGCTTTGATTCCCAAGGCTGTCGTTTGATTCCCAAGGCTGCAATCAGTGTTGGCCAGGGCTAGGGTCTCATCTGAAGGTTCAGTGGATGTAGAATCTTGCTTCCAAGCTCATGTGACTGATCTTGGAATTCAGTTCATTAAGGGCCTGAGGTTTGAGGGACATCATTATTTACTTTTCATCATAAACCCTATAGCTTTTGTGAAATAAGTAAGCATGGTCTTTATTCCATTGAAGTGACAAAATCCAGAATTCACTATGGGTTTCTGGCCTGTTGATTCTGCACACAAGAAGTAGAAATAATCCGAACTATTATCCAAGGCTACCTAGTGGAGACGCAGGTGTCATCATTTCTAGTATGCTGACTTGATTGGGTTTAGGGCTGTAAAGTGCTTGTCAGACATTATTTTCCTCTCAGGAAAGGGGCACTGAGGCACAGCAGGATTGAACTGGGCTCTGCTGGATCTCAGAATATTTTCGCTGCTCAAATATTTACCCTCTTGCAGAGTCAAAATAGTGCAAAGCCACAGCTTATTATCAAACTGCAGCCTAACCCTCAGCCCAGGAGCAGTGTCACAGTTGGTAAATTAGTTCTATCACTTTGACCCTAAGGCTTGCTTTAAAGAAAGAATTCAGCTGATTTGCCTCCTAGTCATTTCCAGAATTCAGCTGGGTATTTCTCTGCAACCCAGAACAGTTTCTGAGTCACAACCATCATCCATCTGTCTTGAAAGCTGAATCTGATATGGACACCAAGCTGCCTACAGACTTAGAGTCCTTTTAAGCTCCATGTGTCCTCCAGTCATATAGTTTGGGGGCCTCAAATGTGCCTGCTCTGATCAGGGCCATTCCAGCCTACACCAGGCCTTTTTCAGTGGTGTGGTAAAAACCCACTCTGGCAGGGGAGGGAAATCCCTGATTTCTGTGGTGTCGATATTCCCAGAGTTACGGATTAAAAGCTGCCCACCTGATGTCACTCAGCATGCAGTGAGGTTGGATGCACACTACTGGCTTTCCTCTGGGGCCAGCAACACACCAGCCGCAGCACACAGTTGTTTTGCACATTTTATAAAAGGTACCCTCCTTTTATAAAGAGAAATTAAGAAAGACTCCTCTCTGGGCAGACCTACACCACCTGTATGCCCTGGTGAGCAATGGCAGGTACCCTTTCCTGCACACGTGGCTTATTGAAGAGGTGATTTTAGGCCCATCACTTCTTCAACTGCGTGCCCTTGTGCAGTCCACATTCAGCAGCAGTCCTGGCTTCAATCCATGATACTCTATGATTAAGTCAAGTGGATGGAATAAGGGAAAAATGAACCAGGTTACCTAGCAGCCTGAAAACCTGCTTTATGCAGGTGGTTACTGCCAGGTGGAACATTAATTGTTTTTTAGTCTCATCAGTTTAGTCGCTCAGTCGTGTCCAACTCTTTGCAACCCCATGGACTACAGCACACCATAAAGGCTATTATTGCTAAAAAGAACTTCCAGCTACACCATTCCAGGGATAGACATAATGATATAACTAAAAAGGCTTCAGAAACATAATACATACAACACTACATATTTAGATTCTAGTCCATTAAATATGTTTATCTTTAACGAATGACATTTTAACAACAGTCAAACCCAGTCACACTTAATGTAGTTCTTTACTAAAGAAGCAGTTTCTCATAACTCTATTTAGCCTATCAATTACTCTGGAAAGTCATCCCCTTTTTTATAGATGAGGAAACAGTCTGAGAGATTAAATAATTCAAGGTGACTCAGAAAATGGATTCAAGACCAGTTCTGCCTAAATCTCTTTTTACTATGCTTATACAGACACACCCCAGTACTATGAAACAGACAACCTGAGATAGCTGTGAAGATATTTTATTTTTCATAAAAATATAATTGTACAATGCTCTTCAGAAAAAGGATGCCTTCAATGCCCCCAAATACCATGTGGTTTAGAAGTAAATTTCCTCTCTTTTAAAACTAAAAGTGTAATTGATAATATGCAACTGATTTTCTGATATATCACATTTATGTTTTTCATTTTTATTAGCCTTTAACTAAAGTGAGACCAGTTTAAATCTATACTTTTTATAATGAGACAAATCAAGCCTACTACAATTCAAAGATGATAAAATGCTAAATGGTGATGCTGATAAATACTGTCAATTAGCTGGTAAAGAGTGATATGAATTTGCTGCAGCAAGATAAGATTCTGATTCATATATATTAGAAAGATTTTAGATAAAATAGAAAAAAATTTAAGAACGTCAACTATATCCTAAAATTTGACCTAGTCAAACTTATTCCATGTTATACTCAGTTGCTCTAATACACAGCAGGTCTGTGCTAAATTAATGACAGAATATGACAGGCCTAAATACATAAATATATTTCCCTCCTTACCTTCCTTTGGGAAAAAGGAAAAGTGCTCTGTCTACTCAGAGGGGCCTGAGCTCACTGACTCCCCCCTCTTTTGTTCTCTTTCCGTCTGTCTGTTGTCCTTACAGGTAAGTAAGAGATGCCAGGATTTCAGCTTGCTGCCCCCTAACTGGAATGGGGCAAGAAATGCTCCAGCTGTCTTCATCAGTGATGTTTATTAACATGCTTCAGGTGGCCCAGGCGTGCAGCCTGCACAGTACCCAAAGCAACTGGAGCAATCTTATTTAAGACCAACGAACTTTCTCTTGGTTTGATCTACTGCAAGATACCAAATAGACCAGTTTCAGAATAAACTCAAAGAAATTATAATTTACTTTCACCCAAAATTATACATCCTCTCAGTTCAGTGAGGACAAAGTCAGTGCTCTTTCTTGTGAAGGGCAGCAGGGGAACAGCTTAAAGGAGCCAGTAATTTAAAATCACAACCAGAGAAGAAACACTTGGAGCACAATGGAGACATCCCATAGAAGAGCCACATTCATTTGGAATGTTTGCTTTGAAAACAACTCTTCTGGGGAATTCAAAAGGTACTGAACAAAGCAACAGAGAGTTAAGTCTTGGGTTGTTTTGCAAAATAAAAATATACATTTGAGTAGACCAGATGGCAAAAACATAACCCATTACAATCTGAACACTGTATTTAAAACACTTATATTCTGAATATTAACTATCTATATTTATGATCCAAAAAAGACATTAAATACTCTTAAACCCCTAGTCCTCCAGAACAGAGAGACCCAACAGACTGGGCTAGTGGTTTATCAGCTGTCACAAAGGACTGGACTTGGGATCTGAGTCTGTGACCTACGCACAAGAGAGCTTTAGAACTCAGGGAGGCACTTAATTCCAACGCATGGCCTCAGAGAAGGGACGGAAGTACCTTGTCACCTGAAACTATGTGGTCCGTCTCATGTTCCACCTCACAGACAAGCTAGACTAGAATGCCTCCTCCTAAACTATTTTGTGACAAAACACATTTCATTTGGAAACCAAATGTTTGCTTCATCAAAGCAAAGAACAATTACAATTTAGCAGCAACGGAGACCACAACCTCCTTATTTAACTATGCGAAAGAAAAGAGAGAGTATTAAAGTGTCTCAGTGGGGACGTCAAAAGATTCCCAGGTCTGAGTGTATCATATGAGTGTGATTCCTCAACCATCATTCCATTTGGTAGCCAGGAAGAAAGCAAAGGCAGCTGTGATGGGAATCGGAGAAAACGCCTCTGCCCTCGCCCCTCCCACCAGGCCCCGGCTGGCAGTGCTGGGTAAGACTCTGGCTCCACTGCTTCACTCCGGAGCGGAGGCAGGGCCAGGGCCGAACCGGATGCACACCCGCAGTGTATTTCTCTCTGGCTCAGAATACATTCATAAGGAAACTCAAGTTAGGGAAGAAACTAAGTGTTCTGGTTATAGCTAAAGCCATTTGACCCACCAGCAATGTGTCCCTCATTTGGTTCTGGATCTCCTGAGGCAGAAACACCCATCTCAGCAGCTAATTTCATCCCACTGTCTTTAGAAAAATTCTCCAAATTAGTTGACTACACAACGAAATGTGTGTGAACATTCACTCCTGCCCTCCCTCATATACATATAGAAACACATACAATAGAAACACAGACATACATACATACATACATACTCTGGGTTGTCAAGATGATAGATGCTGCTGAAATGCCTAACAGGTTATTTCTTGTTTCAAAATAAAAAGTTTGACTGATTATTCTCCAAGTATGGATCAGGCCCTAATAAACTTGTATAAATACAGTTTGAAAAGACAGCAATTAAAGTTTTAAATAGAAGCTATTTTAAGGACTTTCTCAATGGATTTTGTTAATGTGTACATTATTTAAAACAGGCATATCATTATGGATTACAAAAATAGAAATGTATATATTTGTTACTATATATTCACAGCTTATGCTGGAATGGCTCACAGGAGAAGTCATGGTTCATGCAGAAAATAAACATGACTCAAGTAAATATAAAGAAATCAGATTAGGTCCATAAAAGGCTGAGGACTTAGTAGTCAGTCATCAGCCCATTTGGTTTCTCTTTGTAGGGCAATCAAAAACATGAAAGGAAATGACACCCACACACACATACAAATACAATTACATGAAGTACATGGAAAGAATATAAATTAACCAGTAAAGCAATGTGGAGTTGAGGTGCAAAAATACAATCTTCACTCACTCTTTCTTTTCTTGTGCTTTCAAGCATTGCAACGTGGCAATACCAACCAGAACGAGTCTGAATGTCTGTAAATTTTCTAAGTGTTGAAAATCAAAGCAAAATTCTTTGAGATCTATGATCACACATTTTGGTAGAAACTGCAGATTTACAGAGATGACTGGGCAGTAGGTAGAAAATGGAGCCAAGAAGCACAATCTTGCCTATTCATCCTCCATAGGGTCAGAGTATTGGCTTCAGTCACTGACTCATCATTTTATATGATCTTCACCCTGAAAAGTAAAGTTAGTAATATAAGAATGTTTTTAAAGATAAAGAGGTTTGGTTAACCTGTTTTAAAATGAATTTTTTAAAACTTAGTATCTACAGGATGACTATTTTTAAGTATAGACTGAAAGAAAACTGAACTGAGTGGTTTTTTTCCCATTAATTCCATTTAGATTAAGGCAAATATTACTTCATATAATAAAAGTGATCAAAAAGCCAATCCTTCAATTTCATAAAAAATCCTAAAAATAATTTTATTTATTTATTTTTGGCTATGCTGGGTCTATGTTACTGTGTGGGCTTTTCTCTAGTTGTGGTGAGCAGGGGCTATTCTTTGTTGCAGTGCACAAGAGTCTCATTATGGTAGCTTCTCTTGGGGAGCATGGGCTCTGCGGAGATCGGGCTTTAGCAACTGCGGCTCCTGGGCTCCAGAGCACAGGCTCAACAGTTACAGCCCAGAGGCTAAGTTACTCCACAGTATGTGGGATCTTCTCAGATCAGGGATTGAACGTGTGTCTCAGATTCTTTACCAGTGAGCCACCAGAGAGGCTCTCATAACAATTGTTTAAAAGGATAAAAAATTTATAACATTTCCTTATAAAAAACAATCACAACGATGAAGAAATCAACACATGACACCTTCATTCTAAAATACAGCCTCATCAACAAATGGTGCTGAGACAACTGTATCTTCACATGCAAAAGAATCAAGCTGGACTTCTATCTTATACCACATATAAATATTAACTCAATAGATCAATGATATGTAAGACCTAAAAGCATAAAGCTCTTAGAAGAAAACGTTGGGGCAAATTTTCACAACCTTGGATTTGGCAGTGAATTGTTAGAATGGGTACCCAAAGCATAAACAACAAAATTAAAAATAGATAAAATGGGCTTCCTCAAAATTAAAGTCTTTTGTGCACCAAAGGACACTATCAAGAAAGTGAAAAGACAACCTATAGTATAGGAGAAATATCTATAATCATATATCTGATAAAGGTCTAGAATCCAGAATATAAAAAGACTTCCTACAACTGAACAACAAAATGAAAAACAACTCAACTAAAACATGGGCAAGGGACATTTTAAACAGACACTTTTTTCAAAGATATACAAATGGCCAGCAAGCACATGAAAAGTTGCTCAGCATCTTTAAGGAAAAATGGAAATCAAAACCACCATCAGATGCCACTTCACCAGGAAGGCTACATTTTTCAAAAATGGAAAATAAAAAGTGTTGACAAGATGCAGAGAAATGGGAAACTTCATACACTGTGGTGGTAATGTAAAACATTTCAGCTGCTGTGGGAAATAATTTGTAGTTCTTCTAAAAAATACAGAATTACCATATAACCCGGCAGTTCCGCTTCTGTATACACCCAAAACAACTGAAAACGGGCACTCACATGTATACTTATACACGCATGTTTATAGTGTCACTGTCTGCAACAGCCAAAGGTAGAAACAAATATCTATCAATGGATAAATGGATAAATAAACTTCGGTATACATGTGTAAGAGAATATTATGCAGTCATAAAATGGAGTGAGATACTGATACATGCTACAAAGTGGATGAACCTTGAAGACATTATGCTAGGTCATTCAAGAAGCCAGACACAAAAAAGTCACACACTGTATAAGTCCATTTATACAGAATATCCTAGAACAGGTAAATCCATAGAGACAGAAGGCAGATTCATAGTTACCAGGGCCTGGAGGGAGGGTGATAGCCAGTAACCACTAATGAGTTCAGAGTTTTGTTTTGGGGCGATACAATGTTTTCTAAATAGACAGAGGTGGTTGCTGTACAACACTGCGAAAATCCCAAATGCCTCTCAACTGTTACTTTAGGATGATTAATTTTATGTTATGTGAATTTCTCCCTAAATAACTAAAAAAAAATCCTTATGGTGATAGGCTACTGAAAAGATAGAGCCTGAGCTAGGTGAGGACAGATTCTACCACTATAGCGGTGTGACCCTGGGCACCTTACCAAGCTCCTGTACTATTTCTTTATCTATAAAATAATAAGTACAGTTATACTTAACACAGTGATTGGAGGAAATAAGATAAATATAACTGAATGTACTTTGTAAATCAAAATCAAAATAAAAGGTATTGTTACTATTAACAATAACTAGCGGATTCCCTGGTGGTCCAGTGGTTCTAACTTGGCATTTTCACTGCTGTGGGCCTGGGTTCAATCTCTGATTGGGGAACTATGATCCCACAAGCTGTGCAGTGAGGCCAATAATAATAATGACAACTAGACCTCCTTGGTGGCTCAGTCGGTAAAGCATCTGTCTACAATGTGAGAGACCTGGGTTCGATCCCTGGGTTGCGAAGACTCCTTGGAGAAGGAAATGACAACCCACTTCAGTACTTCTTGCCTTGAAAATCCCATGGATGGAGGAGCTTGGTGCAGGCTACTATCCATGGGGTCGCAAAGAGTTGGGCATGCCTGAGTGACTTCACTTTCACTTTTCACTAGAATGGTACACTCTCATTTATCGACTAACTCTACTTTTTTAAATTGCCATGAATTTATCAGCTGCTCTTTATAGACCCCATGTATAACACATTTCAATATTTAGAATATAATGCCATTTCACTTGGTTACCAGTGTATTACAAATGACATCGCCATTTTATTTGAAAACACACAGCAAGGGAAGTGGTCAACAGAAAGCCTACTTTGAGTCACTCCTCTGAAGATAACTCTCCCGTGTACCATACTCACAGGAGTTGCTGTTAGCGTCTGTCTTCCCAGCTTTCATGTGCCTGCTTGAGTTCTGCTGAGATTTGCTCTGCTCTTCTCCAGTGAGTAGGGCCTTTATTTCAGAAGGGATTTTACCTTGGTCCATTGCCATGCACCACTGCTTGTACTGAAATATGTAAAATATAATTGAGTAAAATTCTACTAGTCAGGTAGAAAATCCTAGACAGAACAACTCCCATAACTAGAGGTCAAACTGGCTGCTGGGAACCCCACCTGCTACTGCATTCCTATTCGTGACCTAGGACATGGATGAGGCCTGCTATCTTCAGAAAGGAGGGTGAAAAACGACCACTGAATCTCCCTGTGATGTGCTGGAGTACTGCTCAGATGTAAAAGGCCCCTCTGGCTAAAATACCACCTCCCTGTGGAGTGCCACCGGAGAACGCGATAGCACCCCACTCCAGTACTCTTGCCTGGAGAATCCCATGGATGGGGGAGCCTGGTAGGCCGCAGTCCATGGGGTCGCTAAGAGTCAGACACGACTGAGCAACTTCACTTTCACTTTTCACTTTCATGCACTAGAGAAGGAAATGGCAACCCACTCCAGTGTTCTTGCCTGGAGAATCCCAGGGACGGGGGAGCCTGGTGGGCTGCTGTCTATGGGGTCACACAGAGTCGGACACGACTGAAGTGACTTAGCAGCAGCAGCAGCAGCAGAGTGCCATGCATCAAAATTCATCTCTTTGTGCTGACTGTCACATTATTATTTCCACTCCTAAAGTAAGTAAAATTGTAATTTCCTTTCTCTAGTTCATAAATATTCACTAAACATCTACTTTCTACCAAAGTGTATACTATAGACTTTGGGGGTATAAAAGATCAATCAATCCAAAGATTATGTCCTCCAGTGGCTTACACTGCAGGAGGTAAAAAATAATTTATAAGTTAAATTCAGCATATTAAAAAAAAGTCTCCTGAATAGTGTGCATCTGGAATCTCTCCATGCCCCAACTTGACCTTCTAAAAAGCTGGGGCAGCCTGTCCCCATGTTAACGATCATGTTAGTATTATCTCTCTCTTTTCCAACCTATCACCTCCTCCCCTGAGCTTACAGTACTATCGAGGTTTCCATTCTCTTGAAATCTGAATGAATGAATAAAAGCAGGCCTAATAGTATCGTACAGTGCATACTGTTACATCTTGTTATACTGCTTTTTCCACTTAGCGATATACTGTGTCTTTCCAGATCAGTACACACATATGTGCACTGTGATTTTCATGGGCTGCAAAGCGGTCCAATATATGAATGCAGTATAATATTTAACCAATCCTGACTGTTGAGCATTTGGGTTATTCTCCTTTTTGTTTCGTATCATAAATAATCCCTTAGTGAAATAAGTCACTTTCCACTCGTACCAGGAACATATAAAAACTGAGTATTTCCCTGTGTTCTAGCTAATAAATATTCTCTCTCATGCTCGTCAACTGGATAGCTGAAAACTTGTATCTTCAGGTTTTAATACAGTTTAGGTTGATTGTTTCATACATTTACTGACAGGCTTTCTTACCATTTCCAGTTCCTCTCTAAGAGCACAAATGGCTCTTTCCCGGCTGGATACCAATTCTTCCAAATACTGATACCGCAGTTTTTTCCTGGCCCGGCATTCTCTTGCACTCTGCCGGCTCCTCTCGAGTTTTGCCTTCAAGTCAATTTTGGCTGGCTTTCGACCACGTTTGCCGGGCTTCTTCACTTTACCTCCAACCACCTTCAGCAAGAGAAAGAAGTAGTCATTTTTTTTCTTAGTTCTGAGTCTAGGAAAGTGACTGTGGCTGCATATTAGCAAGGAAAACATTTACAAATAAATAAATAGACCCCACAGAACTAAGAAAGCACAATCCCATCAAATGCCTGTGATTCTTTGCTTCATATTTTTTTCTGATACTTTTCACACCAAGAATAGGGAAGAAACAGTGTATGTGCTCATTATTTCTTCTAAACTTTTTTTCATAATAAACTTTACATAGCTTTATAGTAAACTTTGGGCTTCTCTGGTGGCACAGACAGTAAAGAATCTGCCAGCAATGTGGGAGATGTGGGTTCGATCTCTAGGTTGGGAAGATCCCCTGGAGGAGGTCAGGCAACCCACTTCGGTATTCTTGCCTGCAGAATTCCCATGGACAGGGGAGCCTGGCAGGCTGTAGTCCATGGGGCTGCAAAGAGTCGGACACGACTAAGCAACTGAGCACACATTCATAGTACACTTTATGAACCATAAGCAGCTGGATAACAAAAAACTGCCATTAAATATTTTGTTCACAACTTATTTTTATTAAGAAAGTAAACAAAAATCAGTATTGAAAATTGTAAGTTCAGTATGATCTCAATCTTACAAAACAATACACAGAAGAAAGGATCTTAACCAAAGGTCAGTGAGGACTTCTCCGATTGTGACTAGAAAAAGCTTCTTTCTCATCTGTATTTTTAATTAATTATTTTCAGTATTTATAATTAGAAAATATAAAATTTCTATTTAAAATTGGGTGTATATATAAATAAGTATGTATCCTAAGCAATTTGGCTCTCAATTCCCTCTTCAAATTTGTTGAGCCCAAAGGAACACACAGGAAGACCCTGACATTTTCAGGATAATTCTCTCCTGCCATTAGAAGTCTATAATTATAACCCTGGGACTGTCTCAGGAGATTCTGCCTGCTCCCACTGGTGTCACAGACATCCTCTCAATACCCCTGCTATTTGGTTACCTGCACAGGCACGGTTTTTTGGTGACTGGCAAAGTAATCTAATCTTCTTCATTGTTTAGCTTTGGAGTTTCCCCAAGTTATTACACAAGATATAACTATGAGATAAAGGTAATGAATTTTAAAATACATGAACCTGAACTTATACATCAAATGAATTTCCTTTAAAGGAGTCACTTTGAAAGGTATCCATTTAGTCCAATGAATAAGCTTTCTTGAAAGCTGCTTTTGGAGCCAGTTTCTTATAGGCCACAACACAATGCACCATATTACTTTCAAGTAATACATTATTCTTTAAATTCCCAAGCAATCTGATTGTTCACTTTGTTTATCCAATGAGGTTCCAATGATGTCTAGTTCTTTCTGAAGATTACCCTCAGAGAATAAAAATGTCACAACTTCAGTATACTGAAAGGAATATTACTGAGGCATTAAAAGTTAAAGAGTTAAGCCGCTCAAGTCGTTTCTAACTCTTTGCGACCCCGTGGACTGTAGCCCAGCAGGCTCCTCCATCCATGGGATTCTCCAGGCAAGAATACTGGGGTGGGTTGCCATTTCCTTCTCCAGGGGATCTTCCCAACCCAAGGATCGAACCCAGGTCTCCCGCATTGCAGGCAGATGCTTTAAAGGAAAATTTAAAAGAGAAGATGAAAAACTCAAACACTGGCAAACCATTGAACTACATGTAAAAGTCTTAACTAGGTAACAAAACTTAAAGGATCAATCTTCATTTGGATATTAAAACTCTGATTTGTCTTTATGCTTGAAATCACCATTGATACTATACACCAACAATGCCCAATACCTTGCAAAGATCAGGTCATTGCTTGGTATCATGGTTTGGTCAGGAAAACCAAACTTCATTTGTGAATCAGCTACATTTACCAAATCCTGTCATAATATGACAGCTAACCATTGCATCCAGCATTTTAGAGTGACTCTGAAATGAGACTGAATACTCTGAGGCTCTTGGAAAAAAAAAATCTTTCCTTCCTACCACCATCGTAAAAGCTAACTGCTTCAGTACTACTCCCAAATTAGTTTGAACTTTTCAAAAACTGCTCTTTTAATGCTTTTCTATTCTGCATCATCACGTTTTTTAAATTTCAGTATAATAATATACATGCCTGGGAACTTGCCTGGGAACTTTCCTTCAGGGTCAAGTATACAGTTAGCAATTGCAGGGTAACTAGTTGATCCAAGTATTACTATGGGCTAAATTTAAATTATGCTTATCAACCGTACAATTTTAATAAAGTATTTTGAAATCACCCTTCATTAAAACAAAGTATATCTGCTATTGATAGTTTTTAAATAGCAATATGCTGCTAAGTCACTTCAGTTGTGTCTGACTCTGTGTGACCCCATAGATGGCAGCCCATCAGGCTCCCCCATCCCTGGGATTCTCCAGGCAAGAACACTGGAGTGGGTTGCCATTTCCTTCTCCAATGCATGAAAGTGAAAAGTGAAAGTGAAATCGCTCAGTAATGTCCAACTCTTAGAGACCCCATGGACTAGACTAACAGGCTCCTCCATCCATGGGATTTTCCAGACAAGAGTACTGGAGTGGGTCACCATTGCCTTCTCCCAAAAAGCAATATATTTACAGCCTAAACCCATGTCCTTAGTTAAATAAATGGTTATCACATCTATTCTTTATGTAATAAAATGAGTCATTGATCACACACCATTACAAACCAGTACCTTCATATATTGCTGTTTTTAATTAATTAATTCAGGAATGGAATTCAGGAATGGCACCTTTGAGAAGTCAGAAGGACATAGTGTACTGCACAAACTTCACTGATTTTTTTTTTACACAACCTTAGTATAGTCATAAAAATCAAACAAAAGGTATAACCCTTTGTTTAGTTTTCACAGAAGTAAAACATTTAAACTGCAACTATTTCCTTTTTTTTAATTAGAAAGGCACAGTAAATAAACCCAGGGTTCCTGCACTTTACATCATCTGTAAAATTACATTTAAGACCACATAACCACCACTTCTCTAGCTTAATTTTTCCTCAGTAATAAACTGAAATTTTGGCTCTTGGTGCCAGCTAAAATCTGATTAGTGTACCAGTTTTCAAGAGAGTCAAGCACATCACAGGATTATTGTAAATCTTAAGTAAAATAATGTATGAAAGCACTTTGTTTTAAAAAGGAGGCGATCATTATCATACAAACGCAGGTTAGTATAATAGTTGCCGTAACAACTGAACTTTACGTTATTTCATAAGCCGTAAACCTTGGGGGATGGATAAGGGAAGTTAATTAGAAATAAGGAACCAGGAACTAAAACTGAAATCAACCCCACGAATTCCTTAAATATGTCTGAAACAAAAGTTATTCTCATCAGTGTTTCTTAAAATTTTCATAAACTCAAAGGCAACCACATACTCTCGTTCTCTGAGGAAGCGCATTAATGTGGCTAAATAAAAGTACTAATTTTTGTGCACAACACCAACTCCAAAGAAAACTATTAAAATAACTCCCCAATTTAACTTTTTTTTCTGTTCTAATTTTACTTGTACTAACATAGGGCCACATAAAAGTTTAAACAGCTGTTTTTCAAACAGTGTACTTTATCCACCATCCACTTTACCTCCTTTTCCTCCCCAAGACACATTTGTTAGCTCAGGACAGAAGGTCCTAGGGGAAACACTCACAGGGCCTGTGTCCCTAACACTCAGCATTAAAAAAAGCAGCCTAACTAGCCAATGCTTTTTCTTGCTCTGCACAGCAAACTTACTTCACAAAGGCAGGATATTAGGGATGTTAGATTTCAGTTGCGTGTTGCATGCGCTCAGTCATGTCTGACTCTTTGCAACTTCACAGACTGTAGCCCGCCAGGCTCCTCTGTCCATGGAATTTTCCAGGCAAGAATACTGGAGTGGGTTGCCATTCCCTTCTCCAGGGGATCTTCCTGGCTCAGAGACTGAACCCACATCTCTTGTGTTGCCTGCATTGCCATGCAGATTCTTTACCACTGCGCATTCTTTACCACGTAGGGTTTCACAATGAGCTCACAATAAATGTTTAATAAATATGACAGATAAAACACAAAAGACAGACTTCCCTAGCGGTCCAGTGGTTAAGACTTCACACTTACAATGCAGGGCGTGAGGGTCTGATCCCTCGTCAGGGAACTAACATCCCACATGCCACGCAGCCAAAAAAATATATTAAAAAATAAATAAAAATTTTTAAAAAACCACAGAAGACATTCCTAAGTAACCAATGAGTCATAGAAGAGATCACAAGGGAAATCAGAAAAATACTTTGAGATGAATGAACAGGAAAATACAACATACCAAAACTTATAAGATACAGCTAAAGCAGTGCTCAGAAGTAGCTACAAACACCTAAATTAAGAAAGATTTTAAAGTCAATAACCTAACTTTTTACCCTAAGAAACTAGCAAAAAGAGCAAATTAAACTGAAAACAAGCTGATGGAAAGAAATAATAAATATCAGAGTAGATATAAATATAACAGAGAATGAAAAACAATAGAAAAAACAATCAATAAAACCAAAAGTTGGTGCTTCACAAAGACTAACAAAATTGACAAACCTTTAGCTAGACTGATCAAACAAGAGAAAACGTTCAAAACCCTAAACTCAAAACTGAAAGAAAAGATATCACTATTACCTTTACCAAAGTAAAAATGATTACAAGAGAAGACTATGAAAAATTGTATGCCAAAAAACCAGATAACCTAGTTGAAATGGACAAATTTCTAGAAAGATACAATGTAGCAAGAGTGACTCAAGAAAGAATAAAAAATCTTAAAAGACTTATGACAAATAAAGAGACTGAAAGAGTAATCAAAAAATTTCCCATAAGGAAAAGTCCAGGTCCAGGTGACTTCAATGGTAAATTACCAAGCATTTAAAGAATTAACACTAATTCTTTACAAACCCTTCCAAAAAAACAAGAGGAAAGAACATACCAAGTTCATCCAATGAGCCAAAATTAGCATGATACAAAAAACCAAGATATAAGAAAACTACAGACCAACATGTCTTAAGAATATAGATGGAAAAATCTTCAATAAAATACTAGCAAACCAAATCTAACAGCATATAAAGAGGATTATATCCCATAACTGGGTGATTTATTCCAGGAATAAAGGTTGGTTTAACAACTAAAAATGAATTAGTGTAATATACCATATCAATAGGAGAAAAGACAAAAATTACATGTTCATCTCAACAGACTCAGTAAAAGCACTTGACAAATACAACACCCTTGTATTATTTTAAAAAACAAACCTTCAAAAAACTAGGAATAGAAGGGAACTTCAACCTAGTAAAGGGCATCTATGAAACAAACACCCACAGCAAACATCATGTAAAGGTGAAAGACTGAATTCTTTCTCCAAAGATCAGAAACAAAACAAGGATTCTGTCCTCCCCAGTCACTTCTATTCAACATTGTGTTGGAGGTTCTAGCCACAGCAATCAAGAAAAAGAAAGAAGGCATTCAGATTATAAAGGAAAATAAAATTATTTCTATTTGAGGATGATATGATCTTATATACAGAAAATTCTAAGGAATCTGCAAAAAAACTATTAGAACTCATGAGTTGAACAAGGTTGCAAGATACAAGATCAATATAAAATATCAGCTGTGTTTCTACACACAATGAACAAGCTGCAAATGAAATTATGGAAATATCCCATTTAGAATAGTATCAAAAATAATAAAATATTTAGGAATAAATTTAATAAAAGAACTGCAAGACATATACTGAAAACCTCAAAAATCATTGTAAGAAATTAAATAAGATATAATAAAAAGACATTCCATGTTAATGGATTGGTAGACTTAATACCATTAAAATGAGTACTCCCCAAACTGAGCTACAGATTCAACACAATTTCTATCAAAATTTCAGCTGACTTTTTGCATAAATTGACAAGATAATCCTAAACTTCATACAGAAACACAATGGACCCAAAATAGCCAAAGCAATCTTTTAAAAGAACAAAGGCAGAGGACTCCCACTTTCTGATTTCGAAACTTATTAGAAAACAATAGGAATCAAGATAGTGTGGTACTGGCACAAGGACAGACATACAGATCAATGGGAAAGAACTGTAAATCACATGTAAGAGACATACTCGGAATATAACACTCACACTCAACAATAAAAAGATAAATAATCCAATTAGTGAAGTGAAGTGAAAGTCACTCAGTCGTGTCCAACTCTTTGCGACCCCATGGACTATACAGTCCATGGAATTCTCCAGGCCAGAATACTGGAGTGGATAGCCTTTCCCTTCTCCAGGAGATCTTCCCAATCCAGGGATCGAACCCAGGTCTCTGGCATTGCGGGCAGATTCTTTACCAGCTGAGCTACAAGCGAAGCCCAATTAGAATGTGGGCAAAATATTTGAACAGACAGTTCTCCAAAGATATATGCTAATAAACATATGAAAAAATGCTTAATGTCATTAGGGAAATATGAATCAAAATCATGAGATACCTCTTTAAAGCCACTAGGATAGCTGCTGCCACTGCGTAATCAAAAAGATAGCCAAGAACAAGTATTGGTATAGATGTGGAAAAAAGGAACTGTCCTACATGGTTAATGGGAATGTAAAATGGTGGCCACTTTGGAAAACAGTTTGCCAGTTCCTCCAAAATATTAAACACAGAATTACCGTATGACTCAGCAATTCTATGTCTTGTTATATCTCCAAAAGAAATGAAAACATACATCCACATAAGAAATTGTACACAGATGCTCAGGGCACCATTATTCATGAGGGTAAAAAATGGAAACCAACCAAATGTGCAAAGGTTGATGAATGGTAACAAAATGCAGTGGATCCAAACAGTGGAACATTGTTCAGCCATACAAGGGAATGAAGTACTGATACACGGTAAAACATGACTGAACCTTGAAAACATGCCAAGAGAAAGAAGTGGAAATACAAAAGGGTGTATGATTCCATTTATACAGACTGTCTAGAACAGGCAATGGGTCAGTGGTTGCTTAAGGCTGAGAAGGGGAGGGAGAGAATAGCGAGTGACTGCTAAAGGGCTTTTTGTTTGTTTTTTAAATGAATAGATTGTTTTTAAGATCTGTTTTAGGTTTATAAGAAAAGTCAGCAAAGGACAGAGAGTTCCTATATATCCTCTCTCTCTCTGCCCACACAGTTTCCTCTATTAACATCCTGCATTAGCATGGTGCATTTGTTACAACTGATGAGCCTCATGTTAGCATGTATTAATAAGTAAAGTCCATAGTTTACTTAAGAGTTCACTCTCTGAGTTGTATAATTCTGTGGGTTCTGACAAATGCATCACGTCATGTATCTGCCATTGCAATATCATACAGAATATTTCCACTGCCTGAAAAATCTCCTGCACTCTACCTATTCCTCCCTCCTTGCCCTGAAACCTTGGCAAGCACTGACTTTTGTTATTATCTAAAGTTTTGCCTTTTCCAGAATGTCATGTAGTACAGTCATATAGTATGTCGTATGTAACCTTATTCAAACTGGCTTCTTTCACTTAGCAATATGCATTTAAGTTCCTTCACACCTTTTTGGAGCTTAATAATGTGTTTCTTTTTAATCACTAAATAATGAGTAACACTCCATTATATGGATATACCTCAGTTTATTTATAAGGGGTTCTTTGGGGGTGATGAAAATGTTCTAGAGTTATCAATAGACAGTGGTGATTGCTGCAAACTCTGAATACACTAAAAAAAAATCACAAAATTGTATACTTGTAAAGGATGAATTTTATAGTACAGGCTATTTTTAAAAATGACATGAACCTTAGAGAACAGAAAATAGCAGCAAAGGAAAAAGGAAGGTGCCACAGAGATACAAGCAGATGAGGAGGAAAAAAAACATGATGGGGATGGAGGGTTTGAGCATAAAGCTCCTAATTTATGAGTTTAAAAAGGCTGAAAAATAAGATAAAACTACTGCATTTAGGCAAGAGGGAGGGCCTGATGCCACCGGCTCTCCAGTCAGTGGGTTTAATTTCCGTGGAAAAAGGAGGCGTGATTTAGGTGCAAGTTCTTCAGGGGCTTCTTCAAAAGAGGAAGACTCCAGTGTCCAGAGGAAGTCCTATTCCAAAGATTTTTGTATCATTTTACTTTCAGTGTTTTCAGAACAAACAACAAAGACAAATTCAGAGCCAGCTCAGGGTGTGCAGGGAGACAGCACTCATTCTCTCTGCTGACAAGCCCTAACCCTAACCCTCTACCTGGCAGCTCACATTATTTCTCACCCCTGGAGGGGAAGACTGTTCTCCTCACCTTTTTCAGGTAAGGAGGGGGAAATTCATTTCTTTATTATTCAATAACCATTTATTGAGCACTCATTTTGCCCCAAACACTGTTAAACCCTAGAAATGTTAATACAAGACCATAGGGTCCTTACCTTTAATGTATTTTGACTCGTGAAATGCAGCAGACATGTAATAACATTATAAAGGGCAGCATATCAGAATACACAGAGGTGCTGCTGGTAAGGAGATGCGCGTGCACGCGTGCATGTGCGAGCGCACGCAGGCACACACACAACACGCACGGTGATCTCTTTATTTCATGGATGACCTAATTTTTTTTATTTTTTGTTGAAGGATAATTGCTTTACAGAACTTTGTTGTTTTCTGGCAACCTCAACCTGATCAGCCATAGGTACACATATATCCTCTCCCTTTTGAACCTCCCTCCCATCTCCCTCCCCATCCCACCCCTCGAGGCTGATACAGAGCCCCTGTTTGAGTTTCTTAGCCATACAGCAAATTCCCGTTGGCTATCTGTTTTACATATGGTATTGTAAGCTTCCATGTTACTCTTCCCACACATCTCACCCTCTCCTCCCCTCTCCGCATGTCCATAAGTCTATTCTCTATGTCTGTCTGTCCATTGCTGCCCTGTAAGTAAATTCTTCAGTACCACTTTTCTATTCCATATATATGCGTTAGAATACGATATTTAACTTTCTCTGACTCGCTTCACTCTGTATAATAGGTTCTAGGTTCACTCACCTCATTAGAACTGACTCAAAGGTGTTCCCTTTTATGGCTGAGAAATATCCCATTGTGTATATATACCACAACTTCTTTATCCATTCACCTGCTGATGGACATCTAGGTTGCTTTCATGTTCTAGCTATTGTAAACAGTGCTTCAGTGAACAATGGGATACATGTGTCTTTTTCAATTTTGGTTTCCTCAGAGTATATGCCTAGGAGTGGGATTGCTGGGTCATATGGTGGTTTTATTCCTAGTTTTTTAAAGAATCTCCATACTGTCTGTCCGGAGAAGGAAATGGCAACCCACTCCAGTACTCTTGCCTGGAAAATCCCATGGACGGAGGAGGCTGGTGGGCTGCAGTCCATGGAGTCACTAAGAGTTGGACACGACTGAGCAACTTCACTTTCACTTTTCACTTTCATGCATTGGAGAAGGAAATGGCAACCCACTCCAGTGTTCTTGCTTGGGGAATCCCAGGGACGGGGGAGCCTGGTGGGCTGCTGTCTATGTGGTCGCACGGAGTCGGACACGACTGAAGCGACTTAGCAGCAGCAGCAGCAGCATACAGTCTTTCATAGTGGCTGTATCAATTTACATTCCCATGCAAGAGCGTTCCCTTTTCTCCACACTCTCTCCAGCATTTACCGTTTGTAGACTTTTTGACGATGGTCATTCTGACCGGTGTGAGGTAATATTTCATTGTAGTTTTGATTTGCATTTTTCTAATAATGAACAATCCTGAGCATCTTTTCATGTGTTTGTTAGCCATCTGTATGTCTTCTTTGGAGAAATGTCTGTCTAGGTCTTTTCCCCACTTTTTGACTGGGTTGTTTGTTTTTCTGGTGTTGAGTTTTAAGAGCTGCTTATATATTTTGGAAATTAATCCTTTGTCAGTTGTTTCATTTGCTATTATTTTCTCCCATTCTGAGGGTTGTCCTTCCACCTTGCCTATAGTTTCCTTTGCTGTGCAAAAACTTTTTAAGTTTAATCAGGTCCTACTTGTTCACTTTTTATTTCCATTACTCTAGGAGATGGGTCATAGAGGATCTTGCTTTATGTCATCTAGTGTTCTGCCTATGTTTTCTTCTAAGAGTTTTATAGTTTCTGGTCTTACATTTAGGTCTTTAATCCATTTTGAGTTTATCTTTGTGTATTGTGTTAGGAAGTGTTCTAATTTCATTCTTTTACATGTAGCTCTCTAGTTTTCCCAGCACCATTTATTGAAGAGGTTGTCTTTGCCCCATTGTATATTCTTGCCTCCTTTGTCAAATATAAGGTACCCATAGGTGCATGGGTTTATTTCTGGGCTTTCTATCTTGCTCCATTGCATGGATGACCTAATTTTAGTTCAAAGATTTTCAACATCAGAGCAGAGCCTAGAACCCAAGTCTCCTGATTAGCATCATAGCAGCTTGTCACAAGATGACTATCATCAAGCATGACTATTGCCCTTCTGGATTCCCAGGTAGGACTCACTAACCTGAACACATAATTTCCTGAAGAGACTATACAGCTGACAGATGCTTTATGTGCACTGCTATATTAATGCTAAATAGTCACTCATTTAATGACTGGATTCATTTAATCCAACTCACTAGTCACTTGATGGGGGGCAGTGGTGAGGAGGTTAACTAACAAATGTTTTCACTTTATGCTTCTTTGAAATTTCCCTCAACTCTCCATGCCCACTCACTGAAGTCATGCCAATTCTCTCCTTTACAAAGTCCTTGGTTTAGTTCTTTTCTATTCCTCCTACATCACTGCCCTACTTACAGACTATTCCCACAGGTTCCTGGCAGGTCTCTCTCCCATGTCTCCATGTCTGTCCTTAACTTCCTCGGTTAATCTAGCTTACAAAGAACTTCCAAATTAACTTTTCTTTTCCGCTTATTAAAATAACTTTAGTGTGTTTTTCTTTATTGTGAAAAACTAATACCTGATCATCACAGAATGAATAAACTTTAAGGGCCCCTAGATCTTCACCACCCAGATAATCATGACAGAGTGATCACTCACCTAGAGCCAGACATCCTGGGATGTGAAGTCAAGTGGGCCTTAGGAAGTATCACTACAAACAAAGTTAGTGGAGGTGATGGAATTCCAGTTGAGCTATTTCAAATCCTAAAAGAGGATGCTGTGAAAGTGCTGCACTCATATGTCAGCAAATGTGGAAAACTCAGCAGTGGCCACAGGACTGGAAAAGGTCAGTTTTCATTCCAATCCCAAAGAAAGGCAATGCCAAAGAATGCTCAAACTACCGCACAACTGCATTCATCTCACACAGTAGTAGAGTAACGCTCAAAGTTCTCCAAGCCAGGCTTCAGCAATACGTGAACTGTGAACTTCCTGATGTTCAAGCTGGTTTTAGAAAAGGCAGAGGAACCAGAGATCAAATTGCCAACATTCCCTGGATCATCGAAAAAGCAAGAGAGTTCCAGAAGAACATCTATTTCTGCTTTATTGACTATGCCAAAGCCTTTGACGTGTGTGGATCACAATAAACTGTAGAAAATTCTGGAAGAGATGGGAATACCAGACCACCTGACCTGCCTCTTGAGAAACCTGTATGCAAGTCAGGAAGTAACAGTTAGAACTGGACATGGAACAGACTGGTTCCAAATAGGAAAAGGAGTACATCAAGGCTGTATATTGTCACCCTGCTTATTTAACTTATATGCAGAGTATATCATGAGACGCGCTGGGCTGGATAAAGCACAAGCTGGAATCAAGACTGCTGGGAGAAATATCAATAACCTCAGATATGCAGATGACACCACCATTATGGCAGAAACTGAAGAGGAACTAAAGAGCCTCTTGATGAAAGTGAAAGAAGAGAGTGAAAAAGTTGGCTTAAAGCTTAACAGTAAGAAAAACTAAGATCATGGCATCTGGTCCCATCACTTCATCACGAATAGATGGGGAAACAGTAGAAACAGCGTCAGACTTTATTTTTGGGGGCTCCAAAATCACTGTAGATGGTGACTGCAGCCATGAAATTAAAAGACGCTTACTCCTTGGAAGGAAAGTTATGACCAATCTAGACAGCATATTCAAAAGCAGAGACATTACTTTGTCAACAAAGGTCCGTCTAGTCAAGGCTATGGTTTCTCCAGTAGTCATGTATGGATGTAAGAGTTGGACTATAAAGAAAGCTAAGCGCCAAAGAATTGATGCTTTTGAAGTGTGGTGTTGGAGAAGACTCTTGAGAGTCCCTTGGACTGCAAGGAGATCCAACCAGTCCATGCTAAAGGAGATCAGTCCTGGGTGTTCATTGGAAGGACTGATGTTGAAGCTGAAACTCCAATACTTTGGCCACCTGATGTGAAGAGGTGACTCATCTGAAAAGACCCTGATGTTGGGAAAGATTGAAAGCAGGAGGAGAAGGGGCCGACAGAGGACGAGATGGTTAGATAGCATCACCGACTCAATGGACATGGGTTTAGGTGGACTCCAGCAGTTGGTGATAGACAGGAAGGCCTGGTGTGCTGCTGTTCATGGGGTCACAAAGAGTCGGACACGACTGAGCGACTGAACTGAACTGAGGCTGTGTCTCTTTGCAGCTCAAGAGAAGACCTCTGGCTCAGCTCTGCTTACTAGGTCACCAAATCCAGTTTCCTGTGGCTGCTGTAACAATTACCACAAACTTGGTGGCTGAAAACAACAGACATGTATTCTCTCTGTTCCCGGTAGGACTGCACTCCCTCTAGAGGCCCTAGGGGAGAAGTCATCCTTTGCCGCTTGCAGGAGCCGCTGCTGGCCGTGAGCATTCCCTCATCTGCAGCCACATTGGTCCAATCACTGCCTCTGCGGTCACACTGCCTCCTCATTTGTCTCTCAAATCTCCCTTGGCCTCAGTCTTAGGAGGACATTTATCACTGGATATACAGCTCACTCAGAGAATCCAAGGTAAACTCATCCTCTCAAATCCTTAACTAAATCACATTTGGGGCCATGTAGTATTCCCTCTTTATCCATATAAGGTGATATCCACAGGTTTCAGGGGTTAGCACATGGATATATCTTTGTAGAGGCCATTCTTCAGCATACTACACCCAGGCTCCCACTCACCAAGCCATTTTTCTCTTTCATTTACCCCAGCAAGTCATGCCAGTGTCCCTAGGGACCTCACCCTGCCCCCTGCATTCCTACTTGTCTTCACCAATTCTCTAAATGTTCCCTCTTCACACCGCCCACCCCCACCCCACCATCCAAACCAGCAAATACTAAGCTTTCTTTGGTTATAGTCAGCCCTGGCCCTCTTTCTGCAAAGCTCTTGCTGACAATCACCTCTGTCCATACGTTACTTTTCTTCTCCATATTTCTGGAACATACAGTCAATATCACACTGAGTTGTATGTTATAGTGGCCTCACAGATTTAAGTTCTGTCGCCTTCAAGCGATGTGAGCACCTTGGGCAGAGAAGCTGTGCTCTCTATTTCTTCTCCAGTCCCCACTGCATCTGGCCCGGAGCCAGACATTTATTCAAAGACTGATGACTGAATGAATAAATGCAAAGAAAAATTAACAATATTTTGCAATTTAATTTAAGTTGGTATTACTATGACCACCACTACCGCCAGCTTATAAAAGTTGTAAAAATTTTTTTAAAAAAAGAGAAAAAAGAAAACCAAACCTCTCTCATAAGGGATATAAAATCTGAAAAACCAATCAATAACTCTTATTATTTTACCACCCCTCTTTCACTTATTTCCATCCTCATGCTCTAACTCTTAAGGCAACTCATAAAAGTATCAAGCTGTTAAGTGTATAAGAACTACTGTATTTACATGAAGTGGTATCATCAGCCCCAGCTAAGAAGGAAACAGCAGGAAAGCCTGTTTCACTTTTCTTTTGAAAACATAAAGTGAAACCTTATCTGCCATCGATTAAAGAAAAATAAGACAGATATGACTGTGGCCAGCCACTGTGCTTTACCACTTTAAAGAAAAAAAACAAGCAGCTACACTTTCATTTGGGGTTAAGGCTCCTTTAACTTCCTTCACAGCTGTTGTTCAGGCTTTTTCTCTTTTATTTACCAGCTCTTCAGAAAGAGAGAAAGTCTAATCCCATCTTCCTGCTGCTAACCTCTCTGCCAGGTTTTCTAGTCAACGAAGGAGTAACAAGATAAAGCAGGCATTTGTGACTGAGTGTTCACCCCTGCCTCTCCTAGCCTAACCCTTAATCCTCCCCTCCCCTTAAATGTAATACGATTATACATATATTTTAGCAAGCCCCGAAACTATTATAGACTGACTCAGTAACAGTGGTCTGCAGGCATATCTCATTTCATTGTGCTTCACTTTACTCCTTTTTTTTTTTTTTTTTTTTACAAATTGAAGGTTTATGGCAACTCGGCATTGTCAGATGATGGTTAGCATTTTTGAGCAATGATGTACTTTTTTTTTTTTAAAGAGATCATGCTATTGTATACTTAACAGACTACCATCTAGTATAGACATAACCTTTATTCTCATTGGGAAACCAAAAAATCCCCGAGGCTTGCTTTACCGTGGTATTCGCTGCACTGCAGTAGTCTGTAAGTGAACCTACAGTGCGTCTGAGTCGGCCTGCACACTGCATTCAACTCTCTTTGCCTCCTTCCCACCCACTGTTCCTCAACCACTACATTTCAGCTTCAGCGCCATAACTCTGTTGAAGCTTCTCTTGCTAGGTTCAAAAGCCACCTCCTGTTTTTGAAATTCAGTGGATACTTTTTCCCTACTTCCTTTAGATGGAATAATAACCCCCTTTTTTGTGTGTGTGTGTGGATCTCCTATATCACCAACTGCTTCTTTTCAGTTTATTTTGTTGAATCCTACTCCTCCACCTCTTCTGATCATTTTAGAGTCGGCCAGGGTTCTGTCTTTTCAGCTCTCTCTGTCTACCTTCTTCATCCTTCAAGGATTTTATGCACGCTGCATACACCTATATTCTAACAGTCTCTAGCATCGTCTTTAGCTCAAGTCTTTCTTGTAAGCAGTGTAACCAAGCTGGTGAGGAGGAGTCACACAGAACAAGCATTTATTTTGAACCCCTTATGAACCATGCTTTTTTTTTTTTTTCTAATACATGTACATTTAATTCTTACACTAACTCAATAAGGTTAACACATCTATCTTAAAGGTAAAGAAATTCAGTTCTGATAATCTGTTCAACATAAATCATAGCCATATTTTCATTGATCAGTCTCCCAAGGCAAAAGTCTCCCAAAATAACAGAAAAAATAAACAAACGGCACTAATCAAACTTTGGAGCTTTTGCACAGCAAAGGAAACCAAAAAAAAAAGACAACCTTCAGAATGGGAGAAAATACTTGTTAACAATGTAAATGACAAGGGGTTACTATCCAAAATATACAAACAGTTCACATAACTCAATATCAAAAGGTAAACAATAAATGGGCTGAAGACCTAAAGGACACATAGATAGCCAACAGGCACATGAAAAGATGCTCAACATTGCTAATTGTTAGAGAAATGCAAATCAAAACCACAATGAGGTGTTTACCTCACACCTGGCAGAATGGCTATCATCAAAATGTCTACAAGTAATAAATACTGGAGAGGGTGTAGGAAAAAAGGGAACCCTCTCACACTGTTGGTGGGAAGGTAAATTGGTACAGTTACTATGGAAAATAGTATGGCAGTTCCTTAAAAAAACAAAAGTAGAGCTACCATATGATCTGGCAACCCCATTTCTGGGTATATATTCAGAAAAGAGGAAAACTCTAACTCAAAAAGATACATGCATCCCAATGATCATAGCAGCACTATGAAAGTCCATAACCAAGACATGGAAATAACTCAAGTGTCCCTCAACAGACTATTGGTTTAAGAAGATATAGTGTGCGTGTGTGTATATGTATATATAATGGAATATATGTGTGTGTTATATATATATATATATATATAGTATGTATATATAATGGAATATATGTGTGTGTTATATATATATATATATATATAGTATGTATATATAATGGAATATTACTCAGTTATAAAAAAGAAAGAAATATTGCCATTTGCAGCAACATGGATAGACCTAGAGAATATTATACTTAGTGAAGTAAGTCAGAGAAAGACAAGTATTATATGATATTACTTAATGTAGAATCTAAAAAATAAGACCAATTAGCCTATATACAAAAAACAAACAAACAAACACAGACTCACTGACAGAAAACAAACTTATGATTACCAAAGGGAAAAGGGAGGTGGGTAGGGATAAATTAGGACTATGGGATTAACAGACACACATTGTGTTTAGCTGCTCAGTCATGTCCAGCTCTTTGTAACCCCATGGACTGTAGCCCACCAGGCTCCTCTGTCCATGGGGATTCTCCAGGCAAGAATACTAGAGTGGGTTGCCATGCCCTCCTTCAGAGGATCTTCCCAACCCAGGGATCAAACTCATGTCTCCCACATTGCAGGCCATCTGATTCTTTACCATCTGAGCCACCAGGGAAGCCCAGGAATACTGGAGTGGGTAGCCTATCCCTTCTCCAGCGGATCTTCCTGACCTAGTAATGGAAACAGGGTCTCCTGCATTGCAGGTGGATTAAAATAGATAAGCAACAAGGATTTGCTGTATAGCACAGGGAACCATATGCAATATCTTGTAATAACCTATAATGGAAAATACTCTGAAAAAATATATATAGCTGAATCACTTTGCTGTATACCTGAAACTAATGCACTATTGTAAATCAACTATACTTCAATTTAAAAAACAGTAATCTGTCCAAAATCATAACAGCTTGAAAGTGGTGGAAATCAGATTTCCCAAATTTCTTAGCTTAACTTGCCAAGCAAATCCTGATCGGGCTCCTGGTTATCTTTCCATCCTTGTCTCTGCCCACATCTCTACTTGTGCCTTATGCTCCACTCAGGGATCAGCAAACTTCAGCCCAGCTGGCCAGCTAAAGTCAGCAACTGCCTGTTCTGGGAAATAAAGTTTTATCAGAACACGGCCACACACATTCATTATGTTCCGCCTATGGCTGCTTTCAGGTTTCAATGGCAGAGTTGAGTAATTACAACAGCGATCACAGAGCCCACAGGTATTTACAATCTGGTCCTTTACAGAAAATCTCCCAACTCCTGCTCCAGCTTGTACCAAAATACTTACTTTCCAGTGAAATATGCTTTAGTACAGGATATGCCCTCTTTCCCATTTTCTGGGCACTTCTATTCTTCTTGACAGATTCATGCCTACTGTGTGAACCCGTGTCTGGCACACCCAGATAGGCACCCATTCTTGGTGCCCCCAAAGCACTTTGCTGTCACTGCCCTCATTTCTCACCTCACCACGCGGTAGTTATTTCTCTGTATGTCTATCTAGGCCACTGGAACATCAACTCCTGAGAATAATTATAAACTCTTACTCATCTCTGTATCTCTACTGTCTAGCACAATGTCTCGTACATATTAGGTGTCCAACAAATGTCTGATGAGGAATGGAGAAATGAATAAATGAACAAACTTTTGGGAAAACCTTAAAGCACAAAACATTCTGAATAAGGCTATTTAAACTTCAATTTCAACTGATATCTGTAGAGGTACCCCAATGTACACGGGACCTAGACAGGAAAAGGGGGCACATTTAAAATGTTAATGAACTGTCTAGTTTGGCAAAGGAGCTGGCTCTTCAGCCTTGGTCTTGTTGAAAGCATGGATGGAGCAGGAGGACAGAAAAGGTAGAAAGTGTCTGAGTTCTGTCACTGCCCAAGAAGGGTAGTTCCAGCTGTAGCAAAGGATGGCTAAGGGGCCAAGAAGAGGGACCTTAGGGGCCAAAGGACAGCTCTGGTTTGGTTTATTCACTAAGTCGTATCTGACTCTTGTGACCCCATGGACTGCAGCCTACCAGTCTCCTCTGTCCACAGGATTTTCCCAGCAAGAATACTGGAGCAGGTTGCCATTTCCTTCTCTAGAGTACCTTGCTGACCCAGGGATTGAAACTGGGTTTCCTGCATTGCAGGCAGATTCCTTACCAACTGAGTTCTGGGAACGTAACAAAGATTTTTTGGCTAAGCAAAAATTTTTGTGAGAACCAGCACTACTCAGAACAACTGAATGGAACAAAGACCTAAGGGGTAAGGAAGGTATAAGGCATTTTAAGATAATTGTGTGGAGCTCAGGTGGAAAGGAAGTATGCAGGAGAACAGCAGCTCATATGAGTATACTAAGGCAAGAGAGGGACTCTCTCACCAGTCCCTCAAGTGGAAACTGATGCCCTAAACATCACATAGGGCATTATATATTATAGCTAGGCTATACAGAAATGTCATCTTTACCAGCTTTGTCTGTGGCAGGAACACAGCTGATCTAGGGTATTTCAAGTCACTCATTCATTTGATAAACGTGAAAGTCAAATATAAAATTGGAAATAAGAACTCTCTATGATCAAAGCCCCTGAAAATGACTCCTTTCAATTTTCTTTAATTGAATGCAGCAGGTTAGGGAGAAGAGGCTTTCATAAAAAGAAACACTTTTCTCCAGTGGTGGACACATAGGTGGGCTCAAGAGACTACCATTCGCACACAATCTGACAGGTAAGGGCCATTTCACGTCCCATTCCATTGTCCCTGTCCCATTTGGGGGCATTGCTAAGAAAGGAGGGTAGTATGGGAGAAACACAGCTCCAAAGAGCATGAAAAAGCACACACCTAGTGACTACAGTGAGCGTCTCGGGCGCCTGCTGTACTGTGCAAAAGACCAAGGACATCACTGCCAGGTAATATAACAATGATAACATTTCTGGGTACCTAGTAAGGGCTTCCCTGGTGGCTCAGAGGTTAAAGCGTCTGCCCCCAATGTGGGAGACTCGGGTTCGATCCCTGGGTCAGGAAGATCCCCTGGAGAAGGAAATGGCAACCCATTCCAGATCCCTGGGTCGGGAAGATCCCCTGGAGAAGGAAATGGCAACCCACTCCAGTATTCTTGCCTGGAGAATCCCACGGACTGAGGAGCCTGGTGGCTGCAGTCCACGGGGTCACAATGAGTCGGACACGACTGAGTGACTTTACTTACTTAGTACGTGTTTACTCTGTACTTGATGCTTCATATGCATCACCTCTGATCCTCAACAAAGCCTGGGAAGAAGGCACTGACCATTTAACAGATAAAAGAGAAGCTCAAAAAGGTTAACTCAGCCAAGATTTTTTTTTTCCTTCCCAACTAGGTTAAGTAGAGATCTGCTCAATCAGAATTTGAGATCTGCTATTCAGCGCTTCCCCAAGCCCCCAGTCTTAGATACCCACTCTGTCTCTTGCTTTCTTTTTCCCGTTTGCTGTAGTCTGTATACTCTGGCTCAGCAGAGCACATTGATGAATATTAATAAATCCCAGCTACACCTCGAGCAGTCTCCTTAATGCCTCTCTGTTCCAATTCAGCTTAGTCTTTGTGAACCAGCACTCTATGATGTAATGTACCAGGCACATTGCTAGACGCTTGGGAGGCAAAGCTGCACCCGCCATTCCAATCTGTCTCCTCTGACTCCAGGAAACCAGACAGCAGAACATGGAGTGCTCTTGCAAACTCACTCATCACCACTGATGAAAACAACTCAGAATACAGAATCTTTATAAAGAGAGGTCGTCACAGCGTCGTTCTGTTTCCTGGCCTGTTTATTCAGACACTGCTTCTCTCTGACTGCTGACCCCGCCCCCTCTGTCCCCATCCTGCTGCCCTGGCCTTTCTGTTAGTCGGTTTGGCATCGTTTATGCTCTCACCGGCACAACCACACTTCCAAGCCCCAACCCTCGGCTTCCCCATACAGCTTCCTTCAGAACCTGAGACTCCATCACCCATACATAATGGGAGGGAAAATGTGTTGTGTGTGTGAGCCTGTATGGATATACTGGGAGAACAATACAACTTTGCAGGACTGTAACAATTAGAGCACAGGGAAAGGCAGGATTGGGAGCCTTTTAAAAAGGCCGTTTCATACCGCCTGACTCCTCAAAGAGTAGTCCAATCTTGCAGGACATGGCATTTAAATATTACTCATTCATAGCTTCGACATGTATTCAAAGTGAAAGCAGTGCATTCACAGAAGCAATATCCATCCACAGACATCTGAAATGGATTTCCTTTTCCAAAATCATTAAAGAATACAGAAACTGCTGGTTTCTAAATACTGTCACAAAAACAATGAACTAGTAAAGAATGAGAACTGAATTCATTTTGCTTACCTATGAACCATCTAAGAAGTTACTTGTGAATAGTTATGAATAGTCTACTTACAAAATTTAACCTCACTCTTTTAGGCAAAACCATAACACCATACCCTCCACTACAGCTTGCTTGTTTTAGAAATAAGTTCTATGTGATTTTATAGGCAGGTAAAATAACTCAAAATCCTGTGTTTTTTTTGTTCTTGAATTTATTTGAGATTACTGAAGACTTTGAGAAAGTTATTAAATATTACAAAGGTTTGAAAAAGAAACAACCAAAAGTTCTGTAGGATATACCATGAGAGTCTCCAACCAAGGAGACTAAAGACTATGTTAATTTGGCATCCTTTCCCAGCCAGCCATATCTAGGAAAGACAATGGATACAGTATTCGGATTTAATTTCAAAACTGACACTGAAAGATCAAGCTAGCAAAGACTGTTATGGAAAATTACCTTCTGATTTTTCTAGAAAAGTTGTAGAACTCCCTCTTTCTTACTTGGAAATCCCACTTCCTATTAGGAGGGCTTTACCCCTTTCCAAGTAAAAGTTCCTAGAGGTGAGTCCTACTTCCAGAGCAGTGCCCTGGGCTGTCCCTGCTGTCACTTTCCTCAGAGCCTCCCAAGGGAATAGGAAGAGGAGATAATGGAGAATAACACAAGCAGCAAGAGAAGATGGAGATTTTTTTCAGCCTCTCTGAGGATGTGTGAAACAAAAACTTAATAGCAGCAAAGTGTTACTGGTTAGGTGGAGGGGGAAAGGGTACCCAAAGGAAAAAGCTCTCAAAAGCAGCATGCCAGAGATGGTGGAAAGTAAAGCAGAGGGAAGGAGTATCTGCTTTGAAAACTGGCAAATTCTAGAGTCTGATGCCTTAAAAAAAAAAAAAAAGGCCAACTTTCGAAACATTCTAAAACATTGATAAGCTGATGATCAATTAACTGAGCATGGCTATCTTCATGACACATAACTAGATGACACTAACGTGGAAAGACAGGAAGGTTATAAACAAACTGTATGAATTAACCAATAATGAATATTGTTTGTTATCTTAACGTCGCAGGGATAAGTGACCAGGATAAGCGATGAGGGAGTGGGGGTAGAGTCACAAGAAGGAATTCGCTTCTTTTCTTGAAGAAGGCTTTCTAGAGGTTAGATTCCAGGTTTTGGACGAATAGCAACAGGAGATTAGCAGAGTGTTCCAACCAACCACAGGAAAATAGCTCAGAGGGGGAGTGAACTGATTATATGAATGGGGCATTGAGTAAGGGAGCCTGAGAGAAGAAAAGGGGATGGTCTAGGGGAACAGGGCCGGTTCAGGGTGCCCTAGTTTAGGTCTCCGATGTGGAAAAAGGCTGGTTGGGGGCAACGGAAGGCAAAAAGAAAAAGCACAGTAGTTTCTTCACTTATCTCGGGAGCACTAGGGTCTGCACCACCTGGAAAAGCTGACCAACAAGCTCGCCCTGAGTGTGATCTTTCCCGAGTGGGCCCTTGTAGGAAGAACGCAGCCCGCTGTTCCCTCAATTCTTGTCTGGATACCTGGGGTCATAGCTGGAGGCGCAGGGGTGTCTAAGGCAGACGTCTGTTGGGTGCTGGGTGGACTACGAGGCTGAGGCTCAGCGGCGGGACGGGCACTTAGCGATAAGCAGGCGGCGGCGGCAGCGGAGCGTGCAAAACCCAGGACTTACCTTACTGTCATCCATCTCGGCAGACAGGCCGGCCCTCCCCCGGCTCAGCCGGCCTGGTCCGGCCCGGCCCCGCCCCGGGGGAAGAAGGGGATATGGTTCTGACCGCCTCCTCTCGCCTAACAGTTCGGTTCCCTGATGCCACAGTCACGGGGACGAGGGACCAGTTCAGGAATGGCAGAGCGGACCCTGGAGGCGGCCCAGAACGCCTCCCTTCGCTGCCGCCGCCCCCTCCTCCTCCCCCTCCATGACAGGCTCTGGCTGTGTTTACAGACGCCCTGGAGAGCAGCCCGGACCGGAGGGTGGGCTGGAGCGCGTCGCGCGGATTGGCCCGCTCGGCTGCCGTAGCACCATGGCATTCTGGGGATTGTAGTTTCCCTCACCGAGGTCTCTGCGCGGTGGACTGGAAAGGAAACTACAATGTCCACAGAGCCTCAGCCAGGCGGCGTCCGTTTTTCTGCCGGGGAGCGCCGAGGGGGCGGAGCTGAAGCTAGGTTTCCCACAGTGCGCGCTCGGAGACGTTTGGGTCGGTGGTTTCCAGCGGCCTGGGGACGGGGTGGGGACCGTTGGGGCCTGGCAGAGGCAACCCTGAAGGACGGTCCCTGGGAGTAGGCCCTCTTCACGGACCCCGAGAAAACCATGAAGATTGTTTATTTTAAAAATTCAGAAACAACACCCCCCCCCCCAAAAAAAAACAACAAAGAATGTGAAATCGTAGATGCTTCTAGAAACCATTTGACAGTTCCTCCCAGTGTTAGACCATAAGTAAGTAAAGTCACTCAGTCGTGTCCGACTCTTTGTGACCCCGTGGACTGCAGCCCTCCAGGCTCCTCAGTCCATGGGCTTCTCCAGGCAAGAAAACTGGAGTGGGTTGCCATTTCCTTCTCCAGGGGATCTTCCCAACCCAGGGATTAAACCCGGGTCTCCCGCGTTGGAAGCAGACCCTTTAACCTCTGAGCCACCAGGGAGGCGCTAACCGTACGGCCAAAAATTCCACCAGAAATTACACTGATTGTCCCCACAAAAACTTGCGCAGTAATGTTCAGTCCTAGAAGCGTTATTCATAGTAGTCAACGAATGGAAACAACCCAAATGTTCAACGTGGATGAACTGATAGACCCATCCTGGTATTTATATAAAAAGGAATATTACTCATGATGAATGAGGTTCTGATACCTGCTGCAATGTGGATGAGCCTTGAAAATACACTTAAGAGTAAAAGAAGACACAAAAGATCGCATACGGTGGATTCCATTTAAATGAACTGTTCAGAATGGGTACCTTTAAAAAAACAAAAAGTTGGTGAGTGGTTGGCAGGGGCTACGGTTGGGGAATATAGTGCAAGTGGGGTGTGGAGGCCAGGAATGGGGCGTATTGATGGGTATTTGGGTTTCTTTTGAGGTGGTGAAACTGTTCTAAAATTGAGTTAGTGATAGCTGCACAACTTGGAGAAGGCAATGGCACCCCACTCCAATACTCTTGCCTGGAAACTCCCATGGATGGAGGAGCCTGGTAGGCTGCAGTCCGTGGGGTCGCGAAGAGTCTGACACGACTGAGCGACTTCACTTTCACTTTACACTTTCATGCATTGGAGAAGGAAATGGCAACCCACTCCAGTGTTCTTGCCTGGAGAATCCCAGGGACAGGGGAGCCTGGTGGGCTGCCGTCTATGGGGTCACACAGAATCTGACACGACTGAAGCGACTTAGCAGCAGCAACAGCAGCACAACTCTGACCATACTAAAAACTATTGAATTGTATACTTTAAGTGAATATCATGGTATGAGAATTTCATCTCAATAATAAATAAGGAGGAATGTTTTGGCATTGTCCACTTTTAGTAAAGTCAGTGGGCTTGTTTTGAACGGTGTTAGGCCATTGAGAACTTGACCAAAATGGTGCCTTCATTAATGTTCTGAAGAGTCCTTTGACTCTCTCTTCAGACTCATACTAAGTGCTTTGCCAAGTCTTTCCTGTATTCAAATTGAGATAGAGTTACCAAATTTAGCAATAAATATACAAGACACTCACATCTGAATTTCAGATAAATACCTGTTTAGTATAAGTGTGACCATGCAATATTTGAGACACACTTTTACTTTAAAAAAGTATTCTTTGCTTATCTGAAAGTCAGACTCAACTGGGTGTCTTTTTTTTTTTTTAACTTTTTCTTTTGTATTGGAGTGTAGCTGATTAACAGTGATGTGAACTAGTTTCAGATGCACAGCAAAGGGACGCAGCCGTACATATACGTGTATCCATTCTCTTCCACACTCCCCTCCCATCCAGGCTGCCACAGAACACTGAGCAGAATTCCCTGTGTTCTACAGCAGGTCTTTGTTGTTATCCACTTTAAATAAAGCAGTGTGTACATGTCCACCCCCAGCTCCCTAACTATCCCCCCCCCCCGCCCCCACCCACCGTAACCATAAGTTCTTTCTCTAAGTCTGTGAGAAAGTGTCTTCTATTTTATCCGACAACTTCAAATTGAGGAAGAATAAAAATAGAAAAGCAGAATCATCTCCATCAAATCTATGTAATACTTTAGAGGAACTAAAGCAGGTCAGTTCCTCAAAGGTAAATGTCACCTAACAGATCATGACGTGGGGTTGCCTGGCGTGCTGCAGTCCATGGGCTTATGAGGTGAGGTCTGCCCAGCCAGGGGTCGTCTGTCACCTGCAGACCATATTCCAGGTAGAGACTCCAGCCGCATCCTCTCTGACAGTTCGGGGAGTGCAAGACTGTGCTCCTGCAGGTTCTCCTCTTCCCTCACCTACTACCCCTTTGGTCTGAGTCCCTTTGTGCCTCCTTCTAGCCTCCTCTTCAGCGCCCAGTAAGGCCTCAGTCCTCGTCCCCAGCTACCCCCTTGCCCTGCTAAGCCCCCTTTTTGGAGTGGAGCTGCCATTCTTCCAGATTAGTCCTTTGTCACGCTCCCTGCATCCCTGCTGACAGTCGCCAGCCCCTCAGGAAGGAGGACTAAAGACCTTTTGAACCAGGTAGTGGAAATTTGAACACTCCCAGGGAAATAGTGTGTACACCAGATTCAGAAGAGGGAGGGAGATTCTCTAGGGAGGGAGAGAGGAACTAGATGGAGAAGGTCTTGGGGTGGTTAGTTGAATATTTAACTTTTTTTTTTTTTGGCTGTGCCAGGTCTTAGTTGCAGTATGTGGGATCTATTTCCCCAACCAGGGATTGAACCTGGGCTCCCTGCATTGGGAGCTTGGAGTTCTAGCCATTGGACCACCAGGGAAGTCCCCAGATACAGCTTTTAAAGAGATGGAACAAATATATGAAATCTCTTGGTGGAGGTATGGTGTATTGTTTCCTTCATATTTCTGTATGTTTGAAATATTACACAGTTAGAATAGGACTTTAAATTTTAAAAATCTGTAAACACACTTTAGAAAGTATGGAAATATGTTAAATTATTTACTAAAAACTTAATTTATAAAAACAAATCTCAGGAGATTTCCCTGGCACTCCATTGGTTAAGACTGCACCTTCCAATGCAGGGGATGTGGTTCAGTCCTTTGAGAAGCTAGGATCCCACATGCCTTGAGGCCCAAAACACCAGAACTTGAAACAGGAGCAATATTGTAATAAATTCAGTAACAGTGGTGCACATCGGGAATTTGCTGTATGACTCAGGGAACTCATGGAGAAGGAAATGGCAGCCCACTCCAGTATCCTTGGCTGGAGAATTCCGTGGACAGAGTCTGTAGCCTGGTGGACTACAGTTCATGGGGTCGCAAAGAGTCGAACACAACTGAGGCGACTTAGGACGCAGGGAACTCAAACTGGGGCTCTGTAACAACCTAGAAATGTGGAATAGGGTTGGAGGTGGGAGGAGGCTCAAGAGAGAGCGGACGTGTGTACCTATGGCTGATCTGTGTTAATGTATGGCAGAAACCAACACAATACTGTAATTATCCTTCAGTTTAAAATAAATAAATTAAAAAAAATAAAGATGAAAAAAAAGGTCCACATCAAAAAAAATCTTTAAAAAAACTCTGAATTGTATCATAAGATAAGACTTGGTAAAGAGAATAATACTTTGGCCACCTAATGTGAGCAGCCAACTCATTTGGAAGAGACCCTGATGCTAGGAAAGACTGAAGGCAGAAGAGGGCGACAGAGGATGAGATGGTTGGATGGCATCACTGATTCAGTGGACATGAACATGGGCAAACTCTGGGAGATGGTAAGGGACAGGGAAGTCTGGCATGCTGCAGTCCATGGGGTCACAAAGAGTTGGACATGACTGAGCGACTGAACAACAAAGGGAATAAGATGTTATGAAGGAGTGCTGTGTTAAAATGTTAATCATTTGCTGAGAAATACCCAGAATTTGTAACAAAGAGGTGAGGAAGGACAAAAGAAATTATTTGCTTCTGTTCATTTTAATCCTCAAGGAGTCTATAATCCAGCAAGGAGAAAGTCACACACACACAGGAGACTAGGAACAATCACTGAACGGTACAGACCAAGTTTAATGTCTCTGTGTTAAGTTGTTCAGAGTGGGTGGGGAAAGCCAAGCATCAGGCTGATTCAGAGGAAAGGAAAAGTGAAGCGAACACTTTTTATTTAGGAGTGGGAGGAAGCTTAGATGAAGACTCTAATCTCAGGGTCCTGGGCATATTTTGTATCCATGCTTTGCAATCTTTTTGTCCTATATTGCCTTCTCAAAGGGAACCTGTTTAGCATGCAGTTCCTTTAAAACATGCATATAATTTTCTCCTCCCTGCCCTCCCCATCCCTCCCTCCCCAGCACACATACACTGCAACACTTTTTCATGTACTCTCAGAAAAGTGAAAGTGAAAGTCACTCAGTCATGTCCGACTCTTTTGCGACTCCATGGACTGTATAGTCCATGGAATTTTCCAGGCCAGAATACTGGAGTGGGTTCTCCAGGGGATCTTCCCAACCCAGGGATCAAACCTAGGTCTCCTGCATTGCAAGCGGATTCTTTACTATCTGAGCCATCAGGGAGGCCCATCAGACAATCCACATAGAGGCACTGATGGCCTGTGGCGTATCTTCTCTGTTGCTTCTGGGGAGTTCCTTGTAGTGAATTCCTAAGCACCATGGCACACACCCACTCCCACTCGATCTGCATGCCTTCCATGCCCTCATCTCTCTCTTTCTCCTGTTCCTATTACTGCTTGGCTAAAAGAGCACAGGTGTCCAAACAGAGTCAAGATGATCTTGTTACTCCCTGGGCCACATGGGCCTGCTTGGCACATAGCCCCTGGGGAACGTCAGAGAGAAAGGAAGCTCATTAAAATAGCTTGTTGGCCTCCAACTGGCTTTCCATTAAGCTTGACACATGAGTCTAAGAATTTAAAAATTCTCCAGCCCTTTCCTAACAGTCAATGGTAATAAAAATTGATTGATTCAATTGTGGCATGCAAATTGGTGCTAGACCCATTTCCAATCTAGAAATAGTAATAATGAACACCAAAACCTGCCCAGAAAGAAGCAAAGGTGGCTGTAAAATCTACCATGGTAACTTCTGACCCACCTTAACACACACCATACATTTGGGGAAGTAGGTATCCTGGAGTCACCCTAGAAGTGACCCGTCATTACTTCTCTGTTCCTGGCCTGTCTTTTCAAAGAGTTGTTTGTCTGTGGCTGAGTGATCAAGATTTTCAAAACTCAGCAGAGTTATATGGTGAATTTGTGGATAGTCTCAAATATGATACAGAAACCCAGAAAGAAAAGGAGGAAAACTATTCAAAGAAAAAAAAAACAAACCACTGATTGAAGAGAGGCAGGGGGTGGCATGAGATTAAATGAGGAGGGTAAAGGAACAAAAATTAACCTTATTTAGAAACCACAAACAAGGGTAACAGTACGATATTCTGCCCTCAGGAATGCCATGGCTACGTTGATATGTAAATCTGGCACTAGAACAACAGAGTGTTATTGCCGCTGATATGGTACTCTTCAGAGGTACAGAGAAAAAGTGGGTGGTTCATGTGAAATTCATGAAATGCTTGAGGTGAACTCACTGTTGAAGTATTAGTCCTCTGTTTTGTTTGGTGTGTGGTTTTCTTTTTCCCCAATGTATTTTATAGATAAGTATTCCTCTGTGCTTTTTGTTTCTGAAAAGTTTGACTTTATTGTCATGAAGCTATAAAATATTCCATCTCAAAAGTTTGGTTTTGTTCTAAAGGCATTTTGCGAAATGCCCCCCTCCCTTTTGCCCACACGGACAAATATGCCTACATTTGCATACAGCACAGTACCTACTTACTCTCTTCACTGGCTAGAAAGTCCAGAAGAAAGAGCCTAAAGGAACATTTTCAGAATGAGTACATAATTCAGCTTCTAGCTTGTTAGCAGGAGCAGAAGAAATAAGGCCAAGAAGGACTAAAAAGTCTCTTGATGAGGAAAGAAAAAAAGCTCTGATCAGCATAAAAATAAGGAAGAGAAAATGAAGCTCAAGGAACCAAAACCTTCCCTGCTCAAACTTTCCCTTACCTCTTCCCCTTCACCAACGTACTGAAACTGTCACCTCCAACTCAACAACTTTTCTCAGTATCGTCCCAGCTACCGTTTCTACTGAAAATAACTAAGTCTTATAAAACTCTCAGGCAGGAAAGAATAAAGTGTGCCCATGTGTGCAGAAAAAAATGGAAAATATACTTATTTGGCCAACAAGCAGCTCTTTAAGCTACCCCTTCTAAGAGATGACTTGCTAAGCATCACTATTAGTCATTGACACTTTAGTATGAATGTGCTGCTGCTGCTTTTTTTTTTTTTTTTTTTTGTCTCATACTTGCTACCTAACGATTAGGTTTAGGTTTGGGAGAAAAGAGGAATATGTATACAGTTTTGAAGAATAGGCGTTGTAAGAAAGGGAGAGATCTGGGTAGATCTGATTGCTGTGCTATGGCTTTGAGCTTTGAAAGAGCAGCCAAGTAGACCCTGGATGCCTGTGGAGGTTAGGACAGAGACAGATGAAGAGCCAACAGTTAATGACCAGGTACCTTCTTTCACAAATCTCCTGAGGATTTACCCAACAGACACACATAAGACAAGCACATTTTATTCTACTGATTCAAACCTGAAGATGTTTAAACTTACCATGGCACTTGTGATAGAGTAAGTAAAAAACAAAACAAAAAAACTCAGCCTGCATTTTTGCTTAGAAACTTTTTTTTTAAAAAAACACCCTCCATCAAAGTTCGCTTTTGAGGTTGTTTCCAGTGTAAGTTTTAATAAACTCTGAGTTGTTTGCTGAATGGAAATCTGACAGGGCTCCTCTTCCAGGTCTTGCATTTTTAAGGAACAAAAGATTGGAATCCTGGCTAATCCAGAAGGAAGCTTGGTTGTGGTACCTGTGACTTCAGAAGGACAGCAGGGGACCCATCTCTTATTTTACAAAGTGACTTCTCCAAATTTTGCTTCAGTTTTCTCCATTTCTAAGAGAAGGGGAAAAAAAAAAGCAATCAAATTTACCCCTGTGGCCCTATCAGACTTACTTTAAAAAAAATAGAATTTCAAAATAATTTGTTTCTTTTTGGCTGTGCTGGCTCTTCCTTGCTGTGTGCGGGCTTTCTCTAGCGAGCAGGGGTTCTTCTGTAGAGTGTGAGCTGCTCATTTCGCTGGCACAGGCTCTATAGCGAGGGCTCAGTAGCTGTGGCGCACGAGCTCTGTTGCCCCGCAGCACGTGGGATCGTCCCCGACAAGTGATCAACCCAGTGTCCCTTGTATTGCACGCTGGACCACAAGGGAAGCCTCCAGACTTACTTATGGCCCTCCAGATGTTTTTAAAAGCCACAAACTATTTATGAGGATTTAAGTATTAATATTTCCTGTCTCTCAGTATTATCTACTGCTGGAAGTAAATACCTTTGACTCTTTCTATCATTTCTCCTAACATTACAGATATTGTAATTTTTCTATTTGGTATCACATATCTTCCTTTGGGCTTCCCAGGTGGCACTAGTGGTAAAGAACCCGCCTGCCAATGCAGGAGACACAAGAGATGCAGGTTTGATCCCTGGGTCAGGAAGATCCCCTGGAGGAGGGCATGGCAACCCACTCCAGTGTTCTTGCCTGGAGAATCCCATGGACAGAGGAGTCTGGTGGGCTACAGTCCATGGGGTCCCAAAGAGTCAGACAGGACTGAAGCAACTTAGCATCATGCATCTTCATTTATTTTTGACTCGTTTACATGTTTAAGAATTTTTTACAGCATATTTTCAATTCCTTTAAAGCCTTCCTTATCTACACAAGAAGTCTTCCATTCCAGGATTTACCTTTAAACCTTTTCACTTGTGCATAAGGTTGTTTCCAAAAACATTTTAGCCTGAATATGGTTAATGTCAATTTTCTCTGGTCAATGCAGTGTTACTTGAATGGGACGGCACCTTATTTTGTGAGAATATTAGGGGACTTCCCTGGTGGTCCAGTGGCTAAGACTCCAAGCTCCCAGTGCAAGGGGCACAGATTCCAATCCCTGGTCAGGGAACTAGATCCCACATGCTGCAAATAAAGAGTTCACATGTCACAACTAAGACCCAGTGCAGCCAAATAATTAAATAAAAATAAATATAACCAAGAAAATAAAAATAGAATATTTTAAATATACATATAAAATAGTAGTAGTAGTAATACCACTTGGTTTCCAAAACTATTTTCATGAAATTTGTCTCAGAGGAATTAAAGGATTGCCACATGGAAGCTGACTGACGTGCTAATGGTGTTCCTGTCACCCAGCTGCAGTCTTTTGGTAGAATAGAATGACTGTCCTTAAAAATTAGCATCATTCTGCTGAGTAGCCATTTCTATCTCGGTCATTCATAAATATGTCTGAGTCATTAAAGCCTATCGTTCTGCTTGCTGTGTGAAATAATTCTTTTAAAATATGTACTGTAAGTATGTCTCAAATTTCAAAGGACATCCTTTGATCCTTATTTTGTAAAAAAAAAAAAAAAAAAAAACCAACAAAAAACCATGGTGATTCTGCCTTCACTGTTTCTGGGCTTGAGTCATACCATTGGTTGCATGACTGGCTAATTTTGTTACAGGACTCATTTTAGAGTGTGGTATAGGAACTTCCCCGGCGGTCCAGTGGTTAAGACTCCTCGCTCCCAATGCAAGGGTCACAGGTTTGATCCCTGTTCAGGGAACCAAGGTCCAGCATGCCACATGGCACAGCCAAAACAAACTAACAAACAAACAAAAACCACAAACACAAAATGAAGATCGAGTGCAATGTAGGCATGCAAGAGTCTTAAAATTTGGTGCTGCCCCTCTCCTGACCCTCCTGATGTTCTCACAGTGACGAGAGTCAAGGCATGAACAGCAGCCCCCTCCTTCCACTCGTCACCAGTAGTCCATACAGGTCGTTTCAGATTTTACAGATTTACTGTACATTTCAGCTCTCTCCTCTAGATGTTTCTCTACAGGAGAAGAGAAAGTAATTTTTGTCCTAAGTGACGCTGCCTTTCTCAGACCAGCCTGCCAGCGAGGCCAGCAAGATGGCCTCGCCCAGGCAGACGCACACGCCGTCAGGGGTTGTGCACGGAATGTCCGTCCTTTGCCGCAATGTCTGGCGCCTCTGGCCTCAGCGTGGACTCTGACCCTCTCCTCTGTGCCTCACCCTTTCCCCTTTCTCACATGGTTCCTGCCTGGTGTTCTGTTCTTGCTGTTTCATGCTTTCAGACAGCGAGTCCTGAGAAGGAGTTATCCTTTCCCTACACCTGAAGGATTGTCTCCGGTTTGTTTTGTCTTGGAAAACTCCAGACCTTCTGCTGTGTTGCCCTCCGGTTGCCTCCTTTCCCGCTCAGCTTGGAAGGTGTCTGTTGATCAGCTCTGTTCTGGCTGCTGCAGGTAAGACTCAAATACAGGTGGCTCCGTTCCTGCCCGGTCACAGCTTCCAGACAGGGTCACACCTCCTTCATAGTAACCCCTAGCCTCCCAGCCCTCCCGCATATCCACCACAGAGGCCTAGAGGTAAGGTGGGAGTGGTCCTGGCTGCACTGGCCGAGTTTTCTGCCCAACAGTTGCGTTTCCTCCCCACCTCCCATCCTTCTCTCACACTTCTTTTCTCCCTAGTTTCTACCCCTACATCAAGATCCACTTCTCTCCTGGCCACTGAAGCAACGCTTGACATCCAGTCCAGCTCTGCCCTCCTTCAGGTTGGGGAAGAGCTAACTGGGCATCTCTCCAGGTGCTGGCAGAACAGCTCAGGCAATCAAAGGGCTAATGTACCCACGTTGCCAAGCTTTGAAGAGGCAGTTTGTTGAGGATGAGGCTGGTGATGGAACTTCTCAAGAGAGCTACCTGCCCAGATTTCCCTCTTGAATGTTTCCAGCTAACAGGTGGTCCCTCCACTGGAAGTAAATTCCTGAGTATTTTTATCCAACACCTCATAAACAAAATGGTAATGCTACTGGCTATGTCATACTACCGGGCATATTGAATCATGTCCCCATTCATCAATTTGCCAAACAAAGTAGGTTGCTATCTGAGCTTGTTTGGAGAGAGGCTAACTATGGGAAGGAAGAAAAATTCAGGCATCTGCCTACAGGTACACTGTCAAGATTTAAATGATACATGTGCTCGGTGGTATCCAACTCTGTGACCCCACGAACTATAGCCTACCAGGTTCCTCTGTCCGTGGGATTTTCCAGGCAAGAATACTGGAGTGGGTTGCCATTTCCTTCTCTAGGGAAATGATACATACAGGTTGACTTGGTGCATTTTTAAGTGACCCTTTCCCTACATAAGATGCACTGGCAGCATGGTTGACACTCTAGTCATTGTTATGGGAACCGCACTATAATGCCTTGGGGAGGCCTGTTGCACTGGAACTGAGGTAGGGAGGAGCTGGAACCCAAGAGAGATGCAGAATGTAGCCAGAGGATAACTGATTTATTTTTTTAAGGCATTTTACTTTTTAAAGTCTTTACTGAATTTGTTAAAATACTGCTTCTGTTTTATATTTCAGCGTTTCTTTTGGCGTGTGGAATCTTAGCTCCCTGACCAGGGGTCACACCCGTATCCCCTGCATTGGAAGGTTAAAGTCTTAACCACTGGACCATCCATGTTTTATAAATCCATCCTTTCATTTAAAAACACATCGAGCAACTCCTCATCAGGCCTTGTGCTGTATGCTAGACACACCAAGATTCACGAGGCTTACACGCTGATGGGGGATTCTCTATGTATGTGCAGGATAGTGTGTTAAGTGTGATAATAAAGGTACGCACAAAATGTAGAGGGGATCTAGGGCGTGTCTTTCCTGAAGAGCTCGTTTCTGAGCCAAGTCTCGAAGGATGAGTATAAAGCAAGAAAAGATACATTTTCAAAGGCATTGTGGTGTGGAATTATGATGGGGAACCCACACATAATTTGGTGTGAGTATAATTCAGGCTTCTCAGGAGCTGGGAAGAGCAGTGTCAAGAGCTCGGGCCAAATGTATACAGGAGCTAGATGATGAAGCACATTGAATGTCTAGCTTGGGAGTAGGGACTTAATTTGAAGGTGCTTGGGAGCCTCTGGGCTTCCCAGGTGGCGCTAGTGGTAAAGAAAGTGAAGTCGCTCAGTTGCGTCCAGCTCTTTGTGACCCCATGGACTGTAGTCCACCAGGCTCCTCCGTCCATGGGATTTTCCAGGCAAGAGTACTGGAGTGGGGTGCCATTGCCTTCTCCAGGAGACTTTCCTGACCCAGGGATTGAACCCGGGCCTCCCACATTGCAGGCAGACGCTTTACCGTCTGAGCCACCAGGGAAGTGCTAGTGGTAAAGAAGCTGCCTGCCAATGCCAGAGACATAGGAGACTGGTGGGGAAGATCCCCTGGGGGAGGGCATGGCAACCCACTCCAGTACTCTCACCTGGAGAATCCCACGGACAGAGGAGCCTGGCGGGCTACAGTCCATGGGGTCACAGAGACTAAAGCAATTTAGCACAGGAGCCGCTTAGAGTTGAAGCAGGGGAGTGACAAATATGGGGGGAACTGACGGTTTCACATGCAGCTGGCAGCTCCTTGTTATATTAAAAAAAAGTAATTTAATTAACTTTGGCTGTGCTGAGTCTTTGTTGCTGTGCAGGCTTCTCCCTAGTTGTAGTGAGTGGGGACTATTCTTCGTCGTAGTGCACGGCTCTTCATTCCAGCGGCTTCTCTGGTGGAGCACGGGCTCCAGGCCTATGGGCTGCGGTGGCTGCAGTTCCCGGGCTCTAGAGCACAGGCTCAGTAGTTGTGGTTCGTGGGCTTCGTTGCGCCGCAGCCTGTGGGATCTTCCCAGATCAGGAATCTAACTCATGTCTCCTGCGTTGGCAGGCAGATTCTTTACCACTGAGCCACCCCTGCACTTTTTTTTTTTTTATTATTATTGATTTATTTGTCTGCACCAGGTTTTACTTGCTGCACACAAGATCTTTGATCTTTGTTGTGGCATGAGGGATATTTAGTTGCGGCTTGCAAACTCTTAGTTGTGGCATGTAGGATCTAGTTCCCTTCCCAGTTAGATCAAATTTGGGTCCCCTGCCTTGGAAATTCAGCGTCTTAGCTACTGGACCACCAGGAAAGTTCCTATTTTATAATATTTTATTATATTATGTCATACTTGTAATATATGTATTACACCAGATGTATATTGCCAGGAAGAAATGGATGGGCAGATAGAGAGAATGTTAGACAGAGAAACTGAATTTAGAATCTTTCATTTATTCAGTAGAGTTGAAAATATATTATTTAAGAGAGGTGAAAAACTAAAACTCTGTGTTGTCCGCAGAAACTTTCCTTAAACAGATGGAATTTCTCTTTTTCATTTGTAAAAGTTAAAAAAAAAAAAGGAGCTTTTTATTTCAAAATTAGTATTTGCCCATGGTTAAACTATCCCAACAGCAAAGAAGATTGTAAGGTAAAAAGTAAAATTTCCAGACACACTTTCTAGAGTTAACCACCATCCAGCCTTCCAGAAATGTTGAACACACTACAAAGAGTAAAAGTACCTCCCTCTCATTTTTACATAGATGGTACTAAATTACACTGTTTGCACATTTTTCAGTTAACAACCTGTACTGGGCACGATTCCGTTGTCATTGTTATGTGGAACTCTCTCCTTCCTTCAGTCTTGGTTTTCTTTCCTTTCTTTCAGAATCTACTTTTTGTTTTACTCTTTATTTTTACTAGCTAAGCAATTAAAAAATACACAACTTTGATTATACATCTTTCTGTTCTCGTGTGACTGTTGTCTGTGGGACAGATTCTTAGAAGAAGAACCTCTAGATTAAGTATATAAACCCTTGAATTTTGGCAGGTTACTGACAAGGTTTCCTCAGAAAGAGTTACAAACCATTTATTTCCACCAGAAATTTCCATTTCGTGTATGTTTCCTCACCACACAACATGGTTTGTTATCACACTTTTAAAGTTTTGCCAACTCAGTATACTAAAAATTGGTATCTTGGTGATGCCTTAATTTGCACTTACTGAATTAGCAATGAGATTGGGTATTCTTTGTGTATGTGGTGGGGCTTTCATATTTTGTTTTCTGAACTTCCAGTTCATATTCTTTTATAGGTGGTTGGTCTTTTTCTTCAGATTTCTAAAAACTCTATATGTATATTCAAGAAATTATTGCTGATATCATATATGCTAATCATTTTTTTGCCCAGATTGTTGCCTTTGACTTTGTAGGTTGTATTTTTAATTCCATTTTTCAGTAGTCACATTTATTAATCGTTTCTTTATGACTTCTAGATTTTATGTCATAGTTAGGAAAAGCTTTCTCCATGACAAGATTATACAAAAATTCATTGTTTTATTCTAGTACTTTTTGCAATTTCACTTTTATATTTAAACCTTTTCTCCACCTTGGATTTATTTTTGATGTACAGAGAAAAATGGAGCTCTGCTTTTATTATTTTTCTAAAAGACTGACCACTTATCCCAATGGTGATTATTGAATATCTTCCCTACTCATTTGGAATGCTCCCTTTATCATAAAAGTTATTTCATTTGCACATGGGTTCATATCTGGACTGTCTACCTTTTTCCATTGACCTGCCTATTTCAGCACTGTACTGTTCATTGATGTGGTTTAGAATGCATTTTTAAAAAATCTAGTGGCTTTAAGGCAGTAAAAGTATTCTATATGATATTATTATTATGGCTGTATGTCATTATATATTTGTCCAAACTCGTATGCTGTGCACCACCAAGAGGGAACCCTAAGGTAAAGTATGGATGTTGAGTGATTATGGTGCGTCAAGGTAGGTTCATTCCTGGTTAAAAAAAAGAGAAAGAACCATTACAATGAGCAATGAGGATAATGGGGGAGGCTATGCATGTGTGGCGTGGTAATAAATGGGAAGTCTGTATCTCCCTTCAAGTTATACACCTAAAGTTGCTCTAGAAAAACAAAGTCTTCTAAAAAATAAAATCGAAGAATTTAAAAACGAACAGTACTAACTTCCTTTCATTACTCTATTCTCATCCTTTTAAAAAAATTTTTTTGTTGAAGTACAGTTTTACAATATTGTGTTAATTTTTTCTGTACTATATCTTCTTTTTCATGTTCTTTTCCATTGTGATTTGTCACAGGACATTGAATACAGTTCCCTGTGTTATATAGTAGGGCCATGTCGTTATTCATCCTGTATGTAGTAGTTTGCCTCTGCTAAATCCCAAGCTCCCAATCCTTCCCTCCCCTCCTCCTCTCCTCCTCGGTGACCACAAGTCTATTCTCTATATCTGTGAGTCTGTTTTTGTTTCACAATATGTTGATTTGTTGTGTTTTAGACTTCACGTTTAAGTGGTACCATTGGGTATTTGTGGAAACTTCTGAAAGAGATGGGAATACCAGACCACCTGACCTGCCTCTTGAGAAACCTGTATGCAGGTCAGGAAGTAACAGTTGGAACTGGATATGGAACAACAGACTGGTTCCAAATAGGAAAATGAGTACAGCAAGGCTGTATATTGTCACCCTGCTTATTTAACTTATATGCAGAGTATATCATGAGAAACACTGGGCTAGAAGAAACACAAGCTGGAATCAAGTTTGCCAGGAGAAATATCAATAACCTCAGATATGCAGATGACACCACCTTTATGGCAGAAAGTGAAGAGGAACTAAAACGCCTCTTGATGAAAGGGAAAGAGGAGAATGAAAAAGTTGGCTTAAAGCTCAACATTCAGAAAACGAAGATCATGGCATCTGGTCCCATCACTTCATGGCAAACAGATGGGGAAATGGTGGAAACAGTGTCAGACTTAATTTTGGGGGGACTCCAAAATCACTGCAGATGGTGATTGCAGCCATGAAATTAAGAGACGCTTACTCCTTGGAAGGAAAGTTATGATCAACCTAGATAGCATATTCAAAAGCAGAGACATTACTTTGCCAACAAAGGTCCACCTAGTCAAGGCTATGGTTTTTCCTGTGGTCATGTATGGATGTGAGAGTTGGACTGTGAAGAAGGCTGACAGCTGAAGAATTGATGCTTTTGAACTGTGGTGTGGAGAAGACTCTTGAGAGTCCCTTGGACTGCAAGGAGATCCAACCAGTCCATTCTAAAGGAGATCAGTCCTGGGTGTTCTTTGGAAGGAATGATGCTAAAGCTGAAACTCCAGTACTTTGGCCACCTCATGCGCAGAGAGTTGACTCACTGGAAAAGACTGATGCTGGGAGGGATTGGGGGCAGGAGGAGAAGGGGACAACAGAGGATGAGATGGCTGGATGGCAACACTGACTCAATGGATGTGAGTTTGAGTGAACTCCGGGAGTTGGTGACGGACAGAGAGGCCTGGCGTGCTGCAATTCATGGGGTCACAAAGAGTTGGACACTACTGAGCAACTGAACTGAACTGATGGGGTATTTGTCTTTCTTTTTTTGGCATACTTCCCTTAGTATGATGAGTGCTAGGGCCATCCGTATTGCTGCAAATGGCATTATTTCATTCTTTTTGATGGGTGAGTGAGATTTCATTGTATATGCACCACATCTTCTTTATCCACTCATCTGTCAATGGACATTTAGGTTGCTTCCATGTCTTGGCCATGGTAAACAGTGCTGTGATGAACATAGGGGTACATTTTCGAATGTATCTTTTTGAATTATAGTTTTGTCTGGGTGCATGCCCAGGAATGGGATTGCTGGATCATATGGCAACTCTATTTTTAATTTTTTGAGGAACCTCCACCCTGTTCTCCACAGTGGCTATACCAATTTACATTCCCACCAACAGTGTAGGAGGGTTCCCTTTTCTCTGTACCCTCTCCAGCACTTGTTATTTGTAGACTTCTTAAGGATGGTCATTCTGACTCATGTGAAGTGGTGCCTCACTGTAGTTTTGATTTGCATTTCTCTAATAATTAGCAAAGTTGAGCATCTTTCACATGCTTTTTGACCATCTGTCTATTTTCTTTAGAGAAATGTCTGTTGAAGTCTTCTACCCATTTGTCAATTGGGCTGTTTGGTTTTTTTTGGTGTTGTGTGAGCTGCTTGTATATTTTGTAAGTTAAGCCCTTGTTGGTTGCATCGTTTATTAATACAAATATTTTCTCCCACCCCATAGGTTGTCTTTTTGTTTTGTTTATGGTTTCCTTTGCTGTGCCAGCACTAGTTAGTTTGATTAGGTCCTGTTTGGTTTTTTTTTGTTTTTATTTCTATTGCCCTGGGAGACTGACCTAAGAAAACATTGGTATGATTTATGTTAGAGAATGTTTTGTGTCTTCATCCTTATATTTCCAGATGATCTGTTCTCAAGTGCCAATAAAAGATGTAATGGTATGCTCTGTTTGTGTACAGTAACAATGGTGGATAAGATAATTTAATGAGTCAATAACCACTACGATTTTTTATTGTTGTTTTCATTTCCAGTATTGCAGTGTGAACAACATTGATTCATATCTGTTTTTCTGATGTGTTTGTATGTATTATAATTTCTTCTTGTGCTTCCCCAAATAAACTTTTGGCTCGAGACTGTTTAACAATGTCCCAGTGTTTACTCAGTCACTATGCTGAACTTTTTTAAACACACAAAAAACAAGCAGTGCCTGTTGAAAGGTGAAAACCCAAGGCGTGTGCTAGAAGGTGGGTAAAGAAAGCTCATGTCCATCCTGCCTCTCCGCATATAGCCCCAAGTAAATGCGGGGTCCCAGAATTAGCCTTTGCTATCTTTTCCTCCAAGCCAGGTATCTCCCATCTATGTAATATTTAAAGATGTATCATTTCATTCTTAGAAAAAAGAGAGTTACCAAGATTATTAAGGAAACCTTTGGAATCTTAGTAGCTGTAGCCATGGCAGCTGGCTTCTAACCCTTGTGTGGTTTACCGGAGGCCCATCCTCTCTCTCCCCACGCCTTCCCCTTCTTGAAGTCCTTCAGCACTCAGAAGTTCTGTTAAAACCTCTATGAATCACAAGTGGAGGGTTTATAAGTGAAAAGCCAGAAAATTCAGAAATTACAGGCAGAGGCAAGTGACACAGTGGCTTATTGGCAAGCTCTGTCCTTCCCCATCATCATTTTCACCACCACCCCCTCTCCCCGACAGGATTTGAAAGTTCAGTGCTAGACATCCCATCTATAGGGACCTGCCAAGAGAATTTCTCAGTTAGGCTCCCAACTTGTAACTCTCCATCTTGAAGTTGCAGGTGAGTACTAGAAAACCTGGGGAAACAGGAACTGATGGACTCTCTCATAAAACATAAGAAGGGGTTTTGACTGGTTTACGTGATCATAGTCCAGTGGTGCAGTCGTAAAGAATCCGCCTGCAATGCAGGAGACGCAAGAGACACAGGTTGGAACCCTGGATGGAGAAGATCCCTTAGAGAAGGAAATGGCAACCCACTCCAGTATTCTGGCCTGAAAAATTCCACGAACAGAGAAGCCTGCCAGGCTATGGTCCATGGGGTTGCAGAGTCCGACACGACTGAGCGATTGAGCGTGCAAGAGAACAGTCCAGAGCCCATTACCCTATGAAGACTTAGAATCTTCCTTTGATGACCTTCTACACGGTGACCTCAGATAGACCTCCTGTATTGGGGTAGAGACTGAACTAAGTGATCTTCGAGTTGGGCTGTGTATGAGTCATGGAAAGCTTCCCCGAGGAAGCTAAGCCAAATCTAAAATGAGATGCAATGAGGCACAACAGCGAGAGAAGAGAAAGCGGCATTCCAGGTGGAGGGAAAAGTATAAGCAAAGGCACGGTAATGTGATGATACTGCATAGCAGGAGCTACAGAGAATTTAGTACCATATTTTCGCAGCATCAAATGCCAGGTAAGACATGGCAGGGGTGATATTGGGAAAGAAGTAGGGACTAGCCAAATTCTAGAGGTCCTGGTGTACCATGATCAGAAGCTTGGGTTTTAGCTTACAAATGTTTGAAGGGCTTTTGAACAAATGAATGACCTATAGTAACTGGGATAACTCCCTATATAAATACACTGATGAGCTTAGCGAAAAAGTATACAAGGCAATTTTGTACTTGGCCTAATTAGTGAATGCTGGTGAGATTCTTGTCATTTATATGCTATGAGATCATCATATTTGTTCTTTCTTAAAATTTTTATTTATTTATTTATGGATGTCCTGGGTCTTTGTCGCTCTGCAAAGGGTTTCTCTAGCTATGGTGCGTGGGCTTCTTGTTGCAGAACATGGACTCTAAGGCGTGTGGGCTCAGTGGTTGTGATACATAAGCTTAATTGCCCCAAGGTATGTGGAATCTTTCCAGACCAGGGATTGAACCCTTGTCCCCTGCATTGCCAGCCAGATTCTTTACCACTGGACCACCAAGGAAGTCCCATACCTATTCTTAGATTGACAAAATGTAGTCTCCACCTTAGCTTCTCAACCTGGATTATGACATAATTGGACTTATGTATTGGAAAGATCTTCCTGCTAGTGTTGCAAGAGACCATTTTAGGAATGTTGGGACTGAAAGGAGAGAAATAAAGTACTGTTGGAATTGCCTAGGTAAACCATGTCTAGGCTTGAACGAGGGTTGTAGTTAGAGACAGCTATTGACAGAATCAACAGATTTGCTGAAAAAGTTGGTTTACTATAATGTGACAGGGCTTCCCTAGTGGCTCAGACAGTAAAAGTATCTGCCTGCAATGAAAGGAGACTTGGGTTCGATCCCTGGGTCCAGAAGATCCCTGGAGAAGGGATTGGCAACCCACTCCAGTAGTCTTGCCTGGAGAATCCCATGGAAATGGAGCCTGGCAGGCCACAGTCCATGGGGTTGCAAGAGTCAGACACGACTTAGCAACTAACACACACACAATCTGGCAGCAATGAAAAATGTACTTCTCAGGAACAGTCACAATTGACTGATAACCTCAGCTTTCTCTGCTCTGAAATCCAAGTCTGCTTTTTACTGAGGTCATGCTTCTCAAAGGCTGCTTCATGACTGAATGTGGTGGGGCCAGGAGGTGGGTGCGGGGGGTGGCAATGCTGAGAAGACCCATTCCTAGGAAATGCGGGACTTCTCTCTTGGGCAGTGTCAGTTCCAGGATGTTTCATCAGCTTTGCTAGACTTTCTTAAAACTGCACTGCAGTCTAAGATTCTTCCACTCCATCAACTTTCTCCCTTCCCCTCCACTCCCCTCCCCTCCTCTCCTCTTCCTCCCTCCCTCCCTCTGCCCCTCTCTTCCTTCCTCCTCCTTCCATGACTCATAAGGATCAGGCCCGCATCACGGTCTGATGGCTCTCCCAGAGAATCTGAACTAAGTGGGGAGGCTTCTGGGCTCTGGACCCACAATAACCTGGGTGTGAATCTGGCCCCACCATCCCTAGATACATGAGCTCAAGCAAGTAATTAATCTCTTGAAAGTGTCAGTCTTCTCATCTGTAAAATCATGATACTTATTGTGAGGATTAAATCAGTCGGGCTTATAAATTACTTACCACAGTATCTGGCACATAATAAGTACCTGGTAAATGTTAGCCATTCTTATTATTAGATATGGAGGATGAAAGAGAGAAGGAAATCAGGGGCAATTCTTAGGTTCTGTTTACAACATATACCCCAGTGGCTCAGTGGTAAAAGAATCTGCCTGCAATGAAAGAGTTGCAGAAGACCTGGGTTTGATCCCTGGGTTGGGAAGATCCCCTAGAGGAGGGCATGGCAACCCATTCCAGTATTCTTGCTTGGAGAAGCCCATGAACAGAGGAGCCTGGCAGGCTACAGTCCATGGGGACACCACTGAGCGACTAAGCATGCATGCATATCAAATGAAATGCTTTTGGTACAACACTTTAGCTGTTAACTATGAGACAGCAAGCCCACTGCAAAATGTGACTTCACATGTGATCCTGCCCATTCCCAAACACGCTTACAAGAGCTTAAGGCAGAACCAAAATCCAAATCATAGACTGGAATATGGAGATAAAACTAACAAAACCGAATGGAAAGAGAACATGTAAATGCCTGAACAAGGTTTTAGGAAATCTGGGCTATAAACCCGGGACAAGGGAAATTGCACTGAACAGTGGTTTATATGAAAAATACCACGGATTTTAGGTGAACTGCCATCTCTCTGGAGCCAACAGTGCAGTTTTTTGGCTTGTAGAGAAATGAGTGTGGTCTCAGGCTGCATAGTAGAGGTACAATACCCAATAGTGGGTAACCTCAGGTTCCTCATCTGCAAGTTTAGGGCCTGGATGAGATGATTTGAGAGTCCCATACAACTTGTGATTTGTGAGTCTGTGACTTAATGTCCTAAACTTGAATTCCTGCATTTGGGGGAAGTGACTATAGAAAAGATATACAGGCTTGGTGAAAACAAATAATTCATTTCTCTGCTTAACTCTACAGCCCCAGGGCTCTCCAGTGGGGAAAAAAAATCTTTTTGCATGCTGATGTCCCCCACAGAGCCCTCCTGAAGCACACGTGGCAGTGGAACAAAATTGCATACGTCTGTTTCACACCAGGTCAAGCTTTGCACAAAACTCTTTCTCTTGAGGTGGCAAGCTTGAGCAACCAGTTTTTCCTGAAGTTTGCCTGATAAATATGTTTATGATGAGCTGTGCTGTCATTCTTCTATCTTGCCATAGCCTTGAAGGGCCCCTCCCAAGCTGACTGGCTGCTTATTGACATGGGTAATCAAGGATTTCAGACTCAGAGACCAAGGTCAACATGAAACCATGACAGAAAGGACTAGAGATCCCTAGGACACAGGCCCCCTTACTAGGCTCTGCTGCCTTGGGGCTGAGGGAGGGAGGGGGTGGGGGTCCCAGCCCAACAGGCAGCCTGAGATGGTTTTGTGAACAACCAGTGGGCTTGTTCCCTCTGTCTCTTGCTGCCATTCTCTTCTGAGTCCCCTTATCTTACATTTTCCAGCATTTAAAACATCTTTGGAGACAGACGGCAGAAGAGAGCAATCGTGAGAAAAGCAAAGCTTTAATAAAAATAGAATTCCAAATGTCTCAGCAGGGCTCTCTTTGTCTAACTCCAAGAGATTTAGAGAGTGGATCAAACAACCTGCATCTCCTTGTTCTGCAGTTACCTAGGTGTGAGCCCTCGGGTGAGCCTCTCAACACCCCTGTCTACTCACTTGAAAAGTGAGGCCGAATCCCACCTGGCTACTTTGGAGAGTGGAGGAGTCATTTTAGGCAGCCCTGGTTCACAGAGGACCCCTGACTGAGGCCTAGGACATACGCTGAGTGGGGAAGGAACTGTGTATAGGCTTGGCGGTGAACCTTGTGAAGCCTGTTAGAAGGACCCTAGAACTTGAGTGTTTGAAGGACAATAACCAAGAATCAAAATCCCCAGACTGATGGGTTCCTGCATCACGTAAGTCCCTCCCAGGTATGGGCTGAGTTGCTCCAAGTCTCACTTTCTTCATTCTGCCAGGCGGAAGAGGTCACTGAGAGTGGGGTGGTGGCCAAAAAGATCATGTTTTGGAAACAGGTAGCAGAAAGGCCAGAAGAGGAGTAGCCCCTGAAAATAGCAACAACTGACCACGCTGTTCTCTTTCTAGATCGGAGGAGACCAAGGGGCCAGGTAGCTACAGCATCTCTGGCTGCCTGAGTACCTTCCTCCCATCAGCAGCACAGCCACCAACTTGGGCAAGGAAAGAAAATCTTGGACAAAAAGGGGTAAGTCCAGGAAATGCCAAATTAGCTGGACTTTTGCAGATCTTTGTGGGATCCTTAGACATTTATATTCTCAGGGGAGAGACCTTCCTTTTTTATTCTTGTATAATAGGCAAAACCTAACACTTACCTTTGTAACCGTCTTTGAGAGTGTAATTCAGTGGGGAGACATATTTGATGACTTCAGTTCTATGCCGATGTACAATAGATTGTGTACTCTCTGCTGTCAAAAGTCCTTACTGGCCTGCGGAGTCAGACAGCAGGGTCCCTTTGGTTAAGGTAGGTTTGTCTCCTGAAATAGGGAAACACCCTAAGTATACCACATACACCATGGAAAATTATCCAGAGGTCGTTTTTCATTGATACAGGTGAGATCTCACTTGCCATTATGTCCCTTTAATTTGTATCTCTGTCTTGGCCCTAAGAACTTGTCCAGACCCGTGGCTTTGCCCTTGGGCCTGTTTTCTTTTCTTCTGCTACATTTTTGTTCTCAGCAGACTCCTGGCTTTTTCTGACTATGAAAAACCTATTCTCCCTGGGATCTGACTTGTCTGCTCCTTCTTAGCTATGGGTCTTGCATAGCTTCGGCATCAGATGCAATGCTCAGCCTCAGCTCTTTACCTGAGCTCCAATCCCACGTCCCTGACTGCCTACTGGTCATTTCCTGTGGAATGTACCACTCCTCATCCTGCCAAACAGATTGCGACAGATTGTCCAAAGTGGCCTTCATTTTTTTTGCCACAAACCAGCTGTTCCCGTAACCTCTCAGCCCTTGTCAATAATAGGCTAAGTCATTCAAGCAAGAAGCAAAGTCCTCTTTGATCTAATCTCCTTTCATTGCCCTCAGTCATTCAGTCCCCAAGAACAATCAGGTTTTCTTCCAAATATTGATCATCATTTCTATTCTTCTCTCCCTCCCTTGTCCCATGCCCATTTCTAGGTCATCACCACCTCTAATATCATCTACCACTCATGTCCACTCTTTCCTAATTCAATTCCCTGTGCCAGGCCAATGCCAGACCTGTCTTTATTCATTAAGTCACAGCTGTTAACCTTTAAACTCTTCCCTATTCCTATCCTATGCTGCTGCTGCTAAGTCACTTCAGTCGTGTCGAACTCTGTGCGACCCCATAGACGGCAGCCCACCAGGCTCCCCCGTCCCTGGGATTCTCCAGGCAAGAATACTGGAGTGGGTTGCCATTTCCTTCTCCAATGCATGAAAGTGAAAAGTGAAAGTGAAGTAGCTCAGTCATGTCTGACTCTTAGCGACTCCATGGACTGCAGCCTACTAGGCTCCTCCATCCATGGGATTTTCCAGGCAAGAGTACTGGAGTGGGGTGTCATTGCCTTCTCCAATTCCTATCCTATACGCTTGCCCTTATCAGGCTGTTGTGTGTGTGTGTGCACACTCAGTTGTGTCTGACTCTTTTGTGACCCTATGGCTACCTTTTGTAGCGTGTCAGGCTCCTCTGTCCACAGAATTCTCCAGGCAAGAAGCCATTTCCTCATCCAGGGGATCTTCCTGACCTAGGTATGGAATTGGCAGGTGGATTCTTAACCACTGAGCCACCTGGGAAGCCCCTGTGTGCATGCTAAATCACTTCAGTTGCATCTGACTCTTTGCAACCCTATGGACTGTAGCCTGCCAGGCTTCTCTGTCCATTGATTCTCCAGGCAAGAGTAAGCACTTCAGTGGGTTACCATGCCCTCCTCCATGGGATCTCCCCAATCCAGGGACTGAACTCACGTCTCCTGCAGCTCCTGCATTACAGACAGATTCTTTACCTGTGACCCACCGGGGAAACCCCTTTCAGGTTGTTAAAATTTCCTTTAATTTTACCCCATTCTAGAGAATCACTTTGCCAGGCAGTTATTATATATTGTAATGGGAAGTTTAATGGACTTGGGATTAGTGGATCTGCTTTCAAACCCCCGCTCTGTACTCAGCAGAACCACTTGGAGGAATTCACTAACTCCTGGAGCCTTGGGTCCCCATCTGCACAGAGGGGAGAACTGTGCCTGTGCCCTACGGAATTTCACAAGGATTTAATGAGATGATGTGTGTAGAAGCAGGTTTGCATTGTGCTCAGAAAGCACGTTTGAGCTGACTGCCTTGATTCAAATCCAGGCTTTATCACACAGTAACTATGTGACCTGGAGCAAGTTCCTTGACCTGTCTGTGCTTCATCTTTTTCATCTGTAAAATGAAGATACAACCAGTGCAATACTTCATAAAACTATAGTGACAATTCAGTGAGATAATGAATATAAAGTGCTTAACATAGCGCCTGACACAACAAAACCTCTAATGGGTATAAGCTGTTATTATGTGCCAGACACCTAGCACAGAGCTTGACACCTGATCAGCACTTAATAAATGTTTGCTAGATTTGTTGATGAATTCATCTTATGCCTATGATCTCATTTCCTACTGATTCTTGCTATGGATGTTCTTGTGCCCCTTGTCCTCCAGACAGGCCGACTACCTTGGCTTTTCATGAATATGTCTCCCACTTTTCTTGCCTTTGGTTATGGTACATCTCTTTTCTAGATTGTCATAATTTCTCTTCCCTGCCTATCCAAAGTCTTCCTATTCTCTAAAGTCCATCCTGAATCCTGCCTCCACGAAACTTGCCCTCATCACTTCTGTACAAATTGATTTCTCACTTTTCTAAACCAGGGACCCTCAGTTTAGCATCTGGTACACTCTTAGATGGGCTTCCAAGATGGCTTAGTGGTAAAGAACCCACGTGCCAATGCGGGAGATGTGAGTTCGATCCCTGGGTCGGGAAGGTCCCCCAGAGAAGGAAATAACAACATGCTGCCGTGTTCTTGCCTGGAGAATCCATGGGTAGAGGAGCCTGGTGGTCTACAGTCCATGGGGTGCAAAAGAGTCGGACGTGCTTTAGCTACTACACAACAACAACACTCTTGGGGGCTCTTTCTTGTGTATTTGCTTTATGACTTCAACTAGTTTGGAAAATATTCCTCAGTCTAGCATTGTTTCAGAATACAGAGTAAGTGTAGTGAATATCTGAACTACTAGATGACCTTATCAACTCAGACTATCTCTTCGGATAATATGGTTTTTCAGATTGTATTGAGGGTGGAATTCGGAGAATGGGACACATGCTTAGTTGTCTGAGGGTAAGAAAGGATCTGGAATTCTGAAAAAGTTTATCTTATCAACAGAGTGGCACATGAGGGTGGACAGGTAAGAGGCTCCTAGTAGATGAGATGGGCCTATGGCCTCTGGGCCAAAGCGTTGGGGAAATTCTTGAGCCCTGGTGAGGCAGACCATGGCTGACACAGACAAGAAAGTGTCCCCAATTCAAATCTGGTTCTTGCTGTGACAGGTTTTGCCTTGAACCAGTTTCTCAAGCTTCTTACATCTTTGCACAACATTTGCCCTATTGAGAAACTGGTTTTGCATGAAACCTCCCATGGCTCGGAGCAAGTCTCCATGACGGTGTTTGCATGCCGTGGGGGTTTTACTCCTCCCCTATGTGCCAATAAGGGTGAAGCGGCCTTCAGATGACGTGATATGTAGTCCATCACTGCATACTCCAAAACCAAGAATCTTTGAACTATGTGAAAGGCTCATACCAGGATTTCACAATGACAGAGGAGGCCAGGAAAGACTAGTCTAGAAGGCAAGATTAAGAACATTGTCTTTGCCCAAGTTCTCATGAAGCCGTCTCTGAGTACTACAGCCACATTGATCTCTCCTGTCTCTGGTTCCTGTACTACTGGGTTGGCCAAAAAAAGTTCCTACAGGTTTTTCCATATGATGGTATAGAAAAACCTGAGCAAACCTTTTGGCCAACCCAATACATATTGTCTAGACTACACAGTTCAGTCCTGGTTGTCTATTGTCTTCTAAAAATTGCTTTGTGTGTTAACAGTGAATTTCCTGAGAATACAGACTACCTCTTGTACTTTTTTGCTGGCCAGTTTTTGATACAATTTAACCCAGTATGGGCATGAGAAGATTCTCTGCAATAAGTGTTGATGAATTTGTTTTGGGAAATGCAAATTCATTAAAAAAAAAATTGGTTTCACCGAGAAAATTAGAAGACCTGTTTTTTCTTCTTCTTTTTTTGGATGCCGTGGCATGTGGACTCTTAGTTCTCCAACCAGTTAGGAGAGAAAGATGCTCCCCTCCCACCCTCCCCAGTGCCTGAGACCCCATCCTAATTGCCTTTTCCCTTCCCGACCATGAAGGTCATACAGTGAGAGAGGGGAGGAGCATCAGAGACTGGCTGACTCGGATCCTTTATTTTGTAGATGAGAAAACTTGGGGCTCAGGGAAGAGCAGTTGAGGGTGGTGGAGAGAGGATGTGTAAGCTTTGGAGGCAGGCAGAACTGGGTTCGAATCCCAGCACTGTCCCTCTTTAGCTGTGATTGTGAGTGTCTCTTCATGTCTTAGAGACTCAATTCCTCATCTTTAAAATGAGGATAACGATGCCTCCCTCTTGTGTGAGAATTAAGTGAGATAGTATATGTAAACACAGTGCTTGGGAATAGAGATGCTCAGGACTTGTAGGCACTCTCTTGAATGTCCTGCCCAAAGTCATCAAACAATTCAGTGCTTGCCTCTTCTGATATTCAAGCTTAATATCCTTTCGGTTACATACTAAGACTAGCCTCTTTACCCCTAGAAAATTAAGATCAATTATTAAAATTTTAAAAAATTACTTTCACTGGAGATTTGGACCCATTTATTTTGAGCTCATTTACATGCCAATAATACTTTGGCCACCTTACTCATTGGAAAAGATCCTGATGGTGGGAAAAATTGAAGGCAGGAGGAGAAGGGGACGACAGAGGATGAGATGGTTGGATGGCATCACCAACTTGATGGATAAGAGTTTGAGCAAGCTCTGGGAGTTGGTGATGGACAGGGAAGCCTGGCGTGCTGCAGTCTATGGGGTCACAAAGAGTCAGACATAACTGATAGACTGAACTGAAATGACAGGCCCACAAAGGTCCATATAGTCAAAGCTATGGTTTTTCGAGTAGTCATGTATGGATGTTAGAGTTGGACCATAAAGAAGGATAAGCACCGAAGAATGAATACTTTCGAACTGTGATGCTGGAGAAGACTCTTGAGAGTCGCTTGGACAGTAAGAGATTAAACCAGTCCATCCTAGAGGAAATCAGTTCTGAACATTCATTCGAAGGACTGATGCTGAAGCTCCAATACTTTGGCCACCTAAAGCAAAGAGCCGACTCATTGGAAAAGGCCCTGATGCTGGGAAAGATTGAGGGCATAAGGAGAAGGGGCTGACAGAGGACGAGATGGTTGGATGATATCACCGACTCAATGGACGTACATTTGAGCAAACTCTGGGAGATAGTGAAGGACAGGGAAGCCTGGCATGCTGCAGTCCACGGGGTTGCAAAGAGTGGGACAAGACTTAGCAAATGAACAACAACAACATATACAGTACAGACAGAAGAACTTAAAAGACAGGAATACTCAATTTCAGAGTGAAATTCAAAGGTATTGAGGTTTTAGCCATTTTCAACTATAGTGTTTGAACTCCTGGTGCTCCTAAAATAGGACGGATGGCCTTTTACCCCTTTAAACAAAAAAATTCCAGTCTCTGATATATTTACATGCTTTGCTTTGCAACTTGATATTTTTCACCTGTCTTTTTTAAGCCATAGTCTGCTGTCCATTCATCATCAATTGGAGCTAAAGTGAAACACTTTAGCTAAACACTGCTGTTGAAGTTCTTCTAGAGAAATAAAAAATGTGTCAGAAATGAAATGGATATCACTTATGAAAATTAAAGATTGGGAGTTCCCTGGTGGTCCAGTTGTTGAGACCTCACCTTCCAATGCAATTGGTTGGGGAGTTAAGATCCCACTTACCTTATGGCCAAAAAAACCTAAGACATAAAACAGAAGCAATATTGTAGCAAATCCAATAAAGACTTTTAAAAAATGATCCACATTTTTAAAAAAATCTCCAAAAAATTAAGGATTGAGCATAAACTTTTTTTCCATGCTGGAGAATATTCACTGGGATCAGTATTTCTTTGAAAAATTTTAGTTAGCTACTATTTATTGTGTTTGGCTGCAAATATATCTTTCAGTGTGGAGCTGAATCAGGAGTAGACCAGAAGAAAAATCTTAGTGTGAAATACCTCCTAACTGTGACTATTACAATCTCCAGTTGTGGTTGCCAGCCCATCATTTGACGAATCAATTAGGCCCTGCAA